>NC_136424.1:184035319-184037052 GCF_052625555.1 Lactuca saligna | reverse complement strand
TATCTATCTATCTATCTATCTATCTATCTATCTATCTATCTATCTATCTATCTATCTATCTATCTATCTATCTATCTATCTATCTATCTATCTATCTATCTATCTATCTATCTATCTATCTATCTATCTATCTATCTATCTATCTATCTATCTATCTATCTATCTATCTATCTATCTATCTATCTATCTATCTATCTATCTATCTATCTATCTATCTATCTATCTATCTATCTATCTATCTATCTATCTATCTATCTATCTATCTATCTATCTATCTATCTATCTATCTATCTATCTATCTATCTATCTATCTATCTATCTATCTATCTATCTATCTATCTATCTATCTATCTATCTATCTATCTATCTATCTATCTATCTATCTATCTATCTATCTATCTATCTATCTATCTATCTATCTATCTATCTATCTATCTATCTATCTATCTATCTATCTATCTATCTATCTATCTATCTATCTATCTATCTATCTATCTATCTATCTATCTATCTATCTATCTATCTATCTATCTATCTATCTATCTATCTATCTATCTATCTATCTATCTATCTATCTATCTATCTATCTATCTATCTATCTATCTATCTATCTATCTATCTATCTATCTATCTATCTATCTATCTATCTATCTATCTATCTATCTATCTATCTATCTATCTATCTATCTATCTATCTATCTATCTATCTATCTATCTATCTATCTATCTATCTATCTATCTATCTATCTATCTATCTATCTATCTATCTATCTATCTATCTATCTATCTATCTATCTATCTATCTATCTATCTATCTATCTATCTATCTATCTATCTATCTATCTATCTATCTATCTATCTATCTATCTATCTATCTATCTATCTATCTATCTATCTATCTATCTATCTATCTATCTATCTATCTATCTATCTATCTATCTATCTATCTATCTATCTATCTATCTATCTATCTATCTATCTATCTATCTATCTATCTATCTATCTATCTATCTATCTATCTACATCTATCTATCTATCTATCTATCTATCTATCTATCTATCTATCTATCTATCTATCTATCTATCTATCTATCTATCTATCTATCTATCTATCTATCTATCTATCTATCTATCTATCTATCTATCTATCTATCTATCTATCTATCTATCTATCTATCTATCTATCTATCTATCTATCTATCTATCTATCTATCTATCTATCTATCTATCTATCTATCTATCTATCTATCTATCTATCTATCTATCTATCTATCTATCTATCTATCTATCTATCTATCTATCTATCTATCTATCTATCTATCTATCTATCTATCTATCTATCTATCTATCTATCTATCTATCTATCTATCTATCTATCTATCTATCTATCTATCTATCTATCTATCTATCTATCTATCTATCTATCTATCTATCTATCTATCTATCTATCTATCTATCTATCTATCTATCTATCTATCTATCTATCTATCTATCTATCTATCTATCTATCTATCTATCTATCTATCTATCTATCTATCTATCTATCTATCTATCTATCTATCTATCTATCTATCTATCTATCTATCTATCTATCTATCTATCTATCTATCTATCTATCTATCTATCTATCTATCTATCTATCTATCTATCTATCTATCTATCTATCTATCTATCTATCTATCTATCTATCTATCTATCTATCTATCTATCTATCTATCTATCTATCTATCTAT
>NC_136424.1:183707819-184030319 GCF_052625555.1 Lactuca saligna | reverse complement strand
CTATCTATCTATCTATCTATCTATCTATCTATCTATCTATCTATCTATCTATCTATCTATCTATCTATCTATCTATCTATCTATCTATCTATCTATCTATCTATCTATCTATCTATCTATCTATCTATCTATCTATCTATCTATCTATCTATCTATCTATCTATCTTCTATCTATCTTCTATCTATCTATCTATCTATCTATCTATCTATCTATCTATCTATCTATCTATCTATCTATCTATCTATCTATCTATCTATTTATCTCTCTCTCGATCTGGCAATCATGGACTCCAGGGTCAGGTAGGATAAGTTGCTGACTTGTTCCCGAATGTCAACCCTCAACATATCATGATAGCGGGTCTTCCTCATCTCCTCATCCTCTACATACTGAGGTACTAATAAGGCCCTCTCTCGAAACTTGGCGGTGATCTTAGCCACTGTCTTTGCAGTCTGTCTCATGTCAAAAAACTCCCTAGCCAACTACTGAAGATCCACAGCTGGCTCAAACTCATCCATGAACTTGGTGACAATGTCCGACTAAGTCATAGCCTCGATAGCTGGGCTCCCAGTGAGTCACCAACCGACTCCCACCAGTCCCTAGCTCTGTCTCTCAAACAATTTATAGAAAAGAGGACCTTCGAACCTTCTGGGTAGAAGCTCATCAACTGCGCAGACTCGAAGTCTATGATCCATCTTCTGGCAGCAATGGGGTCCTTCACCCCATGACATTCTGGTGCACCACTCCCCGTGAATTCATTGAAGGACAGTGTACGCATACCCGACTGGCTGGACGCCAAGTCACTCCAGAATGTCCGGAGGCGATCCTCCATCAGTTTAATAATTCCCCCCTCGATCAACCCAAAAATGACTGGGGTCGCCTCAAGGATGCCTTTCGTGATCTCAGATGTGATGAACTTGCGTAGCTCGTCATCAAGCTGCTCGGATCTCGCACCCGAGCCTGATCCTGATCCTGATCCAGACCCTAAACCTCCTACTCCATGTCGCGTAATCGCCATACTGAAATAAACACATAAACTTCAGGGTCATACATACTCTCGAAAGGTCTTAAACACTCTCCCAGTTTCCTAGTTCTATCTTAGCCCTCCTTAATTCGAGTACGGATCCTCTGCTTCCAGTAGTACGGGCCCATACTACCTTCCACATCTATCCGTACTTTCCAAAAAGATTGCTTTCACTTCACCAAGTCCCTTCTATTATTACTGCATTCCAAACTAATCTCATCATAGGCTTGTCCTAAGGCACTCTCCAACCTACTCTCTGCCATCAGTTGCACAAGGAGTCCCTACCATCTTTCCGTAACTAGCTCACAAATACTATTACATATTCTCTTACTAGTTGGTTAAAGCTAGTTGCAACCCCTATAAGCACAAAGAAAGCAACATTCGTGCATTGAGTAACCATTACAAAGCATAACCTAATCAGACTATCGTACTGCTAACTAACCAGCCCTAGCATATATCTCAATAAACCTATACAATAGGCATATAAGGCATCCTTCTTGATCCTTATCCCTAATCTAGCATCCAGTTCTCATAATCACATAACAGGCATACAAGGCATCCTCCCTAGATCCTTATCCATAGTCTAGCATGTAGTTCTCATAATCATATCATATAACATAGCATATCATGTATGGGTATCTTGCGAAAAAGTTACTTGACCTGGGTCGGTCGCACGCATCGCACACCTTATTTTTTCCCAAAAATCCTTGTTTTATATTTTAGAAAACCATTTTTCTTGTAAAATCATTCAAGCCCTCGATTTGAGTCCAGACACCCTGAAGGTCGGCCCGAATCTCTCAAACCTAGGCTCTGATACCAACTTGTAACATACCAAAAATCAAGACCAAGATTTTTTGTTTTTAATTATATTACTTGTAAAATTGTTGGAGGAAAAAACAATACTGATATCACATCAAACCACAAAACCATAGATACATATAAAAAATACCATAATGTCAAATAGTATAATGTCAGAGTATAATCCTAGGTTTCTCAAATGCGGAATCATGTGTGTACGATACGCTGCTATCCTTCCGACTCCTTCCCCTTAGATGAAGTGGTACCTGAAACCAAAACTAAAAATCGTAAGCACAACGCTTAGTGAGTTCCCCGATCATACATCATACCATATAGTCGTACATATTGTCGGGCAATTCTGGGGGTGCCCGACCTACCCATGTCAGGTCATTCTAGGGTGCTGACCTACCCATGTCAAGCCATTCTGGGGTGTTGACCTACTCGTGTCAGTCCATTCTGGGGTGCCTTCCTACCCTCCGGTCTATCTCACCCAGTCACGGGGACTACTTCACCCCTACCACTATCACATAATAACATATCATAATCACGATGTGAGACATATCTAGGTTGTCCGACCTACCCTTCGGTCCTAACGACCGAATCATAGGACTATTCCCCTCCTACTAACACTATCACATATAGTATATCATACTGGCACATAGAACACATCAGGTAGTAGAAAACCAGACAATTATCACAAATACAATCATCTCAACTATAATCAACTACTAGTGGGTTGGCCTTGGTTCCTTAGACCGACTTCTACTTGAAGGTAACTCACCTCAATGTCGTGTAGTGTCTGCACTGCCCTCAGTGTGAAAATCGACTCTTCGTGACTACTCAATCCCTACACAACATCTATTCTACATTACCAATTCATACCCATAACCTTTACAAGGGCCACTAAATTCCAAGTCAAAGTTAAAGTCAAAACCCAGGTCAAAGTCAACTTTTGGTCAAAGTCAACATCTGGTTGACCAGACTTGCCGAGTTGGTTCACCAACTCATCGACTCCCCTCGTCCATGAAAAGCTACAACTTCATCCCTACTCGTCGAGTCTACCAAGAGCTCGATGAGTTCGCCTTCAACAACACATCATACTTTCTTCAACCGACTCACCGATTTCATCCTTGAACTCGTCAAGTTCATCTTCATACGTATGAATGAATTTGGTCTATGACTCGTCGAGTTCCCCGTGAACTCACCGAGTCCGTCTTCATGTGGTTGGTACATTGACTTGAAATCACTAAGTTAGCTCATACACTCGCGGAGTTTTATGATTTCCAAGTCCCTAATGAGCGTAAACAACTGAGGGACCTTCAGTCTGAGCATCTGGTCCATCAACATAAAGGATTTGATGGAAAATATATCCCGACTCATCAAGTCCCTCTTTCTCCCAAACTATAGAGTCGATTTTAATCGGTCTAAATGCACCCAAACCATAGATGTTACCTCCTAGGATCCATATTATACGTAAAGTTACGAACATGTGCATTGAATTTTTGGCTCAAAAAGCCAAAAAAAGAGGGTTTATATGTTGCATGGGTCTCCCATGGCCATAAAGTTGGAACCTTCATGCCATGGGAACCCTCAATGGTTAAAAAAAAAGGTAGCTTCACTAAATCTTGGAAAAAAAGGTAGAAAATAGCCCTAAATCAAGATCTAAGTAATGAATAGCTAAGGTATCAGCTTTATCCCTCAAATGAGCAGGAAATGTGCCAAAACTTCTGGATCCACTTGCTCTCTCCTGATCTCCCAAACTTCCTTCCCATTTTCCAACTTCAAATACACACAAGAGGCACCAAAAAGCTCAAGAACGCAATAAAGGCTTATGTAACATCCCAAGTCTAGGTATACTTCGAGAACCTTGATCTATTGAGCTATTGTCTATTTTAGCCCTTATAATAAAAAGATTAAAAAACGAGTACGCGGGGCGTACCTGAGGTGTACGCTTAGCGTACTCGTCAGCGTGCATGTGACGTAGAGACCACCTAGTATGTTGGGCATATCCATGAGTACGCTGGGCATACTAGGCCTAGAGTGAAACCCTAATTTGGGGTGAGTCCCCTATATAAGGGATATGATGACCTCATTTCTGGCCACCATTCCCAGAGAGAAAAACCCTAAGAGTTCCCTAACACTCGTTATAAGGCTTGAGTGTGTGTGTTTGAGCCTTATGAGTGTTTGTGTGGTTGTAAAGAGAGGAGAAGGTCTTGTAGAAGAAGGAGTTGGAGCCCAAGCTTCTAGATCCAAGCAAATATGAGTGAGAAGCTTCTTATTGAGGTAAAAAGCTTCAAACTTTGCCTTTCCTTTTTTTCATGAGCATGTTGATTTGTATATTAGTGTTTTTGTTCAAAAAGGTGGAGACTTTATGAGATAATGAACTCCAAGGACCTTGATCTACCCCTTTTTAGTGTATTATGTGTATTAGAGTAATAAAAATCCAATCTTGGGCATTAAGAGTGAGCAATGCATGAGTTATAAGCTTCTTAAGGGAAGGGAATGGGTATTTTGAGTGTTTGTGACCTACTCAGCCATGCAAAGGCTTAAAGTCACTAACTTTACGGACTAAGAGATGTTAGGGAGTCCAGATCATAGATATCAGTTTGTGCCTTAGCCGATTAAGACCAAAAATGAGAGGAGTGTGAAACTTGGGCGTACGTTGGGGTAATCCCAGTAGGCGTGGCGTAGGGGTCGAGCATCCCGATGTCTGCATGGCAGCCGAGTACATACAGCGTAGAGATCGAGTACGTGCAACGTACTCCCTACGGTTAACTTTTGTTGACTAATAGGGTTTGGTCAAATTATGGACTATTAAGCCTATGGAGGGGTAAAATGATCTCTTTACCATTTTGTGAGTATAGAAGGCTTAATCTAGTTCTTGAGAGTCGATATTAATTAGAAATAGTTATTATGTGTTAGGCGGAGGCTAGACCGGTGGGTAGAGTTTGAGATTTCTGAGTTCGACGTTTCATTTGCTAGTTTACAAGGTGAGTCTTCTCACTATACTTACCTTATGTGGTAACTTTATCTGTGACCAGAGGGTCTTATGTTAATGTTCTGTGATTTGAGATATCCTGCTATTTGTTTTGTGATATACTTATTGTGTATTATATTAAGTTGCTGAGTTGAGGGACCGGAGGGTCCATCTAAGTTGTGGGACCGGAGGGTCCTACTGAGTCACATTGACCTGAGGGTTTTATTGAGATATAGCCTCGAGTAGCTAATGTGCTGTGTGTGGTATTTTGGGGAACTCACTAAGCTTTATGCTTACCGTATTATGTGTTATATGTTTCAGGTAGTTCTGAGGATCACGGCAAGGCACCAACATGATTATACACACAGGCGGGAGATTGTCTTTATGATTCTAGGATTGTGTTTTATTTGTTGACATTTGAGACTTAAGTGATTTTTGGAATTATTAAACAAGTTTTATTATGGTTGAAAATGAAAATTTTGTTTGAAAATTTACGTTGTTACAAGTTGGTATCAGAGCCTTAGTTTCAGAGATTCGGATGCACCCTCAGGTGTGTTTGGACTCAAACTGGGATTTGAGAAAGATTTTCAAAAAAGATAAATTCTTCTAAAAATGAGAAATAGTTTATGAGAAAATGAGCCGGAGCACTGTGTTCAATCCGCCAGAGCCCGAGCGGTGATTTCCCAAAATACCCTCTTTTTGTGTTGCAATATAGTTTATGAAATATATTGTATCCTAGAGAATAGCTAGGTAAATCATATGTTAGGACTAGGGTGGCCTGATTTGTGAAGCCTTAACCTCTGGATTTTCTGCTTTCAGTGAATTGCTTTGAGAATGAGTATTTAGCAGTAATGAGCCATCGAGAGGATTACTATGAGAGTAGCTTGGGAGGCATAGAGTACTTGTTATTGGGATTCCAGGAGGAGGACTTGGGGTGAGCACTGATGTGGTGTGGAAGCTAGTATTGGGCTCGTACTACTGAAAACATAGGATCAGTGAGCAGTTCAAGTAAGAATCCTTAAGATACTAAGGAATAAGTAAGGGCGAGTGATCGAGTGTGAGTATGCTCGAGCTAGTCTCTGATAATTTTTTGTTGTGTTTCAGAGACATCATGGTGGGTACACGCCACAACCTTAGACCTATTGGGAGTAGTGATGAAAAGATACAGAAGATGATCCACGAGGAGGTGGTTGCAGCTATCCGAGTAGAGATTCCATTGATGTTTGGGTCTATCAAGACCACCTTGATTCAGATGTTCGATGAGCATACGCTGCTATCACTGAGGCTACTGCTGCCGCGGCCACTGCAGCCATCGCCGCTGTTAGGCCTCATGGAGGTGACTCCTTGTTGTTCCGAGAGTTCAGCAACACGAAGCCACCAAAGTTTGATGGGACGCAGGATCCAATTGCTACGATGAGGAGGATCTCCGATATCGACTGGTGTTTTTACACGTGTTCATGCCCCCACCATTTGAGAGTTCGGTTTGCACTAAACCAGCTTCGCTTGGGGGCGAAGGACTGGTGGAAGTTTGCGATAGCTGGTTTTACCCCTGCAGATCTTATTGCAGTGTCATGGGAGAGGTTTGTTCAGATGTTTCTAGAAGAGTATGTTCCCCCGTTGGAGCGAGAACTAGGGATGAGCATATGGACCGGGGAACCGGCCGGAACCGGTACCGGAACCGGAACCAGAACCCGATGGAACCGGTCGGGCCGGGACTGGGATGTTATTTTTGTGGATTTTTGGAACCGGGAACCGGTAGGAACCGGAACCGATATAACCGGAACCGGCAGAACAGGTAAAAACCGATAGAACCGGCAAAAACCGGTACGTATGATGCTATTTTTCAAAGACGGGTTCAAACATTTGAAGACACGACAAGAACCGGTAGGAACCGGGAACCAGTATAACCGGAACTGGTAGAACCGCCGGGTCGGTTCGGTTCTTGATTTTGGTCGAAGCTGGTTCCCGGTTCTGGTCCGGTTCCGGTCAGTTCCGGCCGGTTCGGTCCTTTTGCTCATCCCTAGCGAGAACGGTTGGCACATGAGTTTCTGTCCCTCAAGCAGAAGACAGAATGAGTGACTGAGATTTCAAGGATGTTCCATGAGAGGGAGATTTTTTCCCTGAACACGTGTCCACTGAGTAGGCACGTGTGAGCCGATATCTGAGCATGCTAACGAGGGAAATACGAGAGTTTGTGGCGAAATTGTCATTTAGGACATTCGCCGAGCTTCAGGACAATGCTAGGAGGAGAGAGACTGAACTTGAGTTACAGACCAGGCAGGTGGATGAGGAGTCCAGGGGGAGGGACCGGAGACCAATGCAGTCGCAGTCGGCGACGAAGCGGGCCAAGCCCGCTGATTCCAGAGTTAGGAGCCAGAAGGGCCATACTTTTGGCAAGTGCGGCAAGAGTCATGAGGGTTCATGTCACAACTAGGAATTCTAATACATTGTAAACACTTAACAAAGAATGACAATGTAACTAAAACTTGAAAACATGTATGGTGTTTCTTCAGTGACAACAAAAATTCTATCGAATGCTCAATACAAACACTCAAATAGTCAACAAAGCTTGGAAACCCTAAAAATCCCGGTTTAAGTCCATTTTGGACTAGGATTTTCTTGTTGGGCCTAATGGACCAATAAGCTTCCAATTTGACTATTTTGGGCTTAGAACTCTTAAATGGGCTCTAATTGGACCCACTTTCATTTATTTTAACATTTTTGGCCATAATGGGCCTAGAATGAAATAAAATGCCCTTATGGGGCCATAACATATCTAAGTAGACCTAATGGGCCATAAAACTCATCCCTTGATGTATATTGTGCCACGCATTACTCTAAAAGACCAAATGGACCAAATAACCATTAATTTGGGCTCCATATTTTGGACTCTAGCACAAAAGGCCCAAGCCTTTCTTTCCCTTCTCTTTCTCTCTCTCTCTCTCTCTCTCTCTCTCTCTCTCTCTCTCCCTCTCTCTCGGCCCAACTACAAAAAAAAGGTGAAGAAGAGTTGACTTTTAATGGTGCCACCTCATAACTGTACATAGGGTATCCATGCATTCTTCTCATTTTCCCATGCATGTCAAATCATCTCACTCTCTCCTCTCTCCCCTCTTCTTAATTCAGACGAGACACACACACACCCACATCACCATTGCAAAATTTCTTCAAACTCTCTCTAGAGAACCTTCATATTTCCTCCAAAATTTCGAAAATCACAAGGGCTCCAAGAAGATCTTTCCCTAATATAACTAATCCATGGTAATTTGTTCTTTGATCCATACTTTAACTTCTTGATTACCTCAAAAATCTCCCCATAACTCATGCAAAATTCGTGATCTTCCTTCTTAGAACACATCTAAGCCAAAGACCCTCCAAGAAGCTTGCTAGGCCGAAAGAACTCACCATTTTCTTTCATTTCTTCTTCAAAACCGAGATCCACAAGAAAAGATGAGTTCATACCCCTCTATTTTTGGTTTTCATATGTTTTATGGGGGAGAATACAAGTAAAATGTGTAGATCTATGTGTATTTGTATGTTATATGTGATTTCGTTTGTTATGGGGTAAATATGTGCCAAAAATAAATGATATTTCAAGATCTATAGTCCAAGGAGGAAAAATATGTGATCTAAGATGTATTACACTATACAAGTTAAGAAAAACTATCATCTAAGGTCATGTTAAACATATTTCAACACAAAACTCATTTTTGGGCTTAATTTGTCAAATAAACAAAAGTTGGGTTGAAGGTTTTCATTTACGGTTTTCTTAAGGACCAAAAGAGTCAAAACTGTAAAAATAAATGTTTTTATGAATAATATACTCTTTAAAGGGCTATAAATGTAATTTGTAGCTTACTGGGCTAATTTTTGGGCTTTTCGGCCCATAGGCCCAAAAATTGCGAAATAGGTGGTTTTCCAGGGATTGAAATGGTAAAACTCTCAAAACTGGAGGAAAAGGGGTAAAAAAAACTAATTCAGCGGTTAACATGATTATTTTATTTTTAAGATGAATACACATATAATTTCAAATATCATTATAAACAACCGACCAGCCTCGTGCCGTTACAAATCTAACAATCATTAAATCAATCCTTCCGACAATTATACAATACCTAAAACAAGTAACTATTCAAATCTTTGGGCTTGAAAGTTTCTAAACATGCTTATTGGTCCTTCGTGACCCATTAACATGACTTTAGGGCCCAACGATAATAATAAATGTTTATTGGTCCTCTTATGACCCAAATTCTTACTTAAGGGACCCTCAATGGCTTTCGAGTGCTATTGAGCCTCAGAGGCCCATTAGCATTGCTAGTAAGGTCCAAATAAACCAAATGCGAAATGGTCCAACGTGTCCTTCGTATACCCAATAGTCATAAATAATACATGGGATTAGCAGGACCTTGTAATCCTCTTCTCCTCGTTTATTAGGGTTACCTTCAATTCAGTAAACATATACAGGTCGTTAATCAATGGTAATCAAATTCATGTTGGATTCAGTGAGTAATAATGGGTGGCACCTCTATGGGTCGTTTGTAGTCTGTAGTTATAATCAAAGTCTCCTGGAGGGAGAGTGTCACACCCGAAAACCGACGGCGGAAACATTCCGGGGCGGAGGACGTCATGTAAAGTATCACAAGCAATGTACATAGTAAGCACAGTAAACACAACCATTACATTACATATAAGTATTTACATTTATTTGAAAGTAAAGTTATACATGATTATAGATATATACATCCAAAATGAACAAAAGTAAATACGAGACTGCTAAAATGCTTCGTCTTCTCCTAAACATCGTGGGGTACCTGTCTAACGTTGACTTGAGAATACAAGCAGTTTTAAAAATATCAACATAAAGCCGGTGAGTTCATAAGCAGTTTGTTTTAGTAAAAGAACAAGTTTCCTTTGGTTTTCTGAAAAAGTTGTTGTCCAAGAAAATCCTATATTTTCTTATAAGAAGAGTTGAGTTATTCGTTTGTTACACAATCTGATTAAGAACAGTTTCGTGATCCCAGGAAAAACCCTGATTTTCCTTAAAAGTTTGAGTTTTGTTATCGATTCAAAATGAAGTATACAAGTATCTACCCTACTTGTAACGTTTAAGTGAATTATTCTGAAAGCCTGATTATCTTTGAAAGTATAGTAGTTTCAATACATAAACTATAGAAGAGAGAAAAACATCCGTGAATAAAATTTGTTAATTTAATACGTATGGTGAGTCGTATAACCATACTAATTTGACCCGTGACCTCCTTGACGTTCTTCAGGTGTCACTAGAATCCAAAATTTGTCACCCCAGGCGTGCCCACGTAAGTGTAGCTAGCAGTTAAGGTTTAGGATTGTCAGTCCCGAATAGATCTATCCACAAATTTTACGCTCTCCCTCCTGGAGACTCTGGTTATACTTTCGGACAAGAATTATTAATACCCCGTAGGGAATAATGAAGACGAATCTCACAAGCTAGTATTACTAATTCACTAAAAAATAGATCGTTCTCGAGTTTCGAAATAGTTTGGTAAAAATGATCAAAGATGAGATAATTACCCAACGAGATACTGTAGATTAAACGTGGATAAACTAAATCAGTCATAGTTTTTGAATCCATAAAACCAGTAATGTCGATCCCAAATTATTACCTTAATGATTTAAATGATTAGAGGAGTTATAAATTGGATGATTTGATGAGTTCCCATATTGTTTGAAAGCTATGTAATTACGTTCTATAAACTTCCTTTATGCTCCGCATATTAAAAAAGGGATTTAGTATTTAAAGTTTTTCAGGAAATCATATAATTACATCAGTTTTAAGTTTCAAAAATCTTTATGATTTGCTTGTATCCCCCCCCCCCCACCCTGAAAACATTGGAAAACATAGGAAAAAGGTGTAGGGGTATGAACTCATTGGTCGAGAAATGTGTCGGCTAGGATGCTAAACATTCGTTCAGGGCTCGAATACGTGCAAGGTTCCTATGTAATATGAGGAAATACATAATTGTATCTAATTAGGCTTTGAACTACTAACTAATTGAGAATATACACCCCGAGGCGCGAAAACACTCCAAGTCAAGTATTAGGAGTGATCCGGGTTGCACCTAAGGGTGTATAAGGCCTGGGTATGGAGTTTTCTCTTCAAGAGTAAACTCCTAATGGATATTACGGCCTAATGACCATATCCCCATGAGTTTATGGCTGTAAAATCATGGGTGTTGGCTTCTTGGTTGCTTATTGGTCTTACAACACTTGAGGGATGATGCTAGGTTTAGTTCTAAGGCATTGGAAGGGGTTTAACCATCAAAGGAACCACTTTAAGGAGTTTACGGCTATAAAATAGGAGTTTACGATTATATACTCTCATATACCCTTTCTTTATGTGTTTTGATGGTCCTAGGTTAAGCATAAGTGGTTCTAGTCCAAAGTACAAGCCATGGAATGAAGTTAGGGCACCATTTGACGACTATAGAGGAGTTTATGGACCAGGAACCATTCCTTGGGGGGTTTACGGCTGTAGTCTCCTAAGGGGATGGTTTCTTTCATGTTTAAGGTCCCTAACACAATGGTGGTTGATTCTAGACATTATTCCAAGGCATATGTGGTGTTTAAGGGGCATCTTAATACCTTAAAAGGTGTTTACGGCCTTAGAAAGGGTGTTTATGGTCCAAGCATGTTCTTGGGCCGTAAACTCATGTTTACCCCTCAAATGTTAAGGTCTTGGTGTTCTAAGTCCATTCCTGTAAGCCCTTAAGTCATATCTAAGGACTAGAAGTGATTGGGAAGGGTTTTGGGCTCTAAAACCCCATTTAAGGGTGTTTACGGTTTGGGATAGTTCCTGGGCTGTACACACATGTATTTGGTCCTTTTGAGTGATTTAAACACAAATTTGAAAGATAAGCATGCTACACTATCAGTTAGGATTGATTGCTTACCAAATTGGAGCTTGAAATGGTTGATTTTGGATCAAAACTTGGATTTTTAGAGAGAGAGTAGTGAGAGAGAGTGAAAAAGCTTCAAATGAAGCCTACTCAACTTTATATATGGTTTGAGTTTGAGACTCGGTGAAAATCTACCCGATACCGACGTTAAACGGGGGTTTTGGTCGTACCCGATTTAGTTATTGTAACCCGACGTGGTCGAAACTAAAAATTTTCCAAATAATAATTTGCGGTGTTTTCATATGTTTCTAACGGGTTTGGATACGCACGAGGTCATAATAAAAGTCTTAAATTAAATGACCTAATCCAAAATGTTAACGAAAAATTGAAAGACAAATGGGTTTTACTGACGGGAATGGGTTACAGCGATGGAATAATTTACGGGTCGTCACAGAGAGCGAGAGTTTGTGTATACATCTATATGGGGGTGACTCCCCCACACCTCAGTTGTTCGCTACAGTTAGACTCGTCCAGTCTAGGGTGACAAAATCTTAAGATCAATTCCTACGTTCGTTAGAATGCCAAGACAGAGGAACTAGTCATTATAATGTATGGTTATAACGACTCACATAAACAAATCCAATACTATCTGAGTAATCAAGGAAAAATCATAATCATTCGTTGTGACGGTTTAACAATTTGAAACAATTATATTTTCTGATCGGAAAACATCAGTTTTTTCGAGGAAATTATATTTTCTGATCGCAAAACTTCTCATTTATACACGCTTTGAAATTATTCATGCATAAACCTATGGATCTTCACACTTTGGTATAAACAACTTTCTTTTCAGAAAACATCGAATTTTCTTGGTTTTATAAACTACATAAAACATTTTCATAACAACCATGCTTATTAACTCACCAACATTCCATATGTTGACATTTTTCAAAATAACTTGTATTCTCAGGTAACAGGTAAGCTGAGGAGTAATACCAAGTATGTTAGGGTGCTATGCTTTTGAAAACTATCAAACAATTTATGTTATGGATATGTAATGTTTAAAAAATGTACTTGATATGAACAATGTTAGTTGTAATGTATTGATGCATGGTGATGTTTATGTTATGATTCATGTATATTCATTGTGATGATATTCAATTTAAGCCACACGAGCCCTTCGATGTTTCCGCCATCTGGTTCGGGGGTGTGACAGGTTGGTATCAGAGCTCTGGTTATAGTGAACTGGCATATCTAACCACACGTTGATATGCAACTATAAACCAAAGAAGGACTAAAACAACTTTGAACAAAACAAAACAAATAAAACACAACGATAAAACACCTCTACTTGTACGATATAGGAAAAATAACATAATACCAAATCAAATAACATGATGATAGCATCTCGGTTAATTCGGGACTATTCATATTGTGGTATTAAGGGGTGAATGTAGCATGATCAACTACATTTCCTCCAAAGTACAACTTGATAGGTTTTATACAAACAATCCTATGTGTGCATGCAACCCTAATTGGATCTATGTTTTCACTATAAGACATACAACTATATGAACACAAAATAAACCCTGGCATGCTACTATGATTTTCGAAAATTATATAGAAGTGTAGTAGACATACCTTTGTTGTTATATAGCAATAACAACTAGTTTCCTTGATCTCTTGAACTCTCTTGAACTCTTGAAAGCAAGCACCACAATTGTAGTGCCTCTAATGGCTCACAAACACCTTGAAGCAAGAAGGCAATTAAGAGAGAGAGAGGGATGATGCTAATTTCGGCCCTAGGGTTGCCTTGGAATCAAGTGGCCTCAAATTGAAGCATAGGGCATGTATTTATACTATAGGGTGCTAGGGTTTTAGTCTAAACCCTAATGGACAGCTTAGCCACCAAGCAGCCCAAGAAACCTTATGGAATGAGGCCTTGGACGAAAATATGATGATCCTTCATCATAATTTCGTTCCCCCTTAGTCCATTAGGTTTCCTAGCCCAAAACTCAACTATCACACATTTGACAGTTTATACCCCTTTATTTAATTAATCTCTTTTAGTCACCAAATTAATTCCTAATTAATTTATGACTAATACTAATTAAATAAATATGATTTCTCCTTTAATATATTATTCTTATAATATATTAATAAATCATAATATCTCCTCTCTCATATCAAATTACCTTGTCAAGTTGTTTTGGTGAAGGCAACCCAAAAGGACCATGCACACTCGGGTCAAGTATATACCAAATATGGTTACTGACTTAGACATTAATCCAATAGTCTCCCACTTGGATAAGTCTAGTAACTATATCTCACGTATTACTTCCGTAGCCGATAGCAATCGTAGCTTTCAATAGCCGCTGTCAACTCTGACCAATAACCTGTCCTTTAGATAAGGGATCGTATAATCCTCTGTTCTAGATATCATGCTAACAATACTTATCGTATAGCATTTTGTTTCTTGATCTCTGATTAGTTCGACATAGAACTCAGTTGAACACATCAACTTCATCTTGACCGGGCCCGGCACATAAGTCAAAACAAATCATCAAGTGGCCAAGATATCGCTTTTATTCACAGAATAAAAGGAACAGAAAAACGTCGACTAATATGCCTTTATCATTTACTAGTTAAACCACACACAATAATACGTTTTATAACATCAAGTTACTGATGCGTTTTCGCATTATCAATGTACAATCAACTAGCAAACAATAACCATATCTCTAGGTTTAAAGATTATATGATATTATCATCTTGCGATCACTTGTGATGACATTCATGAAGTAATACCAGCAAGTGTGGATTTGTTCCAATGCTCAATACTAATTTCATAAGCACTCATAAACTTTGCAGCAAACCTTTGCTATGTCTAAAACTTTTCAGACAATCTACAAACAAATTTATGACAATCTTTCTTCATATCTACTTCCAACATATGAGCGATTGTGGACTGTTCGAATAATCTCATTATTCAGGAAGTCAAAACATGCAAAAATCGGAAAAATAGATAAATAATCAACACAAGATAGAAACTTTCTTATAAATAACACACTTTTATTTAATCATCAATTGTTGAATATGACATTATCTATTACAAGTTTCCTACCTATCTAATCTAAACTAATATCGTCCTTCAGCCCTACGCTCCTAGCGTGCTGAAAATGCTTGACCCTACTCAGTCCCTTCGTAAGGGGATCTGCTGGGTTGTCTTCTGACGATACCCTCTTCACAACGAGGAGTCCCTCTTCTACCCGATCTCTAATAAAATGGTATTTCCTGTCGATATGTCGAGATCTGCCATGATCCCTTGGTTCCTTGGTTAAGGCAACCGCTCCTTCATTATCACAGAAAATTTCTATGGGCTCCTTTATGGATGGCACAACTCCAAGGTCTCCAATGAATTTCTTCAACCATATAGCCTCCTTTGACGCTTCGCTCGCCGCAATATACTCTGATTCGCACGTTGAATCAGCTACGGTCTCTTGCTTGGAACTTTTCCAAGTCACTGCTCCTCCATTTAGGGTAAAGACCCAGCCCGACTGCGATCGGAAGTTATCCCGATCCGTCTGAAAACTAGCATCACTGTACCCTCGTACCCTTAAGTCATCACTCCCACCGAGGACTAGAAACCATTCCTTGGTCCTCCGAAGGTACTTAAGAATATTCTTAACTACAATCCAATGTGCTCTACCAGGATTCCCTTGATATCTGTTGACCATGCTTAAAGCGAAGGCCACATCAGGGCGAGTACAAGTCATAGCGTACATGATAGAGCCTACTGCGGAAGCGTAAGGTACTCGGCTCATATCAGCTATCTCTGGCTCTGTACTCGGGCTCTGAGTCTTACTCAGCTTGGTATTGCTTTGGATTGGCAACTCCCCTTTCTTGGAATTTTCCATACTAAAACGCTTTAGTACCTTTTCCAAGTATGTATCCTGACTGAGTCCTATCAGTCTCTTTTCCCTGTTTCTTACTATTCTTATTCCCAGAATATAAGCAGCTTCTCCGAGGTCCTTCATAGCGAAACATTTCCCAAGCCAGGACTTGACCTCCTGCAAGGTTGGGACATCGTTTCCTATGAGTAATATGTCGTCGACATACAATACGAGGAAGCTTATTATACTCCCATTGGCTTTGACATACACACAAGATTCATCTTCGCTTCGCAGAAAGCCAAACTCTTTAACCTTCTCATCAAAACAAAGATTCCATCTGCGAGATGCTTGTTTCAATCCATAAATAGATTTCTCAAGCTTGCATACTCTATTCGGATGCTTCACATCGACAAAACCCTCTGGCTGATTCATGTAGACATCCTCAGCCAACTTTCCATTAAGGAAAGCGGTCTTCACGTCCATCTGCCATATTTCATAATCATGAAACGCAGCTATGGCAAGCATCACCCTAATAGACTTTATCTTCGCAACTGGTGAGAAGGTCTCATCATAGTCAACTCCGGGAGTTTGAGTAAAACCCTTCGCAACCAATCGCGCTTTTTAAGTATGAACTTTCCCATCCATGTCCGTCTTCTTCTTGAAGATCCACTTGCATCCGACTGTCTTACGACCCGGTACATTATCAACCAAATTCCAAACTTGGTTGTCGTACATAGACTGAATCTCGCTGTCCATAGCCTCTTTCCATTTTGCGGACTCTGGGCCTGCCATGGCTTCCTTATAGCTGCTAGATTCATCCAAACTTACTAGTGTACTATCACTAATAAATGTATCCCCTTCAGTAGTAATATGAAAACCATAAAACTGGGGTGGAACACTAGCCCTAGAGGAACGTCGAAGAGGTAAGGACACGTCAACAGGTTCAACAGGAGTTTCCTCCTCAAGTTGAGTGCGAGTGTCAGAGGTTCCTTCATTGCTTTGATCTTGAATTTCTTCAAGTTCAATTTGCCTCCCACTGTCTTCTTGGCCTATCAATTCCTTTTCTCGGAAAACTCCTCTTCTAGCAACGAAGACAACATTGTCACTCGGTCTATAGAAAAGGTAGCCAAAAGACTTTTGTGGATAGCCGATGAAATAACACTTCTCACTACGAGGTTCTAGTTTGTCGTGAGTCTCTCGTCTTACAAAAGCCTCACAACCCCGAACCTTGATATGTGCCAACGAGGGAGCCTTCCCTGTCCACATCTCGTGAGGAGTCTTGGAAACCTTCTTAGTGGGAACTAAGTTAAGTATACGGGCGGCAGTCTCTAAAGCATACCCCCAGAAAGCTATTGGTAACGAAGTCCGACTCATCATAGAACGAACCATGTCCAACAAGGTCCGATTACGTCTCTCAGCTACACCATTCAATTGTGGCGTTCTCGGAGGCGTCAATTGTGAAATGATTCCACATTCTTTTAGATAGTCGTGAAACTCAAGACTTAGGTACTCTCCTCCTCGGTCTGACCGAAGCATCTTGATTTTCTTGCCCAGCTGATTCTCCACTTCATTCTTAAACTCTTTGAACTTTTCAAAGGTTTCCGACTTTTGCTTGATCAAGTAGATATATCCATATCTGCTATAATCATCTGTAAAAGTCACGTAGAAGCGGCAAGCATCCCTTGTGGTTGATCTAAAGGGCCCACACACATCGGTATGTATGAGATCCAATAAACCCTCACCCCTTTCACAAGTGCCAGTAAACGGTGACTTGGTCATCTTCCCAAGTAAACAAGACTCACACGTGTCATCGTCCCTAAGGTCGAATGACTCCAACACTCCATCCTTTTGGAGTTGGGCTATGCGTTTCTTGTTGACATGGCCAAGACGACAATGCCACAAGCATGCTTTGTCTAGACTAGTAGACGAATCTATATTCAAAACATTATTTCCAAAATTATCAACAATCATCACGGATTCATAAATCCCATTACAAGGTAATGCATTGAAATAAAAGACACCATTCAAATAAACATTAATAGAACCATTACTATTATCAAAAGAATATCTGAAACCTTGTCTAAACAACCCGTGAAAAGAAATAATGTTTCTTGCCATATCTGGTGAATAACAGCAATTCTCTAAATCTATTCCTAACCCATTACTCAACACTAAAGAATAAACACTGACTTTGGTCACAGGTGACGATCTTCTGTTTCCCATAATCAGGTTCATCTTCCCATGCTCCATTTCCCTACTTCTTTTTAGGCCCTGCAAATCAGAACAAATGTGGTAACCACATCCTGTATCAAGAACCCATGAAGTAGCAAATGATGAGTTATTAGATTTAATAGAATACATACCTGCAAATGTGGGCCTAATCTTCCCATCTCTTATATCCTGCAGATATTGTGGGCAGCTTCGCTTCCAGTGGCCCTTTTGGTGGCAATAGAAGCACTCTGCTTCTTTAGGATCGGAAGAGGGTTTAGCGGGGCCTACTTTGGTCCCACTTGAGGACGAACCATCACGGGGTTTCCCCTTATGGTGGCTCTTACATGGAGCCTTCCTCTTTTTACCCTTTCCTTGACCTATCGCCATCACAGGAGCAGCCACAGCAGGGGACGGTGCAACGGATTTGTCTTTGAGATTGCTCTCAGCAGTCCTCAAGAGTCCTTGGAGCTTGCTCAAGGAGACCTCGTCTTTGTTCATATGGTAGGTCATCCTAAACTGATTGTAGCAGGAGGGCAAGGAGTGGAGGATTATGTCTATAGCCAAATCCTCATCAAACTTAACATTAAGTTTGAGAAGACGATCAACATACCTCTGCATTTTCTGCAAATGAGAGGTTAGGGATTCTCCACTCCCCATCTTAGCGGTGATCATGGTAGTAATGATCTCATAGCGCTCTTGCCTCGCGCTTTGGTGATACCTTTCCAGCAAATCCTGATGCATTTCATATGGATACATGTCCTCATAGGACTTTTGGAGTTCGGGGTTCATGGTGGCCAGCATGATGCAGTGAACTTTCGTGGCATCACGCTCGTGGGCCTCAAAGGCGGCCAATTCCTCAGGAGTAGCAAAATCTGGGATGATCTTCTCAAGCTTTTCATCGAGGACATATTCTTTGTCCTCGTAGCGTGTGATCATGCGGATATACCTCATCCACTCGTTGAAGTTTGAACCATCAAATGTCACTTTCTGACACAAGTTCATCAACGAGAATGACCCAGGAGCGTTGTTGTTGTTGTTTGTAGACATTTGAAAAGGAACAAAGTTTGATTAGAAATGAATCCCTAATTAAACACCCAAATGAGTAATTAAGGCTAGGATCCAACAACATTATTTACAACTTAGAAAGGGATGACGTACTCTAAAAGTAAATAATTTGAAGGTAAGTGAATGACGATTCACTAATTCTCATCATGAAAAACAAAACGGCAATTTAGGTTTTAAATGTATTGAAAACTCCTAGATCTTTGAGATTCATTGAACTTTTCAATGGCATGTTTAAATCTCGATATGCATTTCAAATTTGCGACTGGGATGCCGAGGATCGCAAACAAATTTGTGAATAACCATGCGAATCAACGCGGTGCACTCAATGTCTTTATCACCTAATCAATGTGCCAGTGAGCCACACACGCTCCATTGATATATGACAAACATCGAGTCACCCTTCGCTACCAATGTCATCGCCAAATTGATGTGTCGGTTAACCACACGCGCTCCATCAATGTTTGACATGGGTACGAAGTGTAATTCCATGGATTAGCATCATTTTCACATTTTACCCTAAAGTAACTAAGAGTGGGAATTTGTAAAACAATGTAGTTACTTTAATATTTTCATTATACTTTTAATGAGGAATTAAGTGCCCTATCCTATCCGTTCGGCTAACGACCCTCCACCAGTCAAGCAAGCGGTAGATGTGAGTGTACATCCATTAAGCGCCATTTTATAGGCAGCAACCTTATACCCACCTTATAGATCGGCTTCGTGAATGAGGCCTACTAGCGATAAGACTAGCTTATTCTTATACATATATAATAATTAATCTTATAATATCATAATTGTATAAGGGTGTATTTTAAAGCATTTCAAAATACTAGTATCTTAATGTGTATTAAAATTTTCGAAAATTAAGGCTATTTAATTTAAAATTTTAAACACCAAAAATACTTTGATTTAATAATTATCAAAATCAAGCAATTAATTTGAACTATTAAATCTTTAAGGTTTATCATAAAATCAAACTATTAATTTATTTAATCCTTTTATCCCCTAGATTTTTAAATATATGGAAAGGATAATACAAGATCTTCAATTATCTAGTTTAAACAATTAAATTGATAATCACAAAGATAGCAATATCCAAATCCCTAAAATCTTGGGATCTTATCTTGGGGGCAAGGGATTTTTCGAAATCCCTAGGGTTTCTTAACCCTAATTTCGAAATTTGGAGGCTAGGCAAAAAGGTTTTAAGAACCCTATCAAAAAATCGCCAACTAGGGTTTTGCAACCCTAATTTGCGAAAATCACCAAGCCTTAGGGTTTACTTGCCATAAACCCTAATTTGTCAAATTCATAATATGTATCAAATCCAATTGAAAACAAAAAACCAATGGCTCTGATACCACTGATAGGTTTTATACAAACAATCCTATGTGTGCATGCAACCCTAATTGGATCTATGTTTTCACTATAAGACATACAACTATATGAACACAAAATAAACCCTGGCATGCTACTATGATTTTCGAAAATTATATAGAAGTGTAGTAGACATACCTTTGTTGTTATATAGCAATAACAACTAGTTTCCTTGATCTCTTGAACTCTCTTGAACTCTTGAAAGCAAGCACCACAATTGTAGTGCCTCTAATGGCTCACAAACACCTTGAAGCAAGAAGGCAATTAAGAGAGAGAGAGGGATGATGCTAATTTCGGCCCTAGGGTTCCCTTGGAATCAAGTGGCCTCAAATTGAAGCATAGGGCATGTATTTATACTATAGGGTGCTAGGGTTTTAGTCTAAACCCTAATGGAAAGCTTAGCCACCAAGCAGCCCAAGAAACCTTATGGAATGAGGACTTGGACGAAAATATGATGATCCTTCATCATAATTTCTTTCCCCCTTAGTCCATTAGGTTTCCTAGCCCAAAACTCAACTATCACACATTTGACAGTTTATACCCCTTTATTTAATTAATCTCTTTTAGTCACCAAATTAATTCCTAATTAATTTATGACTAATACTAATTAAATAAATATGATTTCTCCTTTAATATATTATTCTTATAATATATTAATAAATCATAATATCTCCTCTCTCATATCAAATTACCTTGTCAAGTTGCTTTGGTGAAGGCAACCCAAAAGGACCATGCACACTCGGGTCAAGTATATACCAAATATGGTTACTGACTTAGACATTAATCCAACACAACTGTCACATGCCCCGCGGAAATTGCGATGGTCGGTAAACCTAAAAGCATACCCCTTTGTTACCAAGAAGAGAACATCAACTCAATTTACATAATAATAAAACATCTTAGGAATAATAGTACATGTATACACTCTCACAGACACTATGGATGCCTTCCATCACCCCGGAGATCCGTATTTCCCTAATCAGGGGAATAACAGATGCTTATAGGAGGAACCTGATGAAGACCCTGAGGAGGTGTCTGAAGAGGAACCTGAGGCGAAAGTCGAGGGCAGACTTGCTGTGCCAGTGGTGGACCTGGAAGAAAAGGAAGTCGAAGAATACCTCGAGGAGGAACCCAGCGATGACGATGATGGTGATTCGGATGCAGAGTCCAAAGTCATCAACCCCCCTTACCCTATTAGGGTGCCCGCTCATCGGATGGGCCCGACTGGCCCTACACCCCCTGGGTTACCGATATTTGGAGGTGGAGCAAGCAACAGGGATAGTGACCCCCGTTTGGCATTGCACGCAAGTTTTATGACTTTAGGGAGGGAGGATCGTCTGATCGCACACTTCCAGTTATGGTGAGATGATTGCGGGATACTGGTGATCTGGCTTAGAGCATCGCTGATCAGATGCACCAGATGCGAACTAGGGTTGAACAGATGGAGCATGAGACACAAGAAGTTTTCTGAGAATTCCATATGAGACAAGTAAGTTGGGAGGCCCGACTCCAAGACATATTACATCTATCAATAGAGGACTTCGTAGTAAACTACGAAGAGGGCTCACCATGGGTCAGGGAGAAGCAGTTCAGGATCCCGCTGTTGTCGTCGGTACGTTCCTCCTAAACCACACTTATGCATGCATCCTATTTGATACCAGATCAGAATG
Organism: Lactuca saligna; assembly: GCF_052625555.1. NCBI lineage: Eukaryota > Viridiplantae > Streptophyta > Magnoliopsida > Asterales > Asteraceae > Lactuca > Lactuca saligna. The sequence goes on along the minus strand of NC_136424.1, from coordinate 184,008,434 downwards.
AAGCTTTGTGAGTAATAGATTCAAACACTTGTTAAAACAACAACCCCAGAAGATGAATAAAACCTTTAAAGTGTAAATGGCTAATGGGAAAATAGTATCCACTTAGGAAATCTACATCGGATGTACCTTAAACTTGAACCAGCATGGCTTTCAAATAAACCTAATGTTTGTTTTCCATTAGGAGTTTCGATGTGATTATCGGCATGGACTGGTTAAGCCCCCACCATGCTAAAATTATGTGTCACGAGAAGGTCGTTCGCCTTCACTTTCCAAATCGCAAAACCCTAATTATATACGGAGACAAACCTAGCACGAACCTTCCTCTTATCTCATCTCCAAATCGCCCTATATATTGGCTCCTGCGGAGATGCAAGAGTTGTCCAGCCAACTCAGTGAGCTTTTGAACAAGGATTTTTCCGACCCAACTTCTCACCTTGGGGTGCTCCGGTTCTCTTTGTTAAGAACAAAGACGGTTCCTTTAGGATGTGTATTGACTGCATGGAACTAAATAAGCTTGTTATCAAAAATCTCTATCCAATTCCGCAAATCGACGATCTATTTGACCAACTCCAAGGCGCAAGCTACTTCTCTAAGATAGACCTGTGATCCGGATACCACCAACTCAAAGTCCGCGAAGAGGATATCCCCAAAACCGCTTTCAGAACTCGTTATGAACATTATGAACTTGTCGTAATGCCCTTCGTTCTAACGAATGCCCCTGCCGCATTCATGGACCTAATAAATCCAATCTGCTGACCATTCCTCGACAACTTTTTCATCGTTTTCATTAACGATATTCTAGTCTATTCTCGAAGCGAAAAGGAACATGGCTAACATCTTCGGCAAATCTTGGAAACCCTGCGAACCGAAAAGCTATAAGCAAAACTATCTAAGTGTGAGTTCTGGCTCCGTAGTGTGAACTTTTTGGGTCATGTTGTTAGTCAAGAAGGGATACATGTGGATCCTTCTAAGGTCAAATCCATTGAAGGATTGGCGATCCCAACGACACCCACATAAATTCGTCAATTTTTAGCTCCCGCATGCTATTATAGGAGGTTCATCCAGAACTTCTCTAAAACAACCAAACCACTTACCATGCTTACACAAAAGGGCATACCCTTTGAATGGATAGATAAGCAAGAAGTTGCATTCCAAACTCTGAAGCAAGCACTCTGCAGTGCACTGATACTATCACTACTAGAGGGAATAGAGGACTTTGTAGTTTACTGCGATGAGTCGAATCAGGGTTTAGGCTGTGTACTTATGCAGCGTGGGAAGGTGATAGCTTATGCTTCCCGACACCTAAAGACACATGATGTGAATTATACCACCCATGATCTTGAATTGGGAGCTATAGTCTTTGCCTTGAAGATTAGAAGGCACTACCTTTATGGTACAAAGTGCACCATTTTCACTGATCACAAGAGTCTCCAACACATTTTAAATCAAAAAGAGTTGAACATGAGGAAACGAAGATGGGTCGAATAGCCAAATGATTATGAGTGTGAAATCAAGTACCACCCAGGAATGGCTAACGTGGTAGTGGATGCCTTGAGTAGGAAAGAATACTCAAATCGTCTTCGGAAAACTCTTTCAATAACCATTAAATCCCGTTTGTCCTTACAAGTCAAGGAAGCCCAGTTCGATGCCATAAAGACATAAAACAAAACAAGAGAAGCACTACGCGGAATGGAGAATAATTTCGAAGTGAAGGAGGACGGAGCATACTATTTCATGAACCGCATTTGGATCCCTAAGCTTGGAGGATTAAGAGAAGTAGACATGAATGAAGCCCACAAGACACGATACTCCATCCATCCAGGTTCATAAAAAATGTAATTGGATATCAAGCAACATTATTAGTGGCCCAACATGAAGGCAGAGATTACCACCTATGTTAGCAAATGCCTTACTTGTGCTAAAGTGAAGGTGGAATATAAGAAGCCCTCGAGATTACTACAACAACCAGTAATTCCCGAGTGTAACTGGGAAAGGATTACTATGGATTTTGTGACCAAATTACCCAAGTCAATAGATGGATTGGATACCATATGGGTAATAGTCGACAGATTGACGAAATCCGCCCATTTCCTGCCAATAAAAGAATCCTACAAGATGGAAAGGTTGACCAGGATATACATCAAAGAAGTGGTGAGACTTCATGGAGTGCCAATATCTACCATCTCCCACGAGATAGTGGATTCACTTCGCGTTTTTGGCAATCACTTCAAAAGGCTATAGGAACACATCTCGACATCAGCACTGCTTATCATCCATAAACGGATGGTCAAAGTGAGTGAACCATTCAAACTCTTGAAGATATGCTTCGCGTGTGTGTGATAGACTTTGGAAAGTCGTGGGATACCCACTTGGCTTTAATCAAATTCTCATACAACAACAGTTATCACTCAAGCATCAAAGTTTCTCCTTTCGAATCACTATACGGGAATAAATGCAGATCATCCTCGTGTTGGGTTGAGGTAGGTGATACTCAGCTAGTAGGAAGACAGACATTAAGCAACACATTAACGGGACCAGAGATCATAAGCGAAACAACGGAGAAAATGATTCAAATCAGAGCTCGACTACAAGCATCACGAGACCGATAGAAGAACTACGCTGATAAACGGCGAAAGTGATGGGTTTTGAGCATTCTAACACTTCCTAAGTGTACATGCAACCCTAATAACCTTGAATCTATGTTTTCTCTATATACATGCAAATTTCCTTTTCAAGGTTATTTCCTAACTAGCATGGCATGGGGATTACATAAAACATAAAACTAGTAGAAATGCATACCTTGTTGTTGCTTGGATTCCTTCAAGACTTTGTGAGCCTAGAACCCCAAATGTTGTGCCTCAAATGCTTCACACAACACCACAAAACTTGGAATAACTTGAGAGAATACTTGTAGCACTCAAAATCGGTTATGCCCTCTCTAGTAACCTCTTAGGTCTGATTTTACTAGCCAAAGGGTTCCTTTTATAGTGGTGTCACAATTAGGGTTTCATTAAGAAGACCCATAATTATCATGACTCTTCATTTCTCATGACCCATGGGTTTGTAACTCCCATGGACTATCCATGGAGCTCCAAATGGTTACATCCATAACCTATAAACCATGGATCATTAATCCACCATAAAAGAATTTATGATTGTCATAATCAACCCTTACATATTTAATTAGTTGCACTTTGATCACCAAATTAATACTAGATTAATACTTGATCAAATACTAATTAAATAATACTATTATTAATATATTAGAACTTATAATATATTAATAATCATAAGTACCTTTTCTCTCATTTAGTCTATCCAAGTATTGCAATGCCATGCAACCCAAATGGACCATGCTGGGTCGGGTCAAGTTCATACCAAATAAAGTTATGGACTTAGACACTATATCCAACAGTCTCCCACTTGGATAAGTCTAATAACTATATTTGCATATATGACTTCAAAACCTGATTAGCAATCGTAGCTCTTTCAAAGTCTCTCGGAACTGAGATGATGATGATACGCCATTTAAGATAAGTGGTCATATAATCCTCTGCTCTCATCATATCAGCCGGACAAACACATGGAACATGGTCTTACTTATTGTCCAACATTTGTTTCTCGATCTCCGATTTGTTTCGACATAGAACTAAATTGAACACATCAATTAGGTTCTGACCGGGCCCGGTACATGGGTCAAAACCAAATCATCGAGGGGCCCAGATATCGCTTCTATTTCTAGAAGGAACAGATAAACTTCGACTGATATGCTTGTACTAACTACTTGTTGAATTACTCACAAAGGCACGTTTTATAACATCGAGTTACCAATGCGTTTTCGTACAATCAATGAATAACCAACTCATAGTCAACAACTCATATCTCTAGGTTTGAAGATTTATATGATATTATCGTCTCACGATCACTCGAGATAAATTCCATGAAGTGATGCAAGTGACCGTGGGTTGAATCCAATACTCAGCCCTTATGAGTACTCATGAATGTTGTAGCAACCATTGCATTGTCCAAATCACTTTAGACAAATCGTACAAGCCAAATTCATGACAGTCTTAAATCAATACTTACTTCCAAAGTTTGACTGACTGTGGATGGTTTGAATAATATGATATATACCATAACATAATTATTCTGGAAGTAAAAACATGCAAAATTGAAACATAGTAAACAATCAACATAAGATAGTAACACCTTACTCATAAATAAATAACATCTTTTATTTATCATCAAATGCCAATTACATTTTACACGTTTCAGGAATCTAATTATCAAAACTAATATCATCCTTCAGCCCAATGCGCCTTGCATGCTGTAAATGCTTAACCCTGCTCAGTCCCTTCGTGAGGGGATCTGCCGGGTTCTCATTTGATGATACCCTCTTTGCCACGAAGAGTCCTTCTTCTATTCTATGCCTGATGAAATGGTATTTTCTGTCAATGTGCCTAGATCTCCCGTAATCTCTTGGTTCCTTCGCCAAAGCAACCGCACTTTCGCTGTCACAGAAAATTTCCATTGGCTCCTTTATAGCTGGTACAACTCCAAGGTCTCCGATGAAGTTCTTTAGCCATATCGCCTCTTTTGTTGCCTCGCTTGCTACTATGTACTCTGATTCACAAGTCGAATCAGCTACTATCTCCTGCTTGGAACTTTTCCAAGTAATGGCTCCTCCATTTAGGATAAAGACCCAGCCTGACTGAGAGCAAAAATTATCCCTATCAGTTTGAAAGCTAGCATCACTATATCCTTCCACTCTCAAGTCATCACTGCCTCCGAGGGTAAGGGCCCAGTCCTTAGTCCTCCGCAAATACTTGAGAATGTTCTTTACCGCTGTCCAGTGTGCCTTGCCAGGGTTCCCTTGATATCTACTGACCATGCTCAAAGAAAAGGCCACATCAGGGCGAGTACAAGTCATAGCATACATGATCGAGCCCACAGCGGAAGCATATGGTATCTGACTCATTTCAGCTATCTCAGCCTCTGTACTCGGACTCTGAGTCTTACTTAGCTTGGCATTACTCTGCATTGGTAACTCTCCTTTCTTGGAATCTTGCATACTGAACCTCTTTAGTACCTTATCCATATAAGTACTTTGACTAAGTGCAATTAGTCTCTTACTCCTATCTCTCAATATCCTTATCCCTAGGATATAGGCAGCTTCCCCAAGGTCCTTCATAGCAAAACACTTCCCAAGCTAGGCCTTAACCTCCTGCAAAGTTGGGATGTCGTTTCCTATGAGAAGTATGTCATCCACATACAACACCAAGAAGCTAACTATGCTCCCACTAGCCCTGACATATACACAAGACTCATCCTCACTTCTAGAAAAGCCAAACTCTTTGACTTTTTCATCAAAGCAAAGATTCCACCTGCGAGATGCTTGTTTCAATCCATAATGGATTTTTCAAGCTTACACACTCTATTAGGGTACTTTAGATTGACAAAACCCTCTGGCTGATCCATGTAAACATCCTCAGCCAACTTTCCATTAAGGAAAGCGGTTTTGACATCCATTTGCCATATCTTATAGTCATGAAATGCAACTATGGCTAATAGCACTCTAATAGACTTAATCTTGGCCACTGGTGAGAAGGTCTCATCATAGTCAACTCCCGGAGTTTGAGTAAAGCCCTTCGCAACCAGTCGCGCTTTATAAGTGTGTACTTTCTCATCCATGTCGGTCTTCTTCTTGAAGATCCATTTGCACCCAACTGTCTTACGACCTGGTGCATTGTCAACCAAGTTCCAAACTTGATTGTCATACATGGACTGAATCTCGTTGTCCATAGCCTCCTTCCATTTCGCAGACTCAGAGCCTGCCACGGCTTCCTTATAATTATGAGGTTCATCCAAATCTATCAGTGTACTATCACTGATAAATGTATCACCTTCAGTGGTGATGTGATAACCATAATAAAATTCAGGTGTGTTCCTCACCCTAGTGGAACGTCTTGGAGGTACAGACTCGTCTATCGGCTCAACAGGAGTTTCCTCCTCAGGTTGGCTGACAGTATTTGAGGTTCCATCACCACTTGACTCTTGAAGCTCTTCAAGGTCAATTTGCCTCCCACTGTCCCCTTGGCTTATTAATTCTCTCTCACGAAAGACTCCTCTTCTTGCTACAAAGACCACATTATCACTGGGTATGTAGAAGAGGTAACCAAAGGATCTCTGTGGGTAGCCGATGAAAATACACCTCTCGCTTCGGGGCTCAAGCTTATCATGAGTCTCACGCCTCACAAAAGCTTCACAACCCCAAATCTTGATGTGGTCCAAATTAGGCACTTTCCCAGTCCACATCTCGTGAGGTGTTTTGGCAACCTTTTTAGTAGGGACTAGATTAAGGATATGGGCGGCAGTCTCTAAGGCATACCCCCAGAAAGAGATTGGTAATGAAGCTCAACTCATCAGGGAACGAACCATATCTAGCAGGGTTCTATTGCGCCTCTTAGCCACACCATTTAACTGTGGTGTCCTGGGAGGTGTCAATTGTGAGACAATCCCACATTCCTTAAGATAGTCAAGGAACACAATGCTAAGATACTCTCCTCCCCGATCGGATCGGAGCATCTTGATGTTCCTGCCCAATTGATTCTCAACTTCCTGCTTAAACTCTTTGAACTTTTCAAAGGTTTCTGACTTATGCTTGATTAAGTAAATATATCCATATCTACTGTAATCATCAGTAAAAGTCACATAATAACGATTAGCATCTCGTGTAGCAACTCTGAAGGGCCCACACACATCCGTGTGTACAAGGTCCAACAAACCTTCACCCCTATCACAAGTACCTGTGAAGGGTGACATTGTCATTTTTCCAAGTAAACAAGACTCGCAACTATCATCTGACTTGAGGTCAAACGATTCCAAGACTCCAACCTTTTGGAGTTGGCCTATGCGCTTCTTGCTAACATGTCCAAGACGACAATGCCACAAAGATGCTTTATCCAAGCTATCAGAAGAATCAATATACAACACATTATTTCCTAGATTGTCTACAACATTCACGGCTTCATATACACCATCACAAGGTATTGCTTTAAAGTAAAATACATCATTGTAATAAACATTAATAGCACCATTTTTATTATCAAATGAAAATGTAAAACCTTTTTTGTACAACCCATGAAAGGAAATAATATTTCTCGCCATTTCGTGCGAGTAACAACACTTATTCAAATCTAACATTAACCCATTATTAAGCAATAAAGAATAAACTCCTATCTTGGTAACAGGTGATGCTTTCCTGTTTCCCATGACTAAGTTTGTCTTCCCATGCTCCACATGCTCACTTCTTCTTAGTGCCTACAAATCAGTACAAATGTGAATACCACACCCAGTATCAAGCACCCAAGAATTAGCATTAGATGAGTTGTTAGACAATATTGTGTAAATACCTGCATGGGTGGGTTTAACCTTCCAATCCTTTACATCTTGCAGATATTTGGTGCAGCTTCGCTTGAAGTGTCCCTTATCTTGGCAATAGAAGCATTGTGCTTCCTTTGGGTTCGAAGAAGGAGTAATGGGACCTTTCTTTGTCCCACTTGAAGAGAAACCATCAAGAGTCTTACCCTTGGTACCCTTTGAAGGGATTTTCCTCTTCTTACTCTTCCCTTGCCCAATTGCAAGAACAGGGGCTGTTAAAGGAGTAGAAGTAACAACCGCTTTACCCTTAATGCCATTTTCAGCTGTCCTTAAGGGTCCTTGAAGTTTGCTAAGTGTGACTTCCTCCTTATTCATATGATAAGTCATACGAAACTGATCATAACTTGAAGGTAAGGAATGGAGAATGATGTCAATCGCCAATTCCTCAGGGAAGTCAACATTGAGCTTCAACAACCGGTCAACGAACCTCTGCATCTTCTGCAAGTGATCGGTGATGGTTTCACCATCCTTCATCCTTGCGGTTATCATGGAGGAAATGATTTCATACCTCTCTTGACGCGCGCTCTGATGGTACCTTTCCATCAGATCTAGGTGCATCTCGTAGGGGTAGAAATCTTCATAAGATTTTTGGAGTTCCATAGTCATTGTGGCCATCATGATGCTGGACACCTTGGTGGCATCCTTCTCATGTGCAATGAACTCCGCAAGCTCTTCTGGAGTAGCAGTGGCTTCATTAACAACCTTAAGCTCCCTATCAAGGACATATTCTTTATCCTCATAGCGGGTAATCATCCTGATGTTTCTGATCCACTCATTGAAGTTGGATCCATCAAAGATGACCTTACCACACAAGTTCATTAGGGAAAAGGAGACTGAAGGGTTTGAGCCAGCAGCGTTATTGGAAGACATCTGGAATAGAAGGAAGATAAGTTTCATTAGATTAAAAGTCCTTAATAAGTCACCCAAATGAGATATTAAGGCTAGGATCCAACAAACTATTTATAGGTGGAAGAGGGATGCCGTAATCCACACTATAAAATATTTGAAGGTAGGTAAATGACGATTTACCAATTTCCACCATAAGAACGAAATATTTTATTATTAGGCTTTATTGGTTTTTTGAAACTCCTAGATCTTTTGAGATACATTGAACTTTCCAATGGCATGTTTGAATCTCGAATGTGCCCTCTCAAGTTTGTGACTGGGATGCCAAGGATCACAAACAAGGTGTGAATAACCATACAAATTGACTTGGTACCCTTAACAATATTACCTAATCGATGTGACGGTTAACCACACACGCTCCACCGATCTATAATAAAGTCAAGCTACCCTTTACCACTCTTACTAGTCCATGTTAGTGTGCCGGTTAACCACGCACGCTCCACTAACGACTTGATAAGGTACAAAGTGTAATTTTATGGGCTAGCACCAATTTCACATTTTCCTAAAGTAACTAAGATTGGGAATTTATAATGTATAGTTACTTTATAATTCATTATACTTTTAATGAGAATTTAAAGTCGTACCCTACCCGTTCGGCTAACGACCCTCCACCAATCAAGGAAGCGGTGGGTGAGAGTGGACACCCATTAAGTCACCATTTTATAGGCAACAACCTTATACCCCCCTTATAGACCGGCTTCGTGAATGAGGCCTACTAACGGTAAGAACGACATATTCTTATACATATCTATATAATAAAATTATAATAATAGTATAAGGGTTGATTTTTAAACCTTTTAAAAATCTAAGGTATAATTTGGAATTAAGTTGTAAGACTTTTCAAATTCCAAAACTTGAGGGCAAGAATTGAAACTATTCCAAGTCTCTTCAATTTTGTAACTTATGAGTTTTATTGGTTCATAAAAATGAAGACTCTTCATTTTATGAAACCTCTTTAGTTCTTTAAACACAAATTAAAGAAGTGACCTTTGGTTATTCATAACTTGAGGACAAGTTATGGACACCATCAATACAATTAAGATCAAGAATTAAACACACATGGTGGTTACACATAATTCCTATGATCTTCTAAAACTCATAAGAACACAAATTCATATCAAGCAATTTCAAGAAATCATATAAACATCTATAATACTTTGAAATTGTTAAAAGTCATGTAAAATGGATTAACATAATCATTATCATTTTGAAAAACAGATTTTACAAGTCCAAAACAGATTGGGATAATGATTCTAATCCATTTCCAACAACAAAAACTCAAAAAATCTGCCCAACATGATCCAACTCGGCGAGTGCATTATCCTACTCGGCGAGTAGGATGAATTTGCTCATGGACTCGACGAGTCCTCCCCATGGACTTGGCGAGTACAGTCGTCAGAATGCAGAATTTTCATTTTTCAAGCAGTTTTGCATCAAGTATACAGAAAACAATCCTAGGCTCTGATACCACTGATGGGTTTTAAGCATTCTAACACTTCCTAAGTGTACATGCAACCCTAATAACCTTGAATCTATGTTTTCTCTATATACATGCAAATTTCCTTTTCAAGGTTATTTCCTAACTAGCATGGCATGGGGATTACATAAAACATAAAACTAGTAGAAATACATACCTTGTTGTTGCTTGGATTCCTTCAAGACTTTGTGAGCCTAGCACCCCAAATGTTGTGCCTCAAATGCTTCACACAACACCACAAAACTTGGAATAACTTGAGAGAATACTTGTAGCACTAAAAATCGGTTATGCCCTATCTAGTAACCTCTTAGGTCCGATTTTACTAGCCAAAGTGTTCCTTTTATAGTGGTGTCACAATTAGGGTTTCATTAAGAAGACCCATAATTATCATGACTCTTCATTTCTCATTACTCATAGGTTTGTAACTCCCATGGACTATCCATGGAGCTCCAAATGGTTACATCCATAACCCATAAACCATGGATCATTAATCCACCATAAAAGAATTTATGATTGTCATAATCAACCCTTACATATTTAATTAGTTTCACTTTGATCACCAAATTAATACTAGATTAATACTTGATCAAATACTAATTAAATAATACTATTATTAATATATTAGAACTTATAATATATTAATAATCATAAGTACCTTATTCTCTCATTTAGTCTATCCAAGTATTGCAATGCCATGCAACCCAAATGGACCACGCCGGGTCGGGTCAAGTTCATACCAAATAAAGTTATGGACTTAGACACTATATCCAATAGAAAGCCCTAGGAATTTCAAGTCGGGGATCGGGTGTTGTTAAAAGTCTCTCCCTAGAAAGGGGTGATTCGTTTTGGGAAACCGGGAAAAGTAAACCCACGATACATTGGATCCTTCGAGATTCTTTCCCGAATCATTCCAGTGGCTTATAGACTGCAGCTACCTGTCGAGCTTAGTAGTGTACACCCCGTGTTCCATGTTTCCAATTTGAAAAAGTATTTATCCGACGAAACCCTCATCATTCCACTTGAAGAAATCAAAATCAACGAGAATCTCATGTTCGTCGAAGAACCAGTCGAAATCATGGACAGGGAGGTGAAGCGTTATAAGCAAAGTCGCATTCTGATTGTGAATGTTCGGTGGAACGCGAAGCGTGGACCAAAATTTACATGGGAATGTGAAGACCAGATGAATTAGAAGTACCCTCACTTATTCTCGCATCCTTGAATCTAGCTTCAAAAAGAATTTCGGGACGAAATTCCCTCTAACGTGGGGATGATGTCACAACTAGGAATTCTAATACGTTGTAAACACTTAATAAAGAACGAAAATGTAACTAAAACTTGAAAACATGTATGGTGTTTGTTCAATGACAACAAAAATTCTATCAAATACTCAATACAAACAATCAAATAGTCAAAAAAAAGGTTGGAAACCCTAAAAATCCCGATTTAAGTCCATTATTGAATAGGATTTTCTTGTTGGGCCTAATGGACCAATAAGCTTCCAATTTGACTATTTTGGGCTTAGAAGTCTTAAATGGGCTCTACTTGGACACACTTTCACTTATTTTAACATTTTGGGCCATAATGGGCCTAGAATGAAATAAAATACCCTTATTGGGCCATCACACATCTAATTAGCCCTAATGGGCCATAAATCTCATCCCTTGATGTATATTGGGCCGTGAAATACTCTAAAAGACCCAATGGACCGAAAAACCATTAATTTGGCCTCCATATTATGGACTCAAGCACAAAAGACCCAAGCCTTTCTTTCCCTTCTCTCTCTCTCTCTCTCTCTCTCTCTCTCTCTCTCTCTCAGCCCAACTACTAAAAAAAAGGGGAAGAAGAGTTGACTAGGAATTGTGCCACCTCATAACTGTACATAGGGTATCCATGCATTCTTCTCATGTTCCCATGCATGTAAACTCATCTCACTCCCTCTTCTCTCCCCTCCTCTTAATTCAGCCGAGATATACACACACCCACATCACCATTGCAAAATTTCTTCAAGCTCTCTCTAGAGCACCTTCATCTTTCCTCCAAAATTTCGAAAATCACAAGGGCTCCAAGAAGATCTTTCCCTAATATCACTAATCCTTGGTTATTTGTTCTTTGATCCATACTTTAACTTCTTGATTACCTCAAAAATGACCCCATAACTCATGCAAAATTCGTGATCTTGCTTCTTAGAACACATCTAAGCCAAAGACCTTCCAAGAAGCTTGCTAGGCCGAAAGACCTCACCATTTTCTTTCATTTCTTCTTCAAAAACGAGATCCACAAGAAAAGGTGAGTTCATACCCTTCTATTTTTGGTTTTTATATGTTTTATGGGGGAGAATACAAGTAAAATGTGTAGATCTATGTGTATTTGTATGCTATGTGTGATTTCTTTTGTTATGGGGTAAATGTGTGCCAAAAATAAATGATATTTCGAGATATATAATCGAAGGAGGAAAAATATGTGATCTAAGATGTATTACACTGTACAACTTAAGAAAACCTATCATCTAAGGTCATGTTAAACATATTTCAACACAAAATTCATTTTTGGGCTTAATTTGTCAAATAAACAAAAGTTGGGTTTAAGGTTTTCATTTACGGTTTTCTTAAGGACCAAAAGAGTCAAAACTGTAAAAATAAATGTTTTTATGAATAATATACTCTTTAAAGGGCTATAAATGTAATTTGTAGCTTAATGGGCTAATTTTTGGGCTTTTCGGCCTATAGGCCCAAAAATTGCAAAATAGGTGGTTTTCAAGGGATTGAAATGGTAAAACTATTAAAATAGGAGGAAAAAGGGTAAAAAAACTAATGCAGGGGTTAACATGATTTTTTTCGAAAAAAGGATCAAAAATGTAAAGCTTTTGAATTTTGAACTTTGGACTTTAACTAAAAACACTTTACTGGAGGGGCTGAAACTGCCAAAGAGTAAATTTTAAGCTAAAAACATCACTTAAACAATTCTATGGGTCAAAAGTGTCAAGAAAATGGTTTAAGGGCCTAAAATGTCTTTTTCAAATAAAGGATTAAAATTGTCATTTTTATTAAAGAAGGGCTGAAAGGGTCAAACCAATATTTTTGAGTCGATTATTTTAATTTTAAGATATTAGGTCAAAAACACCAAATTACAACTTACGAAAATAGAAAGATGAATATACATATAATTCCAAATATCGTTATAAATATCCGACCGGCCTCGTGTCGTTACAAATCTAACAATCATTAAATCAATCTTTCCGACAATTATACAATACCTAAAACAAGTAAATATTCAAATCTTTTGGCTTGAATGTTTCTAAACATGCTTATTGTGCCTTCGTAACTCATTAAGATGACTTTAGGGCCCAACGATAATAATAAATATTTATTGGGCCTCCTGTGACCCAAATTCATACTTAAGGGACCCTCAATGGCTTTCGAGTGCTATTGGGCCTCAGAGGCCCATTAGTATGCTAGTAAGGTCCAAATAAACCAAATGCGAAATGGGCCAACGTGTCCTTCATATAACCAATAGCCATAAATAATACGTGGGATTAGCAGGACCTAGTAATCCTCTTCTCCTCGTTTATTAAGCTTACCTTAAATTCAGTAAACATATACAGGTTGTTAATCAATGCTAATCAAATTCATGTTGGATTGAGTGTGTAATAACGGGAGGCACCTCTACGGGTCGTTTGTAGTCTGTTGTTATAATAAAAGTCTCCTGGAGGGAGAGCGAGAGTTTGTGTATAGATCTATATGGGGGTGCTCCCCCACAGCTCAGCTGTTCGCTACAGTTAGACTCATCCAATCTAGGGTGACAAAATCTTCAGATCAATTTCGGCGTTCGTTAGAATGCCAAGACAGACGAACTAGTCATTATCATGCATGGTTATAACGACTCACATAAACAAATCCAATACCATCCAAGTAATCACTGAAAAATCATAATCATTCGTTGTGACTGTATAACAATTTGAAACAATTATATTTTCTGATCGGAAAACATCAGGTTTTTCGAGGAAATAACACCATTCATATGTACTTTTCAATAACTATAATGCAATACTTCTCATTTATACACGCTTTGAAATCATTCATGTATAAACCTATGGATCTTCACACTTTGGTATAAACAATTGTCTTTTCAGAAAATATCGGATTTTTTGGGTTTTACAAAATACACAAAATATTTTCATAACAACCATGCTTATGAACTCACCAACATTCCATATGTTGATGTTTTTTTCAAAATAACTTGTATTCTCAGGTAATAGGTAAGCTGAGGAGTAATACCAAGTATGTTAGGGTGTTATGCTTTTAAAAACTATCAAACAATTTATGTTATGGATATGTAATGTTTAAACAATGTACTTGATATGAACAATATCAGTTGTAATGTATTGATGCATGGTGATATTTATGTTATGATTCATGTATATTCATTGTGATGATATTAAATTTAAGTCATGCGAGCCCTCGGACGTTTCCGCCGTCTAGTTTGGGGGTGTGACATTTCTTGTCGTACACGGATCTGCTACAAATGTGGCAAGGAGGGGCACATTGCGAAGGATTGCCCCAAGGGATTCTCGGTTTGCTTTCATTGCAACTAGACCGGACACCAGAAGGCCGAGTGCCCTTAGCTTGTATAAGGATCTGCACCTACTTCTATGCGTTCTACTGAGATTCGGCCAGCGAAGGCCGAGGCACTTAAGGTTCGTGGGAGAGCCTTTCAGTTGACAGCGGAGGAGGTACGCGCAACACCCAATGTTGTGGTCAGTACGTGTTCTTATTGTATTATTTTGAGATATTTTGTGCTTATATTGTGATTGTTTATAGGTACTTTTCTTGTGAGTTCTGTGTCTGCCTTGGTGTTATTTGACTCGGGTGCGAGTCGATCCTTTGTATCATTAGCTTTTAGTCGTCACATCAGTATTCGACGAGAGATATTGAGTCGATCTCTGAGAGTTTCCATAGCTAATGATCATGCGATATTTGCGATCGACATGATTCATGTATGTGTGCTAGAGATTTTCGAAGTTAAATTTCTGATAAATCTGGTACCGATTCCTATGAGGGATGTCAGTGTCATCGTTGGCATGGACTGGTTGAGTCGATTTGGAGTTATGATCGACTGTGAGCGTCAGCTAGTGACCATATGAGACCCTAGTAGGGGAGTGCTTACAGTATATGGCGAGGGTACCCAATTTGGGTCAGTATTTTGGTCGGCCGCCAGAGCGACACAGAGTCTACAGTAGGGATGTATGGGATTTTTGGCGTATGTGATGGATACGGGGACTATTGCAGCGAGATCGAGTTCTATCTCCGAGGTTCTGATAGTGTACGAATTTCCAGATGTTTTTCTCGAGGATTTGCTGGGAGTGCCTCTTAAGTGGTATGTAAAGTTTCAGATTGATTTAGTGTTGGGAGTGGCGCCCATTGCCAAGGCACCTTATCGCCTTGCACCTGCGGAGATGTAGGAGCTATCCTCACAGCTGCAGGATCTGTTGTAGAAAGGGCTTATCAGGCCGAGTAGTTCGTCGTGGGTAGCCCCGATCCTTTTTGTCAAGAAAAAGGATGGCTCACACCGGATGTGCATTGATTACCGGGAGCTAAACAAGCTGACGATTAAGAACTGTTACCCACTTTCAAGGAACTACGATTTGTTCGGTCAGTTGCAGGGGGCGTCTTGGTTTTCCATTATCGATCTGAGGTTTGAGTATCATCATATGAGATTCCACGAGGAAGATGTCCAGGAGACGGCCTTCAGGACACGTTATGGGCACTATGAGTTTATGGTGATGCCTTTTGGGCTCACTAACACACTGGCAATGTTCATGGACCTCATGAACCAGGTGTGTAGGCCCATGTTGGGTCGTTCGGTGATTGTGTTCATTGATGATATTTTGGTGTATTAGAGGTCTAGAGAGCAACATGAGGAGCACCTGAGAGAGAGAGATTTTGGGTGTACTGAGATAGGAGAGGATCTATGCCAAGTTCTCCAAGTGTGATTTCTGGTTACGAGAGGTCCAGTTCCTAGGACACCTCGTGAACCATAATGGTATTTTGGTTAATCCGGCCAAGATTGAGGCAGTTATGAGATGGGAGGTGCCGTGATCCCCCACCGAGATCAGGAGTTTTCCAGGACTGGCCGGATATTATCGGAGATTTATCAGAGATTTTTCCAAGATTTTCGTCCCTCTCACCAGTTTGACCTGGAAGTGCATTGCATTTACTTGGGGTCCTGATTAGCAGACCTCATTTGAGACCATTTGCCAGAGATTGTGCGAGGCTACCGTGTTGGCCCTTCCAGAGGGAATGGAGAATTTTGCGGTTTACTGCAACGTGTATATTACGGGCATGGGTGCATTACTGATGCAGAGTGGTCACGTGATAACTTACGCATCGAGGCAATTGAAGCCTCATGAGAAGAGATATATGTTGGATTAGTGTCTAAGGCTATAACTATATTTGGTAAGTACTTAACCCAGTTGTGCATGGTCCTTTCGGGTTGCCTTCACCATAGCAACTTGACAAGGTGATTTATATAGAGAGAAGAGATATTATTATTAATGTATTATAAGAATAATATGTTAAAGGAATAATAATATTATTTGATTGATATAAGTCATAAATGAATTAGGAATTAATTTGGTGACTTAAAGAGATTAATTAAATAAAGGGGCATAAACTGTCAAATGTGTGATAGTTGTGTTTTAGGCTATGAATCCTTATGGATATGGGAAGGGACGATTTTAAGGATATGGATATCCTAGAAATCATCCAAGGCCTTATCTAGAAAGATCTTTGGATTATTTTGAGGCTAATTTATTCAATTAGGGTTTAAGGTAAAACCCTAAGAACTCATAGTATAAATAGACCCTTAGGGTTGGAGAAATCGGCCACTGTATGCATGAGGAAACCCTAGAGCCGATTTCTCACCTCTCTCCCTCTCTCAAATCATCTTCTTGCTAGTATGTGTTTGTAACCCATTAGAGGAGTGACAATTGTGACTCTAAGCTCCAAGAAAATAAGTTTTTCAAGCAAGTAACTCAAGGTATTCTTCTAGATCTGATTTCATATGTTATGAATTGTTTGTTTACACTAGATCTATGATTCAAAGTTTTGGATACAAAGCATGTTCAATTAGAGAAACCTAGATCCAAGCATTAGGGTGTCGACGCGATTTTGGTGATTGTGGATTGGTTAACGAAGAGCGCTCACTTTCTTGTTATCAGTGAGAGCTATTCTACTGAGAGGCTGGAAGATATATATATATATATATATATATATATATATATATATATATATATATATATATATATATATATATATATATATATATATACGAGAGGTGGTAGCTCGGCATGGGGTGAAGATATCTATAGTGTGCGATCGGGATGTGTGTTTTACTTCCAGGTTCTGGAAGAAGTTTCACGAGGAGTTAGGAACGCGATTGCATTTTAACACAACCTATCAACCACAGACAGACAGACAAAGTGAGCGTACGATTCATATGCTCGAGGACATGCTTCGAGCATGTGTTATGGACTTTTGTGGAAGTTGGGACACATACCTACCCTTCGCTGAGTTTTCTTACAACAACAACCAGCATTCGAGTATTAGCATGCCTCCTTTTGAGCTTCTTTATGTGAGGAGGTGCCAGACCCCCACCTATTGAGGAGAGGTAGGGAAACGAGTGATGGGTGGCATGGAGATAGTGCTCAACACGACTGAGCAAATTCAGCAAGTTAGATAGAGATTACTGACGGCCCAGAGTTGCCAGAAGAGTTATGCGGACAGGAGACGATCCGAACTTGAGTTTCAGGTTGGAGATTTTGTCCTCCTGAGTTTATCCCCGTGGAAAGGGGTAATACAATTCAGGAAGAGGGGCAACCTGGGGCCCTGATACATCGGTCCTTTAAGGGTGAACGCTTGAGTGGGGAAGGTAGCGTACCGCTTGGAGCTACTTATAGAGTTGTGCCCGATCCATAACACCTTCCATGTGTCCTAGTTCAGGAAGTATGTGGTCGATGAGACAACAGTGGTACTACTAGATGACATTCAGGTGGATGCGAGCCTGAATTATATCGAAAGGCCCATCACGATTATGGATTAAAAGGTGAAGGTTTTGAGGAACAAAGAGGTGCCCCAGGTTCAGGTCCAGTGGCAACATCGGAAAGGGTCTGAGATGACTTGGGTGCCAGAGTCCGAGATGCGGGAGCAGCATCTAGAGCTATTTGAGGAGCGTAACTTCGAGGGCGAAGTCTGATTCTAGTGGGGGATAATTGTAACATCCCATGTCCAAGTATACTTTGAGAACTGTGATCTATTGAGATATTGCCTATTTTAGCCCTTATTATAAAAAGAGTAAAAAAAACGAGTACGCGAGGTGTACTTGAAGTGTATGCTTAGCATACTCGTCAGCATGCATGAGACGCGGAGACCACCTAGTACGTTGGGCATACTAGGCCTAGAGTGCAACCCTAACTTGGGGTGAATCCCCTATATAAGGGATATGATGGCCTCATTTCTGGCCACAATTCCCAGAGAGAAAACCCTAACAATGCCCTAAACCTTGTTCTAATGCTTGAGTGTGTTTGTGTTTGAGCCTTGTGAGTGTCTGTGTGGTTTTAAAGAGAAAATATAGTCTTGAAGAAGAAGGAGTTGGAACCCAAGCTTCTACATCCGAGCAAATATGAGTGAGAAGCTTCTTATTGAGGTAAAAAAGCTTCAGACTTTGCCTTTCCTTTGTCATGAGCATGTTGATTTGTATATTAGGGTTTTTGTCCCAATAGATGGAGACTTTATGAGATAATGAACTCCAGGGACCTTGATCTGCTCCTTTTAAGTGTATTGTGTGTAGTAGAGTCATAAAAATAAAATCTTGGGCGTTAAGAGTGAGCCATGCATGAGTTATGAGCTTCTTAAGGGAAGGGAATGGGTATTTTGAGTGATTGTGACCTAATCAACCATGCAAAGGCTTAAAGTCACTGACTTTATGGACTAAGAGACGTTAGGGAGTCCAGATATGAGATATGAGCCTGTGTATTAACTGATTAAGTCCAAAAATGAGAGGAGTGTGAAACTGGGGCGTACGCTCAGCGTAATCCCAATAGGCGCAGCGTAGGTGTCGAGCATCCTAGATGTCTGCATGGCAACTGAGTACACGCAACGTAGAGATTAAGTACGTGCAGTGTACTCCCTACTTTGAACTTTTTTTTTTACTATTAGGGTTTGGTCAAATTATGGACTATTAAGCCTATGGAGGGGTAAAATGGTCTTTTCACCCTTCTGTGAATATAGAAGGGTTAGTCTATTTCTTGAGAGCCGATATTAATTAGAGATAATTATTATGTGTTAGGCGGAGGCTAGACTGGTGGGTAGATTTTGAGATTTCCTAGTTCGAGGTTTCATGTGCTAACTTACGAGGTGAGTCTTCTCACTATACTTACCTTGTGTGGTAACTTTATGTGTGACCTAAGGGTGTTATGTTAATGAGCTGTGATTTGAGATATCCTGCTATTTGTTTTGTGATATACTTATTGTGTATTATGTTGAGTTGCTGAGTTGAGGGACTGGAGGGTTCATCTGAGTTGTGGGACCAGAGGGTCCCACTGAGACACATTGACCTGAGGGTCTTATTAAGATATAGCCTCGAGTGGCTAATGTGTTGTGTGTGGTATTTTGGGGAACTCACTAAGCTTTATGCTTACTGTATTATGTGTTATGTGTTTCAGGTAGTTCTGAGGATTGCGGCAAGGCACCGACATTATTGTACACACTGGCGGGAGATTGTCTTCATGATTCTGGGATTGTGCTTTATTTATTGACATTTGAGACTTATGTGATTTTGGGAATTATTAAACAAGTTTTATTATGGTTCGAAATGAAAAATTCGTTTGAACATATACGTTGTTATAGCTTAGGGTTTCGAGTTAGGGTTTCTCTGGGTTGGGAGGGACGATGGGGGCTGGTTTAAGGCAGAATAAGTCGTTTAAATAGGGTCCAAACCCTAAATATTAGGGTTTCATCCAGACAGTTTCTACTCGTCGAGTCGGTCCCCTAACTCGTCGAGTAGATCACTAAAGTTCTCGTATAATGTCGAGTCTACTCGACGAGATGGGCCTCAAACTGACCGAGTCCTAGAGCAAAACATGAAATTACCATAATTTAAATACGTACCAGGAACCGGGTGTTACACAAGGTGCAATGGTTTGTACAAGTGTCTAATTTCGAAACCTGGTGAAGAGTAAGGACGGGTTATAGTCAGAAACCTCTAGACGCCGCCGATGTGCACTCTAAACCTCACGACCGATCGATCGTCGACCTGTACAGCTGCACTATCACATTGATATGCACATTAGGACGCAATCAATTTTTGAAACCTTTGATGTCGTCGATCTGCAAAAAACCTCTAGATTCATCTTCTTCTATCTATGCTCTCATACTAAAACCTTACTACAAATAGAAAGAAAATAGTGTTTTTTTTTATTTTGTAACTGATGAAGGCAATGGAAAACATGTTGCGACCGGCTCTAAAACAGCTCCAAACTAGCCACACAATAAGCCAAAACCAATAAACAACAGCTAATACATAGGGGTGAGTATTTGGACCGGACCAGACTGAATCGGATCGGACCAACTCTTAAACCAAACTGGTTTCGAAGAATATTGTGCACCGTAGACCTGACCGGATGACACTCACCAAGTCCAGGTCTATTTTGCGTTCAGGTCTGGGTTTTCCGGTTCTTGGACCCGTTTCGACCGGTACAACTTTACATGCATATGGTACAACTTGTTAAAACACGTTTTTGGGTTATACACAACTCGTTAAAAGAAAGATGTTGTTGGGTTTGATGTGTTACAACTCCTTAAAATGAATACTTTTTTTTTTGGGTTTTGACACGGTACAACTCTTAAAAAATAATATGTTTCCAATTCTTGTGCCCTTTGGACCGGTTAAACTTTGATTGTTTATACTTTATATCATTTGTTGATGATTGTAACTCATTGAATACAACACGCAAAACAACAAAATTATAGTTTAAACTCATCTACAAACTGTAAATTACACGTTGGAAAGAACTGCATGTCAATTGACTTGAAAAAAAAGATATGCTTGTTTGAAATTTTTCACAGAATACAAAAGTTTAAATTTCTTACTGAAAGAATGAAATTAAATATTCCAACTTTGAACTGTCATCTTTGAAGGATTGTAACTTATCAAATATAATACTAAAAACAAAAAATTATAGTCTAAAATCATCTACAAACACTAAATTACATGTTGGAAAAAATGTTAATGCCAATCCGGTTTAAAATAAATGAGATATATTTGTTTAAAGAATTTCACAGAATACAAAAGTTTAAATTTCTTGCTAAAAAACAGAAATATTTCAGCTTTGATGTCTCATCTTTAAAGGATTGTAACTCGTGGAATATAACACCAAAAATAACAAAACTATAGTATAAAATCATCTACAAACTCTAAATTACACATTGGAAAAACTCGCATGTTAATCCGACTTAAAACGAATAAGATATATATTTGTCTAAACAATTTCACAGAATACAAAATTTAATTTTTTTTATTGAAAAGCTGAAATATTTTAGCTTTAATATGTCATCATTGAAGGATTGTAGATCATCGAATATAATACCAAAATAAGAAAATTATAATCTAAAATTATCAACAAACTCTAAATTATACATTGTAAAAATCTGTTTGTCAATCCAACTTAAAACGAATGAGACATGTTTATTTAAAAAATTTCACAAAATACAATTTTTTTTAAAGAATTTGATCCACAACCGGTTTTTACCTGAAATCTGCTAGACAGGGCCGGTAGAAAAAGCTTATCATTTTTGCTCAAATCCTAGAACCGAGAACCAACCTAGAGATCCAAAAATACGGTCCGATCTAGTTCAAAGGTTCAAATGCTCACTCTTAGTATACATGATATTTTTGTAAGTAACATGTGCATTAATATATTTATATAACATCATGCAAATTTGAAGTGTTCATTATTTTTCTTTTCCCGTTATAGATGTAAATGTTACTCGTTTAAATTTAATTTTATTATTTAACCTTTTTTAAATTATGTTCAATTAGTTACTAATCGTTTTATACTTCTAGAAATGTAAAAAATATATATAATTTTAATTTATAAAATTTATTAAACAAATGGTTATTTGTTAACAAATTTAGAATAAGAATAAAACGTTCATTTGTTTGGATTTAGATATTCTAGCCCGTATATATATATATATATATATATATATATATATATATATATATATATATATATATATATATATATATATATATATATATATTGTCAACATTGTATCTATACAGATATTTGATATATTTATGTATTAACTATCATTTATGAATTTAAGACGTAATATAAAAAAATAACCTTAATCGTTGAAGATAAATAGATAATCATAAATCATTTAAATTTATGTAAATAAGTTAAAGATTATCAACTTTGTGTACTATTGACTAAACTATATGTGATTTTTTTACGACGAATAAATTGCATGAGATAGTAATGGTTGATAGATAGGGATGAAGCGTGGTACCTGTTTGATTTCGTTTGGTTTGGGTAATTTTATATCAGAATATAAAGAATATTAAACTAATTTTACAAGATTTTTTTGCATATATTTCATTTTGAATTACTTATACGCGTTTCGTATATCAAACAAATAAAAGAAATTAAGATATTCATATCTGTTAAATTTATGGGAAACCATCTATCATCTATGTCAAATGATTCATCCGACTTTTTATGTAAAGTTTAATATATGAGTACGTTTATAATGTCAAGCATTATGCATATTAGAGGAATTTACGGGTGTTAAAAGGTATCCACGCAAAAGATGTCCAGCCTATCTAGATTGATGTGTGGCTGATGTCTTGGTTTGAAACCTTAAGGGATATGTTTTTCAGTGCTGTAAATGGGGAATTTTACCATGTAAATCCTTATGGTCGTTAGGTTTGTCAGTTTTACGGACCTAAAACTAACGGAGCTAAAACTAGGGATGCAGTTGAATTATTGCATGTAAGAAACTTACCTATATTTTTCCAAAAATATTATAATGATTAACTAAAGTAAAACCTATTATTTAATTAATTAAAAAAACTGATATTTTCTAATAAATAAATAAAATGTCTTGGAGAATGTGTCAGGAAATTAGATGATGATCGCTAGATGGATGATGATAACAATCAAAGGCAACACCATGCCCAAATAATTTTGATTTTATCTCTATATGATATTTGATCGTCATCATCTTCTTTAAAATATTCTTAGAAAGAAATAAAAAAATGTTAGGTCGATTTTTAAATATTCAATAAAAATAATTGTTTCTTTATTCTTTGAATTTATTAATGATATTTGCTTTCCTAAATTATTTGTGAATTTTGGTACTTGTTTTATTGAATTCATTTTTATAAATGTAATGATATATTTTCTTCTTGAGATATAGTTAATAAAATGACGTACTTTCGAGATTTATTAACTAATCTTAAATGGGAAATATATATATATATATATATATATATATATATATATATATATATATATATATATATATATATATATATATACATATATATATATATATATATACACTACAGGTAAAAAAGAAAAAAATATTGATGATAAAAAACAATAATACAAAATTATGGAATTATAAAATTTTATTAAAATGGTTTATTAAAAACATGATAGTAAAAAATTATTTTTTAAATAATAATGTATATACAAATAAATTTAGATTTAGATAAAAAAAAAATGGATTGAATATTGAATGAAGGAGGGTATAACTGGAAATTCACTTTGATGTAAAATTCTTGGTTGAAATGATATGTGGACAAAAGGTTTCATTCATTAAATAGGAATATATATATATATATATATATATATATATATATATATATATATATATATATATATATATATATATATATATATATATATAGTTAGGTTCATTTGAAACAATTCTAATTTTGTAAGACCGTGAAATCAAATCTAAAAATAATTTTAAAATGCAAAATATGTGGAAAAATCCAAAAATTCTTTTTTTAAATATTATTTTCGGAACTTGAATTAACTAAAAAAATAAAAATAAAAATCTCGTTTTTTTCTGAAAAATACGTGAAATATTCTAATAGTATATTACACTGACATATTCTAAAAACTAATTTTAAAATGCAAAATAAATGGAAAAATCCAAAAATTCGTTTTTTAAATATTATTTTCGGAACTTTAGTTAACTAAAAAAAATTTTAAAAAAATAAAAATAAATAAAAAAATGTTTCTCACGGTCTCACAAAATTAGTCCGTCTCACATAAACCTAACATTATATATATATATATATATATATATATATATATATATATATGTGTGTGTGTGTGTGTGTGTGTGTGTGTGTGTGTGTAGAGAGAGAGAAGTTATTTTAAAAACCAAAACATTTGTGAATACTTAGGAACTCCTAATCCGCACATTATTTTTCAAAACAAAACCATTAATCTTAACGAAAAGCAAAGTACAAGTCATCTCTAGACTCAAAAAAAAGATTTTACGGTTTTTTTGAAAAATGTTAATATATATGATGCGTTTTTTGATACATTTATGCATATATATACATCCAAAATATATATAAGTGTAGATGCATGCATGTATATCTATGTCTGCAGTCCATATGATTGTTGATTGATATATTTGCATTCATACATATATATGAACATCTGAAAAAATGAAAATTTGTCAAATCTTTTTTTAAACAAAGAATGACATAGACATTGCAATTACTTAATATTTGTAATTTTGGTCTTAAAAAATGATGTGTGGATTCGGAGTTCTAAAGTTTTGGTAAATATTTTTCCTTCTCAAAACACACGCACACACACACACACTCACACAACACACAGATACGCATATGCATACATATATATATATATATACACACACACACACATGAGCGATCAGCCCACCCTTAAATTCTCAAAAAATCTTTTATTTTTTGCTTATGTGTGTGTGTCTATATATATATATATATATATATATATATATATATATATATATATATATATATATATATATATATATATATATATATATATATATATATATATTGTGACATCCCCAAAATCTCGGTCAGAAAATACCGATTTTCATTTATGCTTTTAAAATAATTTCAGAGTAAATTATTTTGATTTGAAAGACTTGCAAAATTTGTTCCCAAAAACAAAACATGATAAAACAATGTTTACCAAAGCATTTCATAAAAGAAATGTATTTTCATTATATAATCAAAACTCGGGGTGTCATGTTCCGATACAGACCAATAAGCACGATAACATTACAAGTCATTCAACAAATATATACATATACAGACTTGTAAACAAAACAACTTGATGGTTCATCCATCTTATGCCCTTGCGCCACTTCCTGTAATACAAATAAAACTGAGTGGGTCAGGTTTGGGAGCCTGGTGAGCATATAGGGTTTTCAACCCACAATAAATAATTAAATTAATTTTCATAAACCAACAATAACCCAATTACCGATTCCCGTTATTCTCACTTTATGTCCCTAAAATAACTAACACAAGGGACCTAGTCTAAAAATATTTCATCGGGGTGACATTACATGCTTCGGGGGTTCCTCAGCAATATAAGTCAAATAAGGCAACCATGAGGGGGATGGAATACAGCGAATGAACACCCAAGTTCATTAACATCTACAGGTTATGAGCCTGCTAGCGTTCCACTGGACTGTCTAGAAAAGTCTGTGGTCATCATCTAAATTCCGCTAGATGACTGGATCAAAACAACATCGAGACCTCTCATCTGTTATTACACACCAACTATCTACCCATGTTCTACCCAACATATTAGTAGATAAAACATACATTTTTATACATAGTTTCAAAACCTGTATAGCATGCTCAATCAATACATTTTCCACATAACAGATGAGGCACACACACATAACACGTATTTCAAATAGAAATAATCAGATTTGTAAGATAGAAGAAACTGAATATACATTCACACACATAACAACAAAATATACACATAACACGTATCTCGTATAAAATACTTCATAATTATGCGTTAGAAGAAATTAATTACACACTCACACATATAAACAACAATATACTTAATACACTCAAACCATACTTGTATTATTATCGTGTTTATGAAAGGTAGTATACACTCACTTGATCAGAAGATGATCGGACAGCACTACGACTTGTAAAAGTAGTATTCTTGGGCATATCTAGAAGATCTCTACAAAAATCGAAATTCTCGCGGGCAGAGCTTCGGCTCGGAAACCACACTTCTCGGGATCTTCGGGATCTCGGGACTTGCTTCGGGACTCGGGAATATTACCGGGGCTTCGGGGTACTTCTGGCACGCAAATCGATGCAAAACGGGAGAGAGAAGGGAGAAAATAGCAAAAGAGCCGGCTGCCCTCCCATCCTATTTATAGGAGGCTGGAGTCTCGGAGTACGCGGGGCGTACTGCCTCCAAAATCATCACTGCTTACGTCATCCGAAGTCCTCGAGTGCGAGTGTCGACATACCTCGGGTACGCGGGGCGTACACGAGTACGTGGGGCGTACTTCGGATGAGTCCAATGACTCGCCTTCGGATAATACCGAATTTAATAATTAAATTTAATTATTAATTATATAATAAACTTCGAAAATTCATATCTTCTTCATACGAACTCCGTTTTCGACGTTCTTTATATCCACGCGAAGGTGAGACTACGCTCTACAACTTTCATTTAGACTCCGTCAACTAATTTTGACTTTATTTTTATTATTTATTTTTAATAGGCCGGGACAGAAAATTTTGTTATAAATTCATAACTTCTTCGTTTGACGTCCGTTCTCGCCAAACTTTTTATCGCTTCGATACTAACAACGAGATCTTCGATTCTCGTTTAGATCACTAAGGCTAAATATCACTCTAACGTAAATTTCACTTTTTACGTCATTCAGCGTTGCCGGTTCTGTCGCGAAACTTCGACAGGTCATAACTTCTTCGTTATAACTCGAATTTCAGCATTCTTTATATCTTCGGAAACCTCGTTTCAACTACTACAACATTATCTAAAGATATCAAGTTTATTTTACACTTAAATTTTGACGCTTATTTTTATTCTTAATTAATCAAACCACATAATTAAGCAATTAAGCACAAAACACATAATACTCAAATAATACACTCTTATTATTTCAAAACGGGTTACAAAGGTTAACCTAGACTATTATATTGCTAAAAATGGCAAGCCCAAAAAAACAGGCGTTACAATTCTCTCCACCTTAGAATGATTCCGTCCCCAGAATCACACCTCAACAAACCAATGCGGATAGCGACCCATCATGTCACTCTCCGTTTCCCAGGTGAGATTCGGCCCATTTGTGTGTTTCCATCGGACAAGCACTAACTCGACCATCTTGCATCGTAACTTCTTAGTCTTTCGGTCAACAATTGCCTCTGGTTCTTCAATCAACATTTTGTTCTCATCGATTCTCAACTCCAAAAGTGGAATCATGTCGGGAACTTCCCCTGTGAACTTCCGTAAATAAAACACATGAAAAGTGTTATGAATTCCATTCAGTTCTTCTGGTAGTTCGAGCTTGTAAGCTTGGTTCCCAATCCTCTGAAGAACTTTAAACGGTTGAATAAACCTTGGACTTAATTTTCCCCTTTTTCCAAATCTTATAAGCCCCTTCCACGGCGAGACTTTAAGCAAAACCAAATCCCCAACTTCAAAAGTCATCGGTCTTTGCTTTTTGTCAACATAGCTCTTTTGACGATCCTGAGCTGCTAACATTCTTTCCCTAATTATTTTCAACTTTTCAGCAGTTTGATGAACCATCTCCAGTCCCATAAACTGCTTTTCCCCATCCTCAAGCCAACAAGATGGCGTACGACACTTTTGTCCATACAAAGCTTGGTAAGGTGCCATCTTAATGCTCGAGTGAAAACTATTATTGTAGGAAAATTCTACCAATG
Organism: Lactuca saligna; assembly: GCF_052625555.1. Classification (NCBI taxonomy): domain Eukaryota; kingdom Viridiplantae; phylum Streptophyta; class Magnoliopsida; order Asterales; family Asteraceae; genus Lactuca; species Lactuca saligna. The sequence continues at coordinate 183,980,581 of NC_136424.1, read as the reverse complement.
GTAAATGTTCGCCCCAATTACCTAGGAATTCCAAGGTACATGCTCTCAGCATATCTTCAAGTGTTTGTATCGTTCTTTCACTCTGACCATCAGTCTGCAGATGGTAAGCTGTACTTAAACATAACTTGCTACCCATTTCCTCTTGTAGACTTTTCCAAAACCTTGAGGTGAAACGGCTATCACGATCTGATACAATCGTTAACGGAACACCGTGAAGCCACACAATTTCTTTCACGTAGGAATTTGCAAGCTTCTCCATAGACCATCTCTCCTTGGCTGCTATGAAATGAGCACTCTTAATTAATCGATTAACGACCACCCAAATCATGTCGTGACCATTCTTTGTTCTGGGCAGTTAGTGACAAAATCCATAGCAATGTCTTCCCACTTACCCATAAGCACATGCAATGGTTCTAAACTCCCGTATGGTTTCTGATGTTGTGTCTTGACTCTTGCACAATTCACACACTCAGCCACATACTTTGCAACATCAAGCTTCATCGTCGGCCACCAGTAGTAGGGTTTTAGGTCCCTATACATTTTAGTGCTACCGGGATGAATCGAGTACATGGTTTTGTGAGCTTCTTCCATCAGAAGATCCCTGACTCCTCTTGTCTTAGGTATCCAAATCCGATCCTGGAACACCTTCAGTCCATGACGGTTTACACCGAACACCAACGTTTTGCCCAAACGTTCCTCCTTTCGGTCATTCTTCTCAGAAGCTTCACTTTGATCTTTCTTTATACTTTCCAAAATAGTCGAGACAACTTCAATTCTCAACGCTCTTGGCCTTTTTCTCTCAACATTGACTTTCCGACTGAGAGCATCAGCAACAACATTAGCTTTACCGGGATGGTAAAGTATCTCACAGTCGTAGTCCTTGAGTAACTCTAGCCAGCGTCGTTGCCTCATATTTAACTCTTTCTGATTGAAGAGATATTGGAGACTCTTATGATCAGTGAAAAGTTTGCACTTCGTGCCATAGAGGTAATGCCTCCATATCTTCAGAGCGAAAACTACCACTGCCAACTCCAAATCATGAGTCGGGTAGTTCTTTTCGTGCTCTTTCAGTTGTCGAGACGCATATGCTATCACCTTTTCTCTTTGGGTCAAAACACAACCCAATCCAACCCCAGACGCATCTCTATAAACAGCTATATCTTCAACTCCATCGGGTAGAGAAAGTATCGGTGCTTCGCATAGCTTCTTCTTTAGCTTCTCGAATGCTTCTTTATGCTTCTCATTCCAAGCATAAGTAGCTCCTTTGTGGGTCAAAGCTGTCAACGGAGTAGCAATTGAAGAAAAACCTTGGATAAACCTTTGGTAATATCCGGATAATCCTAAAAAGCTTCGGATCTCTGTGGGACTTTTCAGTTGTTCCCACTTCATTACAGCTTCAATCTTTGTTGGATCAACCATTATCCCTTCTTGGTTGACCATGTGACCCAAGAATTGGACTTTACGAATCCAAAAATCACATTTGGAGAACTTAGCATACAACTTCTCCTTCTTCAAGACTTCTAACACTTCTCGCAAGTGTCTACCATGCTCCTCCTGGATTTTCGAGTAAATCAGAATGTCATCTATGAACACTATCACAGATTTATCAAGGAATGGATTACAAACTCTGTTCATTAAATCCATGAATGCTGCTGGAGCATTGGTTAGTCCAAACGACATAACCAAAAACTCGTAGTTCCATATCTAGTTCTAAATGCAGTCTTCTCGATATCTTGCTCTCTTACTTTTAGCTGATGATATCCTGACCTTAGATCGATCTTCGAGAAATAGCTCGAACCTTGCAATTGATCAAACAGGTCATCAATCCTCAACAATGGATATCTATTCTTTATTGTTGCCTTATTCAGCTCTCTGTAATCAATGCACATTTTCATACTTCCATCTTTCTTCTTCACGAATAACACCGGAGCTCCCCAGGGTGATGAACTAGGTCTAATGAAACCTTTGTCCAATAACTCTTGAAGTTGCATCATCAACTCCTTCATCTCCGTCGGTGCTAATCGATAAGGTGCTTTTGCAATTGGCGTTGTTCCGGGAAACAAGTCAATATGGAATTCCACTTGTCAATCAGGCGGTAATCCAGGAAGATCTTCGGAGAATACTTCCGGATAATCACACACCACTGGAATACTCTGCATCACCTTCTTTTCCTTCTTAGCATCAATCACGAATGCTAAATATGATGCACATCCCTTGGTCAAACACTTTATGGCTTTCATTAGGGAAATAATTCCAGAATTCACTCTGCGTTTGTCCCCATACACCATAAACGAATCTTTTCCAGGCGGGTTTACTTTAACTATCTTCTTCTTGCACAATATCTCGGCGTCATTGGCGCTAAGCCAATCCATTCCCAAAACGATGTCGAAACCATTAAGTTCGATAGGTAATAATTCTTCGTGAAAATTATTCTCATTAAGGTCGATTAAGATGTTTTTCATACGATGGCTAACAAGTACAAACTTGCCACTAGCAACTTCGACTAATAAAGCATTATCTAGTATATCAACAGGCAAAGCTAGTTTTCTACCAAATTCATGCGATATAAAGGAGTAGTTGGCTCCAGAATCAAATAAAATTTAGGCAGGCAATGTGTTTACGAGAAAGGTACCTGAAGCGACATCAGCTTCTTCTTTAGCAGCTTCCAGTGTCATCTGGAATGCTCTCGCCTTCAGCTTTGGTAGAATGTTGGGCTTAGCTGCCTCCTTCTTCTTCGGACAGTCTTTCAAAATGTGCCCCTCTTCATTACAACCAAAACACATCCTTTTGTTGTTCGGACATTCATTGGCAAAATTTCCAACCTTTCCACACTTGTAGCAGGTTACATCCTCGCTACATTTCCCAAAGTGTTTTTTCTTACACTTATCACACCACTTCGCTTCGCCTCCTTTTCCTCCAAACTTTTTCAAACCAGATTTCGAAAATTTGCCTTTCTTATCGAAACCAGATGTTCCCTCAAACTTTCTCTTCTCACCAACCTCAACCTTGTTGGTGGTTCTCCCCTTAATCATGTTCTCAACAGACTTGGCAGCCCAGATAGCTGCATCTAGAGTATGTGCTTGACATACTGGCACCTCGTACTCCCATAGGAGTCCTTTCGCATACCGGTCCACCTTTGTCAGCTCGTCTGGAACGATACGCAAGGCAAACTCCATCTTATCGGTGAAGTTATTGGTGTATTCATCAACTGACATGCTGCCTTTCGTCAATGTCAGAAACTTGTTCTCTAGTTCCAATAGATTTTGAGCCGAGCAGAACTTGCGCTTGAACTGCACCAAGAACTCTGCCCATATCAATTGCAGTGGCTTATTAGGGCTTAAAGTCTTCCCTAGAGTGTTCCACCAACGAACGGCTCCACCTCGGAATTGACGCACTGCATAGATGGTCTGCAACTTGCCTCTGCAGCCACAAGTCATGAAGGCCAATTCCATTTCTGAGATCCAATCCATAACTCCAATCGGATCCTCCTTTCCATTAAAGGTCGATGGTTTGCAAGTTAGAAAGTCCTTGTACTTGCATCCCATTCCATCATTTCTTCCATCATGGTTGTTTTGCCTAACTATCGGTGGGTTGGCTTGACCAACAGACCCACTGAAGTTCCCATCTTCCGAGTGCCCTTCATTTAATTAGGACTCTTCCACACGAATTGACAGTTCTTCACGATTCTGTTGAAGAAACCGCCTAGTTTCATCCATATGACGATCCAACATTGTTTGAATCATCATTTTCACACCAGCCATGGTTATTGGCTCAGGTGCTGCTGCTACGACATGCCTTTGTTCCATCACTGGTGGTTGATTCCTGTTTTCATCAACATTTCCAACTCCACTTCTTGTTCTCACCATTTTTGATCTACACATCGAATAAGGTGAAATTAGATCCTCATTCACGATAGATATTCAAATCATCCTTATCACTCCGAAACGTTTACATGCTAGTTCTAATATCGTAGGCGTACGCTTAGAATCCTACACACATAAAGTTTCTAGATCCGGTCGGCAACAGACCATAGATCCGAACAAATAATATCATATATCGAAACATATAACTTTTAGCACATAAAACATTTTAGGCAACTTTCCTAAAATAAACTAGTGCTCGTGTCTAAAATATAACAGACACACATCTCAAAATTTCACTTAGCATTCTAAGCTTAAGTCTAGAAATCCTACAAATTCCTAATTCGCTTAAACTAATACTCTGATACCAACTGTGATATCCCCAAAATCTCGGCCAGAAAAGATTGATTTTTCATTTATGCTTTTAAAATAATTTCAGAGTAAATCCTTTTGATTTGAAAGAGTTGCGGAATTTGTTCCCAAAAACAAAATATGATAAAACAATGTTTACCAAAGCATTTCATAAAAGAAATGTATTTTCATTATATAATCAAAACTCGGGGTGTTATGTTCCGATACAGACCAATAAGCATAAACGATAACATTACAAGTCATTCAACAAATATATACATATACAGACTTGTAAACAAAACAACTTGATGGTTCACCCATCTTATGCCCTTGCGCCACTTCCTGTAAGACAAATAAAACTGAGTGGGTCAGGCTTGGGAGCCTGGTGAGCATATAGGGTTTTCAACCCACAATAAATAATTAAATTAATTTTCATCAACCAACAATAACCCAATTACCGATTCCCGTTATTCTCACTTTATGTCGCTAAAATAACTAACACAAGGGACCTAGTCTAAGAATATTTCATCGGGGTGACAACACATGCTACGGGGGTTCCTAAGCAATATAAGTCAAATAAGGCAACCATGAGGGGGATGGAATACAGCGAATGAACACCCAACTTCATTAACACCTACAGGTTATGAGCCTGCTAGCGTTCCACTGGACTGTCTACAAAAGTCCGTGGTCGTCATCTAAATTCCGCTAGTTGACTGGCTCAAAACAACATCGAGGCCTCTCATCTGTTTATTACACACCAACTATCTACCCATGTTCTACCCAACATATTAGTAGATAAAACATACATTTTTATACATAGTTTCAAAACCTGTATAGCATGCTCAATCAATACATTTTCCACATAACAGATGAGGCACACACAAATAACACGTATTTCATATAGAAATAATCAGATCTGTAAGATAGAAGAAACTGAATATACATTCACACACATAACAACAAAATATACACATAACACGTATCTCGTATAAAATACTTCATAATTATGCGTTAGAAGAAAGTAGCTACACACTCACATATATAAACAACAATATACTTAATACACTCAAACCATACTTGTATTATTATCGTGTTTATGAAAGGTAGTATACACTCACTTGATCAGAAGATGACCGGACAACACTACGACTTGCAAAAGTAGTATTCTTCGGCAGATCTAGAAGAGCTTTACAAAAATCGAAATTCTCGCGGGCAGAGCTTCGGCTCGGAAACCGCACTTCTTGGGATTTTCGGGATCTCGGGACTTGCTTCGGGACTCGGGAATATTACCGGGGCTTCCGGGTACTTCTGGCACACAAATCGATACAAAATGGGAGAGATAAGGGAGAAAAATAGCGAAAGATCCAGCTGCCCTCGCATCCTATTTATAGGAGGCTGGAGCCTCGGAGTACGTGGGGCGTACTGCCTCCGAAATCGTCACTGCTAACGTCATCCGAAGTCCTCGAGTGCGAGTGTCGACATACCTCGGGTACGCGGGGCGTACACGAGTACGTGGGGCGTATTTCGGATGAGTCCAGTGACTCGCCTTCGCATAATACCGAATTTAATAATTAAATTTAATTATTAATTATATAATAAATTTCGAATATTCATATCTTGTTCATACAAACTCCGTTTTTGACATTCTTTATATCCACGCGAAGGTGAGACTACGCTCTACAACTTTCGTTTAGACTCCGTTGGCTAATTTTGAATTTATTTTTATTATTTATTTTTAATAGGCCGGGACAGAAAATTTCGTTATAAATTCATAACTTCTTCGTTTGACGTCCGTTCTCGCCTAACTTTTTATCGCTTCGATACTAACAATGAGATCTTCGATTCTCGTTTAGATCACTAAGGCTAAATATCACTCTAACGTAAATTTCACTTTTTACGTCATTCAGCGTTGCCGGTTCTGTCGCGAAACTTCGACAGGTCATAACTTCTTCGTTATAACTCGAATTTCGGCATTCTTTATATCTTCGGAAACCTCGTTTCAACTACTACAACATTATCTAAAGATATCAAGTTTATTTTACACTTAAATTTTGACGCTTATTTTTATTCTTAATTAATCAAACCACATAATTAAGCAATTAAGCACAAAACACATAATACTCAAATAATACACTCTTATTATTTCAAAACGGATTACAAAGGTTGACCTAAACTATTATATTGCTAAAAATAGCAAACCCAGAAACACTCTTATTATATATATATATATATATATATATATATATATATATATATATATATATATATATATATATATATATATATATATATATAACTATTTTTAATCAAAGAACTATACATGAGCGAAGCCATCACTGGTCAGCCCACCCTTAAATTCTCAAAAATCCTTTTTTTTTTTTTTTTTTTTTTTTTTTTTTTTGCTTTTATATATATATATATATATATATATATATATATATATATATATATATATATATATATATATATATATATAACTATTTTTAATCAAAGAACCAAGAAATCAATCCAAAACGTAGAAATTTATAACAAACAATGGCGTAAAGAAGAGTTTTATAGTCGACACGGATGCACCGTATTATACCAAAACTAACTTTTTTTTTTACTTTAATATTTTAATGCCAAGTTTTTTTATCAAAAAAAAAAAAAAAAAAACTGAATATACCATTGTTCATGATTTTTCATCTTATTTACGTAAAGATGTATATTGATATATGAAAAATATATATTTTTTTTCAAAAAACTCACTTCATTTTCTTTTTATTTTTTCAATATTTAAGGTCTATTTTTTATCGAAAAACATCAATAAATATATTAACATTCATTTTTTAGTACTCTTTAAATGTAAATTCATATTGATGTAAAAAATTAAAATTTCAGTTCAGATTCACATTGTGAAAATGTGAATATGCTCATATTACATTATGAATCTGTTCAAAATTACGTTATGAATTTGCTTATATTCATATTGTGAATATACTCAGATTCACAATATGAATAATTGTAAATCAGATTTACATTGTAAATTTTGAAACTCATTAATATATAGTTAAGATTCACAATGCGAATAAATCAATTTGTTGATATATATATATATATATATATATATATATATATATATATATATATATATATATATGTGTGTGTGTGTGTGTGTGGAGTAGTACAAATAAGAAGCATACAATATTAGACCCCCCGGTATCATATTAAATATGTTAAAATCATGAATTTTTTTTTGTCTTTTTGGTAAGAAAACGGTAAAATCATAATTTTTACAATCTAATATTTTCATCTATACATTTATTCATACTTTCACATAGAAATTATATAAAATATCCAACTTAATACAGTTATTTTATATTTTAGTACAAAAAAAAACTTAATACAATTCATTATATACTAATTTAGAAGTTAAACCTAAACTCTACTACCACCACCACCACCACCAACATGCCACCACCAACCACTTATTCCACATATTCCATCGTCGCAACCATCATTCATTCTAAATCAGACCTGAATATAAAATCATGCATTGACAGCTTAAATATTATATTCACAATTTAATAAATCTATTAATTTACTAATTTAGAGTTTAATGTAGAATAATTATAAAAACTAATACATTCTTATGTATTTATGGTATACAAAAAAGTTTATATATTCACGAGAAAATTAATACAATAATTTGTATATAAATTATTAATATTTTAACACAAAAATTATAAAAAAGGCACAGTGTAATATAGTCATATCACAATTTAATAAACAAAATACACAATTTAATATAATAAATTCATAGATTAATACATAAAAATTTTACATTCTCACCTATATTATCTACTTAAAACTTACATCTATACATTTAGATTTGAAGGCTAGTGCTTTTTTCAATGTTCAATTTATACAATATTCACAATTTAAACTTTACATACTCTATTCAAAAAATAGAGAAAATCATATCTATGTATAATGATTCATTCATCTGATATTTTAGAAGTAATATAATAAATTCACAGTTTAATACTCAAAAATTATATATTTACAACCATATTCTCTACTTAAAACTTACATTTATACCTTCAAAACGGGAGACTAGTCTTTCTTTCAATGTTTAATTTACACAATATTCAATGTTTAAAGTTTACATACTTTTTTCAAAATTTGAGAAAATTAGATTTATGTTTAACACTTATTTCATCTCATATTTCATAACCAAACATAAAATTCATAAAATAAAAAATCACTACTTAACATACCCAATTAACAAGTTAATACAACTAATTCATAGTTTAATACACAAACTTCATAATTTAATAAAGTATATTCACAACTCATTTACAGGTTACAACTTGCATCTGTTGGTGTTTAGAGGTTGTACTAGATAGCCGTTCAAACACTCATTCGGAGAAGGTAACATCACTAGAGTTGATGTAGTTGTCATCAGAGCAAGTTAGATGGACATCAATCTAATGAAGTAGTGGAACCACCATTGGCTACAATGAAATGCTTAATACACTCCATATTTATGCCTAAAAATGCACCAAACACATTAGATCTGACCATATCTGAGAAATAGGTGTGTATTTGGCTTCAGATCTAACAAGCTGATGACGTCCGGTGACTTTTCCGAGTTTATAAGGCAAGGAGGCAATGACGAAGAAATTTTTTGGTGCTTTGGAAAGGTTGGTAGTCAGAGATGAAGAACAGATCACATATCTAAAGCTATAGAAGACCTGCATTGGTGGTTGTTGCATCGATTCGACAGTGATATCTGTAGCTAGCATCAATGTTTATAGATTTGGTGGTGCTTTGACGTTGTCGGTGAAAATAGGTCACTTGAGCAGCGACGATGGTGAAAATCGTCGGAGGTCGGGTGGTTGTGATCGACGGTGATGACCGTATGCATCACTAGTGGTAGAAATCAAAAGGAAGAGATGTGTATGACTGAAGGTAGTTGATATGAAAATAAAGTTTCAATAGGATCTTGCATAACTTCTTGAAACATTGGAGAAACCATAGGAACAAAAGTATGAATGATGGTGTAAGTGGTGATGTAACGTTTGAAGTATCGAGAGTGGATGTCAAAATCCCTTCATCGATATTAACATTCGAGTCCATATTAAATACATACTCAGTGATGTTTGAAGTAACACCCTCCTCCATATTGACTCAAAAATATTAACTTCAAGTGTTGTGACTTGAGTCTTCTCAGGGATTGAAGTGATAACTGGTTCACCAATATCGATGTTCGGATCCATATAAAATGTGTTCTCAGTGACACTAGGAATATGTAACATCCAAAAATACGACCCAAAAATTTTTGTTTTAAAAATAATAAAAATCATATACTGAACATCATATCATAAAACCATACGTCAAATATCTCAAATCATAATAAAATGTCGTGAAACAAATGTTTCAAATCAGACTATGAATAAAAACAAACTCCCAGGACGAAGACTGAAGTTGTGGTGTATGCGATGCCTTCAACCCGAGCTCTTCACTTTATTTGCCAAAGTACCTGAAACCAAAACTGAAACTATAAGCACGAAGATTAGTGAGCTCCCCCCCCCCCCCAAAAGTACCACATACCATACAAGACATATAAATCACATACTGGGCCTTGCCCACTGCATCAGACCAAAATCCGGAAACTGCATCGGACCGAAGTCCGAAACTAACTGGGACCTTATCCCTTGTATCGGACCGGAGTCCGGAACTGATTGCATCGGACCGAAGTCCGGAACTAACTGATCATAGCATAGCATAAACACGTATCAACTAGCATAACACATATCATCTAGCATAAACACATATATTCCATTATGCATCAGGTCGTAGCCCGGAACACATAACACACAAATCCTATATGAGCCACGAAGGCATCAAACATACTAACTACTGCATCGGACCGAAGTCTGGAGAGTACTGCTAGCTAAACGGGCTAGCATTGTGGCCTTAGACCAGTTCTTACTGAAAGGAAACTCACCTCCTAATCTGGCTGCTGAATGAACTGCTCGGGAAACTGTTTGCTGCTGCTCCGGTATCTCCCCGGCTACAATTTCCATAAGTACACTCATTCAATCACTGATAACTATACTTAGTGTAAAATGACTATTTTACCCCTGGTCAAAGTCAACCTATGGGTCAAAGTCAACATTCAGTTAACCTGACTCATCGAGTTGGGTCACCAACTCATCGATTCCTTACCCTCACTTTCTTGCTTCTGCTCGCTACTACTCGTTGAGTTTGGTATAGACTCGATGAGTTCCTCTTCGATACTAACACTCAGTCAATCCGCATCTGACTCGCCGATTTGTGTGAACAACTCGTCGGGTCCTCCTTCAACACATGAACACTCTGGCTGTGACTCGCCGAGTTGTATGAATAACTCGTCGAGTCTGTTCTTGAGGTATGAAGGTTGCCTTGGACTCGTCGAGTCAGGGCATTGACTCGCCGAGTCCCTACATGAATGAGTCCAATCTCTGACTCACTGACTCCTCCCATAACTCACTGATTCCACTCGACATAACACATAAAAGGAAAGAACTCGGGGACTCACAACCCGACTCGCCGAGTCTGAAGAACAACTCACCGAGTCAGTTGCATGCAACACTACTCCGATGATTCTGCTCAAATCTAATGCATACAACTTATAGATATGGGTTCATAAAGCTTGGCTACCACGTAAGGTTCCAAATTTATGTGTACAAATGCATGAAAATGGATTTAAAGGCTAAAAAGACACTTGAAGAAATAGATCTAGGGCCTTCAAGCAAAAAGGCTACATAAAGGTGTTGGATCCACAGCTTTGGGACAGATGAACCTAAAAGGACAGATGAACCTAGGGCCCAACTTGCCCCTCTTCTGAAACCTGATGACACCTTTCCAGGGTGATACCTTCAGAAGGACCATGTCGCCCACCTGAAACTCCAAGTCTGAACGCCTCCTGTCGGCGTAACTCTTCTGCCGACTCTGCGCAGTCTGCAGTCTACTGTGAACATGCTAGATCAACTCTGTCGTCTTGAGCACCACTGCGGTGCTCCCAATGACACGCTGACCGACCTCGCCCCAACAAATCGGGGTCCTGCACTTTCTCCCATAAAGCATCTCGAAGGGAGGGCGGTCAATACTCGCATGATAACTGTTGTTATACAAAAATTCCGCTAATGGAAGATACGTATCCCAACTGACACCGAAATCTAGGACGCATGCCCGGAGCATGTCCTCAAGAGTTTGAATCATCCTCTCGCTCTGTCGTCCGTCTGAGGGTGGAAAGCGGTGCTGAAATGGAGACGAGTACCCACCTCGTTGTGAAACCGCTTCCAAAATCTGGAAGTAAAACGGACATCTCTGTCTGACACCACTGATACAGGCACTCCATGTCGTGCCACAACCTCTCGCACATATATCGGTAGCTTCTCAGCCGATATGCTCTCCTGGATCGGTATAAAATGAGCACTCTTTGTCAACTGATCCACTATAACCCAAATCGAATCCACTCCACGTGTGGTCCTTAGTGATAAAATCCATACTGATATCCTCCCATTTCCACACTGGAATGTCCAACGGCTACATCTTTCCGTGAGGCCTCTGGTGCTCCGACTTAACCTTCCTGTAGGTCAGGCATCTTTCCACATACCAGGTGATATCCCGCTTCATACAGGGCCACTAATAGTCGGGTCGAAGATCCCAATACATCTTCGTTGCCCCTGGATGGATGGAAAATCGAGACTTATGAGCCTTGTCCATCAACACCTGCCATACTCCGCCCCAGTATGGTACGCACACTCTCCCATGAAGGGTCAACAATCCTCAGCTATCGTAATCAAAAGAAGCTACTCGACCCACAATCCTCTCACACTTCTGCCTCTCCTCCTTGAGGCCCTCGGCCTGCGCCTCTTTGATTTGCTCCAAAAATGGAGTAATCACAGTCATCCTGAAACAAATATCTCTGATCGGGGCTGTTGCCACCTTGCAGCTCAGGGCGTCGGCCACTACGATGGCCTTCCCTGGGTGATAAAGGATCTCACAGTCGTAATCCTTCAATACATCCAACCATAGCCTCTTCCTCATGTTCAGATTCGGCTAATCCATAAGTTACCTCAAGCTCTTGTGATCCGTGTAAATGGTACATCGGACCCAATAGAGGTAATGTCTCCAAATCTTGAGAGCAAACACCACTGCCCCTAGCTCCAAGTCATGCGTGGGATAGTTAGCCTTGTGAGGCTTCAATTGTCTCGAGGTGTAAGCTATCACACAACCTTGCTGCATCAGTACTGCTCCCATACCTATGATCGAGGCATCATAGTAGACTACAAAATCTTCTATTCCCTCGGGTGGGGTAAGGATCGGTGCCTCGCACAATCTCTGTCTGAGGGTCTCAAAGGCTGCCTGCTGCTCAGGCCCCTAACGAAACGCCACCGACTTCTTGGTCAGTCCGGTGAGCGGTACTGCTATCTTGGAGAAATCCTGGATGAATCTCATGTAGTACCCCGCCAAACCTAGGAAGCTCCAAATTTCAGATGGAGACTTCGAGACCTCCCACTGCATCACAACCTCAATCTTTGCCGGATCTACCAAAATACCCTTATGGTTGACTAGGTGTCCCAGAAACTACACCTCGTGCAACCAGAACTCGCACTTAGAAAACTTTGCGAAAAGTTTCTCCCTCCTCAAAATCTCCAGCACCTCCCTCAGGTGCTCCTCGTGTTGCTCCCAAGTCTTGGAATACACCAAGATATCATCTCTGAATACAGTCACAGACCGATCCAGCATCGGCCTACACATGCGGCTCATCAGATCCATGAGCGCGACTGGGGTGTTGGTGAGCCCAAATGGAATCACTGCGAACTCATAATGTCCATACCTGGTCCTAAAAGCAGTCTTCTGCACATCCTCGCATCTGACTCACATCTGATGATACCCGGAGCGTAAATCAATCTTGGAAAACCAAGATGCTCCATGTAGCTGATCAAACAAATCATCTATCCTCGGAAGCGGGTAACGATTCTTCACTGTTACCTTATTCAGCTCCCGATAATCTATACACATACGGTACGACCAATCCTTTTTCTTCACAAACAAAATTGGTGCACCCCAGGGCGAACTGTTTGGTCTGATAAAACCCTTGTCTAGCAGCTCTTGCAGCTGCATAGATAACTCCTGCATCTCTCGGGGAACCAATCGATACGGTGCCTTGGCTATCTGAGCCGCACCAGGGATTAGGTCAATCCCGAACTCGACCTGCGTCTCTGGAGGTATTCCAGGCAAATCCTCTGGAAATACATCCGGGTAGTCTCGCACTACCGGAACATCATCAACTGTCAACTTGCCCTTCTCTCGGGCATCTAAAACATAGGCAACATAACCGACGTAAAACCCTGCTGAAAATAGCGCCTCGCTATCGCTGCTAAACACAGAACTGGTCCGCGATGTGGCCTCTCGCCCTGAATCACTAACTCTCCCCCACTGGGAGTGCGAACCCTCACTAACTACAACTCACAATCTATCACCGCCCCATTGGGGCTCATCCAATCCATGCCTACTATAACCTTATTCCCACGCATGGGAATAGGGACCAAGTCCACTTGAAACTGCTCATCAAATAACTATAGAGAACATCCTCTGTGTACCCTTGCAACCCTAACGGACCTATAAGCTACTATCTCAACCTCAAGTGGACAGTCTAGCTCCCCTGGAGCTTTGCTAAACCTCTTGCTAAGCGCAAGAGAGATGATTGATCGGGTAGCCCCCGAATCAAACAATACTGTAGTTGAAATGTCGTTTACTAAGAACGACCCTATACAAAACATATAACCATAAAAAACAATCAATAATAAATGCAGAGATAAGGGAGAAATACATACCCATCACCACGTTAGGAGTCTCTCGTGCCTCCTCTACTGTCAGCTGAAAAGCCCTACTCTTAGCCACCGGCATCTCAACTCGGCCCTGACGGCCATCTGTAATCCTCAACGTAGCAGGGGTAGGTGCTAACACCTTCCCTGTAGCTGCTAAACTCGGACACTGGGACTTTTTATGTCCCCTCTGATTGCACTGAAAGCAAATCAGATCTGACGCTGCAGTTGCGGTACAATCCTTGCTCATATGCATAGTCCGGCCACACTTGTAGCATCCGGAACTCCCTGCCTTGCACACCCCGTCGTGCAATCTCCCACACTTGCCACACCGACTATGGCTGTGCGGACTCCTGGATCTGTGATTTGAAACCTTGGGCTTTTTGCCCGAACTCCCTGTGCCCGAAGCCGCCTCCGGCTTCCTCTTCCTCTCCATCTCAAGGTCAATCTCTCTTTCTCGAGCTCTGGAAATCATGTCATCCAACATTTTATTGTTGGACCAGCTCACAAACTAGCAGATATCACTCCGCAGCATCTCATGATAATGGGCTTTCTTCATTTCCTCATCTACTGCGTACTGAGGAACGAGAAGTGCCCTCTCCCTAAACTTGGCGGTAATCTCCGCCACTGTCTCTGTAGTTTGGGTCAAATCCTGGAACTCACATGCAAACTGTCGCACCTCAATAACGGGTGCGAACTCAACTCTGAACCTGGTGGTAAAGTCCACCCAGGTCATGGCATCCAAAGCTTCGTCACTCCCAATGGCATGAACAATCTCCTCCCAGCAATCCTATGCGCCGTCCTTTAGAAGACACGACGCCAACCTGACCTTGTCCCCCTTGGGGCACCTGCTCATGTGGAATGCGTTGTCCATGTTCGCCAACCATCTAGTACTCGCTATGGTGTCCCACGCCCCATGGTAATCTGGAGCTCCACATGCCCGGAACTCCCTGTGTTGAAGATTAATGTGTTGCAGCTTGGGCCCTTTTGTTTTACAACCAGATTGGGCTTGTCAATCCATGTTTATCTAGATTAGCCTCCTTTTTCTTAGATAAACTGTTAGGGTTTTATTATAAATATATGCATGCATGTATGCGTATAGTATAGGTCGTCATTCTCATTGATTATTGTAAACCCTAAAATCCTCTACAGTTGATGATCTTTATCGAGCTCTTCTGAGATTGTTTATTAATCATTCGACACCTTTTGATCCATTTGCTTGTTCTTATTGTTTATCTGATTATTTCTCTACCTGTTTCATAGATCTAATTGATCTTCAAGTTTGTTCTTAAACTTATCAATTGGTATCAGAGCGGGAGGCTGTGTAATCGATACACTTCTTTTCTGTGAAAAAGCTTCGATTAGGGTTATTCCGCATTCATTGATATTTATTGAGCCGTCATCTCATAATTGACGTATCTCAATATTTATTGTTTTTGCCCTAATTTGATATATTACAAGTCTAATCTTTGAACAGGTTAGTCGATCAATTATGGACGAGTCGCAATCCAATCCCATCAATATTTCAAACAACATTGGATCAACAACGAAGATTCCCATCCTGTACACCCATGATTATGAAGTCTGGGCGAATCACTTTGAAGATTATGTCATAGGATCTGAGGAATATGGATACCTCATCTGGGAAGCAATCATCTCTGGACCTTTTTCTCATTCAGCAACTTCAAGGATTATTAAAACTCAAAAGGAGTATAACGATCTTCTGAAAGATGTTAAAGATGTAGCGCAAGACGAAAAAGTTAAATTTCAGTGCAATATCAAAGCGTTAAGATTGATCAGATTTGCTCTTCAATCCGATACTTTTAGGCTGGTAAGTTCATGCACGACTGCAAAAGAGATATGGGACAGGCTACGTGAACTGTACTCTACAGACGAAGATCTTGAACACTCCATTCAAACCTTACTCTTGTCTGAGTTTGGTGAGTTCAAGCAAGGAGCAGAAGAAACGGTGACTCAAACGTTCGATCGCTTCAATCATCTTCTTAGCAAGATGATCAAACATGACATCGAAAGGAAGCTTATTGAACAGAAGGTTACGTTTTTGAACGGACTCAGATCTGAGTGGATAGCAGTCGTGTCCACAGTTAAAGCGCACGAGCAATTCAAATCCTATTCTTTGGCAAAACTGGTGGGCATCCTAAAATCTCAAGAAAAGATCGTATTACAGGAGAAAAATGTGGTTTCAGGTCTTGGTTCATTGGCCCTCCTGTCGAAAAGCAAAGCGGTGATAGAGGACGAAGATCTCAACTTGGATGATTATGATCTCACGTCTGAGGACTATGCTATGATGGTGTCAAACCCCAAGAGATTCATTAAGAAGAGATTCCCCACTAACAGGAACCGAAACTGGCAAGGGAGTTATAGCTCTGAAAAGGTCAAAGAGGAACCGAAGGCTGCAGAGTCAAAGAAGGAACCGAAGGCTGAAGGAGATTCTGGAGTGAGCTGCTTTTATTGTGGAGGAAAGAACCACTATGCAAAAGATTGCGTCCTCAAAAAGATGGCAGAAAAGGATGAGGAAAATGATGAAGAAGCTGTGTTGATGAAAAAGCTTGATGAATTAAGGATGAAGAAATCTACTGCTAACCCTCCTATGAATGCTTTAATTGTGCAGGGTTCGGTAGTTGATGATGAGTTCGGTGGCGTAGAGGTCTGGTCAACCGACTCCGAAGATGATGAAGTGAGGAAGCCTTCACATGGAAAGGCTTATGTAGCGAAAGAAGAGAGAAGTGGAGGAAGATGCTTGATGGTGTCCGATGTATCTCAAATGAGGGGATACAACATTGATGGTGGGAATGATGACACAAAGGAACAACAGAATCTGTGCTTTACTGCCAAACTACTCAGCGTGCAGTTCAACGAACTTGATGAACTGATCAAGAAGGTACAATCAGTTTTTGTCTCATTTAAAGTCCCACAATGCTCATATGAAAAGGAATTAAAAAGTGTTAATGCAAGAATCTCTCATCTAGATAGTAGTTTAACTCAAACTCGGGTCACCAATTCTAACCTAACTGACCAATTAAGCAGGGTGTCTTCGAAGAGTGAGGAACGGCGGATGTGGATCGAACTGAAGGAGTCGGAGTTAATCAAAATAAAAGATGAAAACATTTATTTGCAAAGAGACAATTTAAAACTTTTGAAACGGCGAAATGTTTTTTGTTTGATTGCCAAACGTCTTTATGCAAATATTACTCAGCTTCATTTGAATTGTGAAATAGGGCAAAAGATTCATCGCATGATTTTACCCTTTCTTGAGTTTAAGGAAGATGAAATTGATGCTGAAGCATATAATTGTGAGAGTATTATTTCGTCTGAGGATGTTAATCCAACATATATGTATGGACTGGACAAAATAGAATCTTTCATAAAATCCAAGGACCACAAGAACATGCTCAAAAACCTTTTGGATGAAAATGATAAACTGAAGCTAAGAACCGAAACCATACAAAAATTTGACTCATTGAATGTTAATTGAAGCTCAGAAAATAAAATTGATGTTGAAAATGCATCTGAGCTTAATGAGGACGATAATATGAATGAAATTTCTGTAGAGGACACAGTTGATTGTTTAGAATTTGTCAAGAACGAACCCGAGAGCCACAAAAATTTCATTTTAGAAAATTATGTGGAGTTCGCTCGGTTGTCCCAAAAAAAGTCCCCGATTCTTGTTGAAAAGGATGTCGTATACCAAAAAGTTAGAACCACTCCAAATCAGGTGTACAAAGTCACAGGTGTAACCGAACATCAGACTGCTGAACTCACAGCTATTGTGAACGAAGACAATGCTGATGGCTGTGACGAGTTCTTCTGGTCAGCTCCTATTGACAATGCTGATGAAACGGTTGGTCTGTCTGAAAGGACTTCATGGAAAAGCAAAGGCAGATACGTACCAGAACCTTTGAATAATCCTGATAGCTTCAACGTGACAAGTACCAGTGGTACAAAAGATGTCCCTCAAGAGAACGAAATTCCTGCAAAAGAAGTCACATCCCCAAGTGAAACTTCATCAGTTCAGAGTGGATCAGCCAACGAAAACCAAAAACATAAAGCCAACATCCATCATCAACCAAAGCAGATGAGAAGTCAAAAACTAGAAAGGAATCAGAGATATAGGAAGAATCTCTCAGAAAGAAAACAATTTTGGCAATCGCAAAATGCCTATTTCTCACATCAAGACAGGAATTTAAAACCAGAGAAAAATCCTGTTGGATCGACAGAGAGCAATGACAACCGGAAGCAGAGGCTCGGTTCTGAGCAAAACAACAACCGAAAGCAGAGGCTCGGTTCTGTTCAAAACAACAACCGAAGGCATAGGTTCGGTTCAGAAAATGATTTCAACCTAAAGCACAGGTTTGGTTCGGAAATCAAAAGAGATCAAAACTCAAGGGTTGGTCCTACTGTTGATCAAAAGCAAAAGAGTCACCCAAAATCTTCAACCAAAAAGTCATACCAATCTGAGCTATCTAATTCTAACTCTTCTAAGTCTTCAAAATCCTCTATCTCTTCTCCACATTTTCCTAAATTCCACTCTGTTCCTTCTCAAAAATCTCAGTCATCCGCTGAACAAAAAGGAAAACAGAAGGTTTCAGACGTTGAACCAGAATCAATACCAAAAGCGTCAAATCCAAATAAAATCAAAGTTTTCACCATCAAAAGGAAAAATGAAACAACACTAATAAAAAGAACATATTTGGTTGACATCTCTCTTACTATTCCTGTTCCTGTAAAAGGCTAACAAGGACCCAAGATGCTTTGGGTTCCTAAATCTGCTTAATTTTTGCAGGTTATCAGTGACGAGCAGTTTGACGAAGAATGGTACATTGATAGTGGCTGCTCGCGTCACATGACAGGAAGGAAGGAAGAGCTTAGGGAATTCAGATCTCTTTTAGATGGTGGAAATGTCAAGTTCGGGAACAACTCCTTCGGAACCATCAAAGGCTACGGGATGATTACAAACGGTGATTTCACAATCAGGAAGGTTGCATATGTAGAGGGACTACAACATAATCTCATCAGTGTATCTCAGCTTGTTGGAGGTACCGGTCTCAAGGTCTCATTCGATGATGAAGGTTCGGAAATTATTGAAAAGCAGACGAACAAAGTTATTCTCAAATCAGAGCGCAAAGGTGAAATGTTTCCCCTAAATCTCAAACCAATCAAAGGAAACCCAGCCATCTGCTTGTTATCCAAAGCACAATCTGACGAAAGCTGGCTATGGCACCGAAGACTCTCTCATCTCAACTTCAAAGATATCAACAAACTTGTTACTGGAGGTCACGTTAGAGGTCTTCCATTGCTCAAATATGATAAAGATCATCTGTGTGCTGCATGTGAAATGGGGAAGCAGAGTCGTCAAAGTCATCCATCTATAATAAACACTAAAGTTGTTGAACCACTAGAATTACTTCATATTGATTTATGTGGTCCATATTCTATCGAAAGCATTGGTGGTAGCAAGTATATTCTTGTTATTGTTGATGACTTTTCATGTTTTACATGGGTGTTCTTTCTGAAGCTTAAATCTGAAGCGACTCACAAGCTAAAAGTGTTCTTCAAGCAGATTGAAGTACAGCTGAAGAAGGTCATTCGCAACATTAGAAGCGACAATGGGTTGGAGTTCAAAAATAAAGAATTTGAAGAGTTCATGGAAGAAAAGGGAATCAGTCACAACTTCTCAGCTCCCTACACACCTCAACAGAACGGGATTGTCGAAAGACGAAACCGATCCTTATGTGAAGCTGCCCGAACCATGCTAAGTTTTGCTTCCTTACCTTTATATTTTTGGGCTGATGCTATTTCTGTTGCTTGTTCTACATAGAACAGGTCGTATCTTAACAAGCGCTTCACTCTCACTCCTTATGAGATCATCAACAACAGGAAGCCAAATGTGAAGTTTTTTCATGTGTTTGGTTCAAGGTGTTTCATTTTCAATTCTAAAGAACACCGCAACAAGTTTGATGTCAAAGCTGACGAAGGGATATTTCTGGGCTATTCTCTTACTTCCAAAGCATACATGGTGTTAAACAAGCGTTCAAGGAAAATAGAAGAAACTTACTATGTGACTTTTGATGATAGCTATGTTAAAAAGCTAAAGGCCAATGAAGCCACAGCTGGAGAAATCTTTCCTCAAACTGGCCAAGTCACAGCCTCGATCACTAATCTATTTGAGAATTTCATGGAGCTTTTTGATGAACCAGAGAAGGCCACTCTTTCTGAAGCCAGTGCAACAAACAACAGAGTAGATCACTTGAAGCAACTTGTTGACGATGCTGCAAGAAGAATGAATGAAGAAGAATCAGGTTCAAAAGACTCTCCCCAACACAATGCGTCAGTCGAGGGGGAGTGTCCACCATTAGTCGAGGGGGAGGATCCACCATCATCCCAGCTAAGTTCACAAGTTGAGGGGGAGCTAAGGTCTCAACCTTCAACCGAAAGCACATTACCAACCGAAAGTGCCTCATCATCCGAAAGCACCTCACCAACCGAAAGTGCCTTACCAACCGAAAGTGCCTCATCATCCGAAAGTGCCTCACCAACCGAAGGTGCATCAACGCCCGAAAGCTCAACACCACAAGAAACCACTGTAGCTCAAGATTCACAAGACATTCCTGTAAGATCATTTGTCGAGGAGGAGCACGCTGATATGTCATACGACTTCGACAGTCTGTCCGAACCAGAAGAAATGATAAATGCTGAATTAGATCCATCTTTTGATCCAAACTCCCCTCCTCTCACCAAATGGACCAGAAATCATCCTGTCTCTCAAGTTCTTGGTAATGTCTCAGAAACAGTTCTGACTCGATCACAACTCACGGCAAAACAAGCTTCCTTGTTCTCAAAAGTCGAATTCTGCATGTTTAACTCATTCGTATCAAAAGTTGAACCAAAGACAGTTAACACTGCTCTTGATCACTCCGATTGGGTTCAAGCTATGCAAGATGAACTGAATGAATTTGAAAGGAACAAAGTTTGGCGTCTTATTCCAACTCCTCCAGATGCCTCGGTTGTTGGTCTCAAATGGGTCTTTAGGAACAAACTTGACAAGGAAGGGAACGTTATAAGAAACAAAGCACGTCTGGTCATAAAAGGATACTGTCAGGAGGAAGGCATTGACTATGAAGAGACTTTCGCTCCTGTAGCTAGGTTGGAATCAGTAAGAATATTTCTCGCCTATGCTGCTCACAAAAACTTTGAGGTCTTTCAAATGGACGTCAAGTGTGCATTTCTCAATGGCGAACTCGAAGAAACTGTGTATGTGGAGCAACCTCCTAGATTCGTGAATGAAAAGTATCCCGATCATTGTTACATATTGGATAAAGCCGTGTATGGTTTGAAACAAGCACCGAGAGCCTGGTATGAAACGCTGACTAAATTTTTAAAGATGTCCAAATTCAAACAAGGTTCGGTTGACCCAACCTTCTTTCGCAAAAAGGAAGGTAACCACCTGATGATCGTTCAAATTTATGTCGATGATATCATCTTTGGCTCAACGAATCCTAGTCTAACAGTTGAATTCAGAAAGCTGATGGAGACTAAATTTGAAATGAGCTCGATGGGTCCCATTAACTTTTTCCTTGGTTTAAATATTAGACAGGGACCTGAAGGCATCTTTATCAACCAGGAAGCTTACACGAAGACCCTCTTAGCAAAATTTGGGATGATGGGAGATTCAAAGGTCAAAGTTCCAATGGCGTTCGGCACTAAACTCACTCCATCCCTGGATAAACCGGCTGTTGATCTTACGCTTTATCGTCAAATGATAGGCTCTCTGATGTATCTTACTGCTAGCAGGCCGGACATAATGTTTTATGTTTGTTACTGTGCTAGGTTTCAGGCAAATCCTAGGGAGCCTCACATGCTTGCAGTAAAGAACATATTACGATATCTCAAGAGAACTACCTCTTTAGGTCTATGGTACCCTTCTAACTCAGGCTTCTTCGTTCAAGCCTACTCAGATGCAGACCTTGGTGGATGTGGCCTTGACAGGAAAAGCACCACTGGCGGTTGCCAATTCCTCGATGGGAAGTTGGTTAGCTGGCAGTCCAAGAAACAAACGTGTGTATCCTTATCTACAGCTGAAGCAGAATACATTGCCGCTGCTTCCTGTACCTCTCAAGTGATTTGGATCCAGAGTCAACTCCGAGACTATGGACTCAATATGAAAAAGATCCCACTATATTGTGACTCTGAAAGTGCAATTAGGATTTGTCATAACCCAGTGCAACACTCCAAGACCAAGCACATCGCACTAAGGTATCACTTCATCAAAGATCACGTGGAAGATGGAAACGTTGAAGTACACTTTGTTCGAACCACTGATCAGTTGGCCGATGTCTTTACCAAAGCTCTTCCTGAAGCGACTTTCAACAAAATTCTACAAGGCTTAGGTATGATGGTAGGTGAGTCGGTCCCGAATCCTCAAATCTCTAACTAAGATTTAATGGAACCGAAGCAAGCAGACCGCTCGGTCTCTCTCTCTACTCTGGAGATTTAATGGAACCGAAATAGACAAACCGCTCGGTCCCTCTCTGTTCTGGAGATTTAATAGAACCGAAATAGACAGACCGCTCGGTCCCTCTTGGTTCTGGAATTTTAATGACACCGAAATAGACAGACCGCTCGGTTCCTCTCTGTTCTGAAATTTTATTGTCACCGAAATACACAGATCGCTCGGTCTATCTCTGCTTCATCATTTTTTTTTCTGTTGTACATTTTATCTTTCTGTTTTTATTTCTTTTTCAGAAAAATTTCAAAATCATAAAAACATTTTATCTTTCTGTTTTTATTTCTTTTTCAGAAATATTTCAAAATCACAAAAACATTTTATCTTTCTCTTTTAGAAAAATCTTAAAATACAAAAATATTTTCATTTTCGTTTTTATTCAGTTTCTTACTTATTTCCACTACTCGCTAGTTCTGGTTGGTGTAAGCTTTGCATAGGTAAATACAAGTATCATCTTCGATAGTGTTCAACCAGGTATGTTTCATTTTTCCTCTCAGACTAGTTAGAAGTCCCTAGAAGCATGCTGTTGTATGTTGTCACAAGCCTCTATGACCTTGAGTAAGCCTTAATGATTCGATCAATACCTATCGTTTCTTCCCAATCAGGCTATTTTCCAACACTCGGTCTAGAGCTACCTTACTCTTCTCATTTGAGACAAGAGTTTCTCTGCTTTGTCACACTTCTGTAGCAGAAGGTACATTCGGTTTCTTAACCACCTCCTAAAATTCTACATTTACCTTCGATTCCCTAACGTAACCCTTGATGCTTTCGGTCTTTACCACTGAAGCTTATGGTTACACAACATCTGTGTTTATGATCTTGGATTCGATTACCACGTTCTAAGTGAAACCCAAAATCCAATACCTAAAATGAATTGACGGTGAGTGATATACTCAAGTTGTTACTTGGAAATCTCATTTTCTTTTTGTGTGATCTTTTATGAAATCGTCTATACCTCAGACATTTCTTCCCAAAGATGTCCAGTTTATTTTTTTTTGAGATTTCTGTTTATCCCATGCTTGTCACATGATAATTCCCACCTACCTGTTCAACACATCACATCGGTCTTACAGGTACCTCTGCCAATACTCAGTTTTATGTTGAGACTTGATGTTCGGTTAGAGGACAGCCACCCAACAGCCTATGATCAAAAAATGCCTTTCATTGTTTATTGACAGACAATTGATCGTATTTCTCGGGAAACCACACAAGCACTTCAAGTCTCTCTTGGCTTTGAAGGAAGTGATTCTTGCCCGGAATCCTCCGCCTTATGTCTTCTTCATAGACATCCCTCACATCTCAAACACCTTTGATTTATCTCTTTATCTTTCACACTCTTATGCATGAAAATTAATTTTTCCAACATTCTTATTGCTGTTTGGTATGTGGTTTTAAGTTTCAGTTGTAACCAAACAAGGGCACAAGGAATTTCAAACGGTACAAAAATATGATTTTGGCGCATGCAGTTGATCCGTTTCACACCCACGTGTGCTGATGTTTTCCTGGGATACACCATAACATCCAATCGCGCTTTTTCAGGCGACGTTTTGGTTCCATAATCATCACGATTTTCTCTCTCCAGTGAACGGTATAAATAGGGGTGATCGTGTTCTTTCTCATTTACCACACACGTATCCTCTCTCTCTGAAAAAGTTTCCACTGTTCATCTTCTTCTTCGATTCAACAATGGCGACTTCTTCTTCTGCGCACGATCAAACTGCATCTTCATCTTTGCTTTCCATCAAGCCTAATCAAAATATGATTATCGAGATGACTCCTTTTTTGTATGATGCGTACATGCTCCATGTGGTGGAATGTCTGAAATATTCCCCATTGCTGTTGGCTCTTACGCAGGTGGAAGCAATTCCGATGTCCCTGCTTTCTCAAGTTTACACATCAGCAAGTTATGATAAACACAAAGATCGTATCTACTTCACCATCCATGACAAGAAAACCTCCGTCTCCAAAACCAAGTTTTGTTCTCTTCTAGGGATTACTGTCGATTCATCCGTTATCTCACCAGATTTTTGTCTCAACTGCCTAGCTTTTCTCGATGATGTACGAGATGGGTTATACCGATGTACTTACGGTGATCGCAAAGGTCAAGAAGTCTTGTCTTCCTTTGCTGTGGAATGGCTTGCTTACCCTGTTAATTAAGGGTTTAGCGGAACGCTTTGGTGGTTCTGATACCACGAGCAAAGGATTTCTCACCATCCTTTTTGGACTTTACAATGGCATCAACTTAGATTATGGCTCCATAATTTGGTCTCAAGTCGTTCAGAGTCTTAATACCACAACCCGGTACTCCGAGATCTCCTGCAGATGTTTCTGGATGCTCATCACGAAGAAAGCCATGGATTCTCTGGACATCCCCGTGATGAAGGATGCTCTTCTGGCTTCAATAGCTTCTTTCCACACTAAGAAGATTATTGTTTCTGACCCGAGTAAGTTTCTACATTATGGATTAATTCCTGAATCCATGTACAGGTGTGTCACGCCTCATAGCAAGATCATGGCCGATTACAGCACCAGAACTCCTTTGCCTCCAAGGGTTCTGACTGACGAAAAGAAGGTCGCCTTGGAAGCCCTAGATCAACCTGCAAACCGTGGCAAGAGGGCTGGTAAAAAGGAAAAACAAGAGAAGAAGGAAACAGAACCGAAAAAGGAGAGAAAGCCCAGATCCTCTAAGCAAAAACATGATGCAGAAGAACCCTCTCAGTCAAAATCAAAGAAGGTTAAGAAGATGGCTAAAAGGGCCAAAGGATCCCCTTCTCCTGGCTCTGCTCCAAATGAACAATCAGACGCAGAGGCTGCCGCTCCTCATGCTTCACCAAAAGAGCCAACTCCTGCTCAGTCTCCTCAAAAACCATCCTCTCCTACAGATACTCATATTCCCTCTACACCAGTATCTCCCAAAGTTCCAAAACTACCCACTCCTCCACCTTCTCCTAAAATTCCTACCCCACCCCATCACCGAAACAGAAGGTTTCACTTTTTGTTCCTATCATCATCACTCCCACTACAACAGAACCAACCTCTTTACCCACCTCAACCATTCCTTTCTTTGTCACTATCCCTACCTCTTTGATCCCCACTTCCATCATCACTGAATCTGTTACTACCACCTCTTCCCAACCACCAGTAATAGTCAATGTATCTGATACAGGGGCTACTACTGTGGTTGAAACAACTGTCATTAACATCCCACCATCACCTTCTCCATCCTCAACCTTTGGTGCTACTTTGGGTGGTGATGATGAAGAGTACGATTCTCTTTATTATAGCCCATACCGGATTCCCACTGATACTGATGCAGATACCCCTATTACCAGTCAGCAGCTTCAAGAAATTCATGACAAACTCGATAGTTTGTTGGCTGATAATAAAGCCTATGGGGGTGTGGTGCTGAACGCCTTTATCGAGTCTACAATCAAGACGTATACTGATGCTATGGATCGCTCCACTGATGCTATTGACAAATCAGCCGCTTCGTGCTCCAAAGCCACAAAGGAAGTCTCTGAGGTTGTACACACAACTCAAATTTTTCTCGATTCTCTCAAAGCACATGCTGATGCTAATGTGGCCAAGTATCAAACGTCTGTGGACTCCTTTTCGGCTACCCTTCAGGGTGAAACTTCCAAGTTCGAGGCTCTGCGTGCTGACCTCAAAACTGAACCCTCCTCTTTTCTTCAATCTTTGGATTCACGTTTTGCTTTTCTAGCAGCAAAGAGCACTTTAAAAGAGGATCTTGTCAAGCATCAGGCAACTATTGACCTTCAGAAGATACAACTGGCCCAGGCACAACAAGAAATATCTTTACTGAAAACTCAGCGGGCTTTTCTTCAAGTTTGCGCTGGTGATGTCAAGAACATGTTGACGAATGTCCTCGAAACTCATGATCCCTTTCTTACCCTTACCATCCGACAACATCTCCAGGCTAAACTCCTTCCTACGCTTACCATTCTGAGCGAGATGAAGGGTGTCTCGGAGAAGCTTGTTCTTCCGAGACAAGGGGGAGAGGAGGGTATACCAAAGACAGACCCGAAGGTTAATTTAGCTTCGGGTTCTGGAAAACAATTACTTGTTGAGAATGAGTCAGATACTGATGAAACTATTGCTGAAGCTCTTCAACGAAAGAAAAGAGATAAAGAGCTGGATGAGACTCTGAAAATAGCTCGAGAGGCAGAGGCCAAAGAAAGAAGAATCAAGGAGGATGAGGATGCTTTAAAGGCCAACAAGACTCTGTTCCCAGAATGGGACAGAGACACACTCATCAATCAAGCGATTGAGTTTCCCTCCATGTATTGGTTGGAACCGATTGCATCTTTTGAGTGTGAGAATACCAAAGACTCGCAGTTTGACATGCCGATCACACGAAAGGCTTTTACATTTCATTGCTTCGATGTCACTGCTGATGTCCCTCATCCAAACTTCAAGGTTGACAAAGAATTGATAGATTTTTATTGAAGTATGGTCAACCACAGTACTTGACATGGAGTGCACAGAAGATTGTAAAGGTCAAGGTACTGAAACCAACACAGGTTGGGAAATTTGTGAATGTTAACTTCAAAGTCAACAGAGGAACGGCCAACACAGAATATTTTATTTCTCTGGCAGATCTTCCCAGTCTGAATCCTCATGATTGGATTCTGCTATACAACATTCTTCTCTCAAATCAAAGAGAGTATGAACCGATTCTAAAACATCTCAAAAGAATGTTGGCTTCCTATATCCATGAGCTTACCACTATGGATCAGGAAATAGCAAAAATAATGAACAAGAAACCGACCGTCAAGCCTACTTCCAAGACAGGAGATGTGCACAAAATGAAGTTAGGGCAAATTGACTCTTCAAATCTGACGGTCATGTTCACAAGAGGCGATAAGCACAAGTTTCTGTTTTCTTTGGTAGACAAGCATCTGTTTTCAACAGATTGCCTGGAGCATATCATAAACATTATTCACCGATGCAAGCAGAACTCTACAACAGACAAGAAGAATTTCACAGATATGCTTCGGTGGTATATCACTTTCAGGCATCACATTCTGGCCATTATACCTAGGATTTTTGAGACGGTGAAGAAACCATCTGCTGTTAAAAGGGAATGAAGCCTCTCTGTGCCAAAGACGCAAAGGGGGAGATTGTTGAAGATTAATGTGTTGTGTCTTGGGCCCTTTTGTTTTACAACCGGATTGGGCTTGTCAATCCATGTTTATCTAGATTAGCCTCCTTTTTCTTAGATAAACTGTTAGGGTTTTATTATAAATATATGCATGCATGTATGCGTATAGTATAGGTCGTCATTCTCATTGATTATTGTAAACCCTAAAATCCTCTACAGTTGATGTTCTTTATCGAGCTCTTCTGAGGATTGTTTATTAATCATTCGACACCTTTTGATCCATTTGCTTGTTCTTATTGTTTATCTGATTATTTCTCTACCTGTTTCATAGATCTAATCGATCTTCAAGTTTGTTTTTAAACTTATCACCCTGAAAGTAAGCGTGCGCGCCCCCACCATGGATGCCACCTCACCACGAAATGTGTCGAGCTTCTCCTCCATCAGTTCTAGTATACCCTCCTTGATCGAACCAAAGATAACTGGAGTCTGATCAAGAATGATACGAGTAACCTCGGAAGTGAAGAACTCTCTAGTCTGCTCATCCAACTGCTTGGCTCCCGAGCCTGATACTGATCCCTCTTCGACACCTGAACTGCCGCCTGTTGGTCTAGGGCATGAAACCACCATTCTGAAAACACATCACAATAAACTTCAAAACACTGATATGACTCGAGGGATCATTACTACTACCGACTTTTTGGTCTCATCTCAGCCTTCCTCGATTCAAGTACGGATCCTCTGCTTCCAGTAGTATAGGCCCCTACTACCTTCCACATTTATCCATACTTTCCTCAAGAACTGCCTCGACTCCACCTAGCCACTACTACTGTTGCTGATCTCTACTACTCTCATGCTAGGCTCGCCCTAAGGAAATCTCTGACTCAACCCAACCAGTCCCTAGCTGCTGAAGGTCTCTTATTAGCCATTACCTGAATACTATCACATGTGGCGAGGCTCAGATAATCCTTCGAGTAAAAGACTCATCCCTACAACGGTTAGACTCAAACAAGAGCTGCGCAGCAGGGAAAAATCCAACACTCTGAGATTATTCAACCCTGTTCACATGTGATGTGGCATTTCCTTAGTTTGAGTTCAGATGCACCAAAGAATGTATCCGAATCCCTCAAACCAAGGCTCTGATACCTACTTATAACATCCAAAAATACGACCCAAAAATTTTTGTTTTAAAAATAATAAAAATCATATACTGAACATCATATCATAAAACCATACTTCAAATATCTCAAATCATAATAAAATGTCATGAAACGACTGTATCAAATCTGACTATGAATCAAAACAAACTCCCAGGACAAAGACTGAAGCTGTGGTGTGTGCGATGCCATTAGCCCAAGCTCTTCACTTTATTTGTTGAAGTACCTGAAACAAAAACTGAAATTGTAAGCACGAAGCTTAGTGACCCTCCCCCCAAACTACCACATACCATACAACACATATAAATCACATATTTGGCCTTACCCACTGCATCGGACTAAAATCCGGAAACCGCATCGGACCGAAGTCCGGAACTGACTGGGACCTTGTCCCCTGCATCGGACCGGAGTCCGGAACTGACTGCATCGGACCTAAGTATGGAACTAACTGATCATAGCATAGCATAAACACGTATCAACTAGCACAACACATATCATCTAGCATAAACACATATACTGCATTCTGCATCAGGCCGTAGCCCGGAACACATAACACACAAATCCTGTCTGAGCCACGAAGGCATCAAACATACTAACTACTGCATCGGACCGAAGTCCGGAGACTCGTAGTAGCTAAACGGACCAGCATTGTGGCCTTAGACCAGTTCCTACTGAAAGGAAACTCACCTCGCAATATAGCTGCTGAATGAACTGCTCGGGAAACTGTCTGCTACTATTCCGATATCTCCTCGGCTACAATTTCCATAAGTACACTCAGTCAATCATTGATAACTATACTGAGGGTAAAATGACTATTTTACCCCTAGTCAAAGTCAACCTATAGGTCAAAGTCAACATTCAGTTGACCTGACTCGTCGAGTTGGGTCACCAACTCGTCGAGTCCTTACTCTCACTTTCTTGCTTCTGCTCGCTACTACTCGTCGAGTTTGGCATAGACTCGACGAGTTCCTCTTCGATACTAACACTCAGTCAATCCGCATCCGACTCGCCGAGTTGTATGAACAACTCATCGAGTCCTCCTTCAACACATGAACACTCTGGCTGTGACTCGCCGAGTTGTATGAACAACTCGTTGAGTCTGTTCTTGAGGTATGAAGGTTGCCTTGGACTCCCCGAGTCAGGGCATTGACTCGTCGAATCCCTACATGAATTAGTCCGATCTCCGACTCACTGAGTCCTCCCATAACTCACTGATTCCACTCGACATAACGTATAAAAGGGAAGAACTCGGGGACTCGCGACCCGACTCGCTGAGTCTGAAGAACAACTCGCCAAGTCGGTTGCATGCAACACTACTCCGATGATTCTGCTCAAATCTAATGCATACAACTTATAGATATGGGTTCATAAATCTTGGCTACCACGTAAAGTTTCCAACTTTACGTGTACAAATGCATGAAAATGGATTTAAAGGCTAAAAAGACACTTGAAGAAATAGATCTAGGGCTTTCAAGCCAAAAGGCTCCATAAAGTGTTGGATCCACAACTTTAGGACTAAAACATGGCTAGACCCGGAGTCCAATCACCCCAATGTGATTTCTCTACCAAAAATAAGCTAAGGAATGGATAAAATGGACTAAATATGATTCAGCAAAGGAGAAATAATCATAAAAACAGAAGGGGTCCGATTTTACCTCAATAACTCTATAACAAATGAAAGATCTTGGACCTTCTTCTACTCCCTTGGATCTAGCTACTTCTTCTCTTCCAAAAGTTCAAGATTCACACAATGAATGCTCAAAATGCTCAAGGAAAGGTTAGGGTTTGCTAAATGATGCTCTGAGGGTGAAGGGGGACGAGGTTGGGGCTTATGACATGGCTTAAATAACGTGTAAAACCCAGGGATTTAGGGTTTCATTCAGACAGATGGACTCGCCGAGTCGCCAACACAAACGTGCTCGAAATCCCATCTCTACTCGACGAGTCGGGCTACTGACTTGTCAAATCCCTCTTGAAACTTCAATAAATAATAATATTAAATAATATACCAGAATTGGGGCGTTACAGAATACTTATCTCGTCGAAATTTGATTCGACAATTGTAATCCTTCATGCTGAAGTGTGAAATCTACTAGAATCATTCACAACTATATCGTCTTATGTTTCTTCACTATCTCTATCTATTTCAACCGTTCCTAATGGTATGGAAGCTATAGTAGAAGGCTTATCAAGAATTTAAGCTATAAACTTCTTAAATCATTTCAAAACACCAAGAACTATACCCTTCTTCTTTTTTGGATCAATAACATCAGGACCTTCCTTAATCACAACCCGTCCTGATTTTGGATTCAACTTAATATTTTTGGGTTTCGTTGGGACATCCTCTTGAGTAGAATCCACAATAGCGCCACTCTCAATTTCCTTATCAATAACTTTCTCTAATGTTTTCTCAAAACTAACACTAATAAACATCTCAGGAATTTTTATCGTAAATTTCTTTGAAACTCGTTTCGAAACCTCTCGGGAACAGTTTTTGTAGAAGACTCTTTCACAACAGCTTTAGGCTTGGACTTAGTTTTCTTCTTCATAACTTATGAGTCAGTAGTAAATTTCTAGTTGACACCAATTTGAGCATAGCATCAGGAATGCAACCAACCATATGAAAAGTAAGTGGATCGCCGATTGCGGACTTAGGAATGAAAATATGAGGAAATTATGTAACCTCATCATTTACAAGAACAATAATACCTTAGTGAATGCAAAATTATTTAAAAAAATGACTTCAAAACCACGCATTCAAGATGTCAGTTGTCATCTTAGAGTGCAAAATTAAAACAGCAAACTCTGCCCATAGCAACGATGCATAATCTACCTGCATTCCATAGTATAAATCCACCATCACTGAGTAGAATTGAAGCTTTGCTTTATCCATATGAGTACTCTGACCAGTCAAACATCTTAGAGTAATATCAAAGAAGAAATTCCAACACTTGGAAGATTTGCCTTCTTGCAACTACTTACAAGTGTGATTGGAGGTTGATACCCCATTTCATTCAACATCTGGAGAATTTTTTCATTTGTAGGAGTTTCAAACCGACCTTCCAATGGTGACTATAGAATTTAGGCAAATTGTTTCTTCGTCAAGTGCTTATTCTTCTGTGATCGCATCTGGAATGTGATAATCTCAGTTCATTTGTTGTACACAACAATAGTAACAACAAGTGTCAACCACTTCATCAGAATAGATAATGACGCGGATAGAGCAGGAGTGAGACACGAATCCTTCATACATTGAGCAAGCAATTACAATTCTTCAGGATAATTCTTAACCACTGGATCAAACCAGACAATGT
Source organism: Lactuca saligna (assembly GCF_052625555.1). Lineage (NCBI taxonomy): Eukaryota > Viridiplantae > Streptophyta > Magnoliopsida > Asterales > Asteraceae > Lactuca > Lactuca saligna. The sequence goes on along the minus strand of NC_136424.1, from coordinate 183,948,393 downwards.
TCGTTTTTGAATTTTCATCGACGACATGGAAATTTTGTCTTTGGTGGTATTGAATTTATCAATAGTTTGATTAAAAACAGACATGATGATCAAGTAAATTTTGATTTTGAAGACAAAGAAGAATTAGGGTTCTTACGTAAATGTTGGGAATCAGAAATGTTAGAATGAAAATCACCCAATTTTTTATAACATGTATGAAATTTGAATTCAAAATAATTTCACCAAGTTCCACGTGTAAAGTTAATAATTGAAATGACATCACCCCTACTGCGACGTGTAAAAGTAATGAGCACTTTTCTCGAGCCACAATAAAGTAACAGTGACGTTCCATCGAACGACTAATTGTGTATTCCCAAGAAAATTGAATGTCGCCCTTATTCATTACAAGCCAAAAACCATTCGTCAGTATGGAGGTTAGGCTCATTAACTTATGGAATTATAAACAAAATCATATATTAGAATTTGTGAAATCTAGGTCTGAGTTGGTAGTACGCATAACCTCGAGCATTTGAGTCCTTAGTGTTCCAATCGAAAAGATAGAATCAAAATAAGAAAATTTTGCATTTAGTGATATCAAAGAATCTTTGATATAAAGACAAAAATATCCTGGGAAAAGGTCCTTCATTCCCCATCAAGAGAGATATCGAATAACTTGTGTGGTGTCCCATGATTAACAATCGAATATTTATAAAGAAGTAACCAGAGTCTCCTGGAGGGGGAGCGTGAAATTGTGAATAGATCCATTTGGGACTAACAATCCCACACCTGAACTGTTAGCTACAGTTAGGCGGACACGCCTAGGGTGACAAATTTTTTATCCGTACGATGCCTGAAGAAACGTCAAGGAGGTCATCAGTCATATTAGCATGGTTATACGACTCACAATAACTATAAACTAACCTTTGTTTACGGGATTTCTTTCTTCTATAGTTTTATTTTAATTAATAATAAAAGTACCTATCTATTTACTGGAGGCTATTCCAGGGACACAACCTTTGGTTTTATTTTAAGTAATAAGACTACTATATATATTGGTGGTAACAAGGGTTTCCGAATAGAACATATTATACATACTGGTGGTAACCAGGGTTTTTCGAACAGAACATTCTATACATACTGGTGATAGCCATGGTTTTCACACAGATATTCACTACATACTGGTGGAAGCCAGGGTTTTCAAACATAACATACTTTTCATACGGTAATCAACAAAGATGTTAGAAAATATTGGATTTTCTTGGAAAGCATGCACGCATATTTCAGAACTTGATAACAATGGTTTTCGATACAAACGAAATTTTTACTTACAATGAAAAGAAACCATTTAAACAAATTATGTGACTAGTTTCAATACAATAAATGCTTATGAACTCACCAGCTTTATGCTGGTACATTTTCAAAATCGCTTGTATTCTCAGGGCGACGATAGATAGGTACCTTGCCAACTTTTGGAGAAAAAGGAGCATTTTTGGAGTCTCGTCTTTATCTTTTGCTATATACCGTTTGTACAAACAATGTTTTCAAACTGATCTAAATATTCATATTGTAATGTAATGGTTGTGTTTACTTTGATTTCTATGATACGATTGTTGTGATACTATGCATGACGTCACCCGCCCCGGACGTTTCCAAAACCCCATACTTGCCTGACCCCCACACATATAGAACCAATCTAAAACACAATCAAAGCCTGATTTACCATCAAAACTAAAATGATCCTTTGAACATGAATCCTTCAACTGATGTCATTGGCATACAGATACCCTATTTCATATCCCACACAAGTAGAACCACATAAACACTTGTGATACCCAACGCGAGTTCCCACTAAAACCAACTTGGTACATAATTCGCAATTGGAGATCTAAGGACTTACACCTGCATTTCATCTGAAATCTTTTGATTCATGGACACCCCTCACTAAACCAGGATATAAAGATTCCTTAACCATCATTGAGACTACCAGTCTCACACCTGGTCTAGCCAACTTGTTGCCAAGACTCAAAATGACAAAGATATCCTAGCCTAAGCATCCCTCTGCGCCACTCACTGACCACACACTCAATCTTGTAAACGAAGATCCAATACATTGACCCAATGGTCTCTATCAGGTTCCACCTGCATTGTTATATACACATATGCCTCGCCTATGGATCCCACCCAAACTATACAATGGTTCGGGACTTGTCCATGGGTCCCACCCATCTAGAACTACACAGGCCCAACTCCACCTAGGACCCCAATGGTCATCAACCAAAAGTAGAGAAATGCTCTCCGAAAATCTTGTTCATGTTTCCCAAGGCAAAAACTGGACCCCTTTTATACACATAACCACCTCAAGCGATAGTCTATCTCAAACAGGTGAATGTTACGATCTCCTCGCAGCCTTACAATACTTCTAACCAACCATGATCACCACCCATGGTTGTACCACATTCGAACCATCTCAAACCCAATTATCCTGAGTCGAAGTCGCATCCGAGTAAATTCCAATCAGTTGTTCATGTCATCCTTCGAACCCTAAAGCCTTCATCAAACTAGAAGAGGCAGCGAGGCTCTAACACAACCCTCAACATGGATCCATCCACAAGCCTTGTATACCTCACAAAGAAGATGTTGACAGACTGTTGGAAGTTTTCGCAAGCCTTCTATACCTCACAAAGAAGACACCGACCAGCTGGTGGAGGTTTCCTGAACTCACAACTTACACAACTTCAATCCCGATGACCATTCGGGTTGTCTCTCCTCCTGACCGGGATGTGAAACTTTCCCTAGATCGAAACATGAACCAATTCCCTAGAATTCTGAATGATTCTCCCCCACTTAGATTCGTCGAAGCTATGCTATCCTACAAATTTTAATGGATTCCCAACCCATCTTATCTTCATATAACATGAACTTACTGTGATTTGAGCTTTCCAATACTAGCGTTCCATTACTAGTTGATCTCATTGATTGCCAATACTCCCATAGTACCTAAAACCTGATAACCCCAAACGATTCCCATGAGACAACACCAAACCTTGTAGTCCTTTATGTCGACGACTAGAGACCATACCTCTTGCTCAAAAATGGGAAATTTTCACCCCAACTCCTCATCCTCAAAAGAATCTCTGAATTCTAACCATCTACAACCCTTATGATTATAAAATTCCCCTTGCACTTCCAATGACCAAACGAACTCATGTGGCTACTATCCACATCTACTTGCTACCTATCATTCCTTCGAAATGGTAGTGATTGAACCCGAAGGTTCATTCATAGACGACTGCCAATCAAACTAGAACAAATGCTAACATGACTAAACTTTGTCTTCATTGGATAACTAACCAACTAATCTGACCATAAACCTTCCAAACGATTCCCATGGATTAACCCCATCAACGAATTGCAACGAAAATCGAACGAACTAAAACCCGCTCAACAAGATACGGCTCACTAATGACACTTGGCATGCAAAATTGCTTATAACAATTCTTGATGATATAACCCAAACAATAGAAGAGAAGCAAACCAGAGATAATGCTTACCCAAACCTATACAAAATTCCAAATCAATATAAATTTTGATAATAACCAAGAAGAAAGCAAAAGATGACATACTCCCAACTGGGGATCATACCCCATCTTGACGACCATCAGAGATCCTCAAAGAAACCAGAGAAGGTGCACTCACTGCTCCACCCCTCAACATCGAACAGTCAGCCTTCTTGTAGCCCACTTGATTGCAACGAAAACATAATGTGTTGCCCCGTGAGGAAAATCCTGACTGACATGACCAACCCTTCCACAGTTGTAGCAGTCTAATCCCCTAAAACGACAAAACTCATCGTGCTGCTTCTCACATGTGATGCACTGACCCCAACGTTGTTGTCCCCTAAATCACTGGTCAGAAGTCTTGGGTCTCTTTGCAGGACCCTCGAATGGTTGCACATGCTCTGCCTCCCTCTTCCTTAGCTGCTACAAATAAATCTGTTGTTCCTAGGATAACTCGTCTAGCTTATCATCCATCTGAACTACCAAGGTCCAAGCTCTGAACCCGTCGACCAATCTATCAGTGACACGCCTAATAATTTTGGGTATCTCCTCACGTAAGGATCATGAGACCTCCGTGACAATCCAATCATGGTATCAAACCTCCTAAAAACATGGTGCATAAACCATATCCGATCCCAAATAACAAGAGCTAACAATAGGGTCCTCCTTCCTGAAGGATTCTAGGTATCTGCAAGCTTTGGCCTCTACAAGAGCCCCCAACTACCCTGCCACAATCTCGGCCTAAAAGTTCCCGAGATGACCATCCAAGAGCTCTAAATTCCCTTCCTTGACTAACTAAAGATCACATGAGTCCATTCCAAAATACCACACGTAATCTCCAACCAAATGAACTCCCGCATCCGCTCATCGATCGACTCAGTACTTACACCTGATTTGGAACCAGAACCAGAACCCCTTTCGTGGGTGCTCAACACCATACTGAAAAACATAATGCTAAAGATTAGAACATACCCAAGAATCCTCATCCCACAGGTTTCCTAGATTTTCCAAGACTCTCCCTGATTTGAGTATGGATCATGTGCTTTTAGTAGTACGGGCCCAATACTACCTTCCACACCTATCCATACTTTCCTCAAGAATCATCCCGAATCCTCCAAGTCACCTTCCCATGCATTTGTAGTTTTCTGCCCCACCGCCTAACATCAACTGCTTAAGAACTCCCATAATGTTGGTTAGCTACCTCGTGAAAAGAATCACATGCAACAGAGCTCAGATAATCCTTCAAGTAAAAGATTCATCCCTACAATGGTTAGACTCAGACGAGAGCTATACAATAGGATTAAATCCGTCACTTTGAGATTATCCAACCTTTGCCACACATGACTTGACATATTCACTTAATAGCTAACTCACATTACTTATGTGTTCCACAAAGCACAAAGCAAGTAGAATTCGTGCAGTAACGTTCCAAATCATAGAATAACCAAGAGCATCCAACCCACATACTACAACTCATGCTAGGAACTCCCAATCCTACTACTGATTACCTTATGCCTATAATTAATACCCAATCTAGCATTCCATGCTTCCTATGCTACAAGGAATCACATATTAGGACAAACTACCACTTAATGATCAGAACTAACATGCAATTCTACAAGCTGATACAATAGGAATACAAGACATCTCTCCTAGCATACTATCATACAAACACTAAGCAGATCCCTAGCCCTAACTAGCATGCGATTTATAGATTCATAAATCAATCATATCAGATAACAAGAAAGGATATTTTGGAAAAAACTTACTTGAGCTAGGCTGATTGCACGCACCACACCCTTTCTTATCTTAGAAAACACTTTTCTTCTAAAAAAATAAACTTTTCTTTTTGAAAACTTTACCAAATCATCAGTTTAAGTTCAGACACACTCTAGAGTATGTCTGAATCCATCAAACCAAGACTCTGATACCAACTTGTAAAATCCCACAAATAAGACCATAAATTTTTTTGTTTTTAAATTAACAAACCATTAAATCATATCATTTTTTAATTTTTATCAATACAACATCATTATAAGAGTAAATCACAAAATGTGGAATCGGGTGGGTTCCCTGAAATACCTAAAACATAAACTGAAAACCGTAAACATAAAGCTTAGTGAGTTCCCCAAAATACCACATACCATACATATCATACATATAATAGGCCGTCCCACGGAGTATAATGGGCTCCGCCCAAACTCGTATAACAGGCCCCGTCCACTAAATATAAAAGGCCCCGCCCACATAGTATAACGGGACCCGCCACTAAATATATAAACATATAATCATATAAGTCTACAAACACATGTGAAAATCACGAAGATAATTGTATACCGTAAAATCATCGGACCCCGCCCATTGACTATAAATGGACCCACCCAAGCTCATATAACGGGCCCTACCCACATACAAATCATATACACATAACCAGATACTAGAATACAGAATATCCATCAGGCCCCACCCAGTAAGCATACAAGCGCATACACATGCAAGAGTCACGAAGACATCTAGCACCCTACATAACATACTATGGGCCGACATTACATACTATGGGCTGACATAGGTGCCTTCGACCTGCCTAACATAGTGAGGAAACTCACCTCGCACAACCGAGTCTCACTAAAAGAATCTCTGGCTGCTGGCCTGCTAAAATCCCCACGCTATCAATCCCCAAAATAATCATCCATCAATAATCGAATCCGGCCACACTAAGTGTCCAAACTAGTGTAAAAGACATGTTTAGCCTTTACCCAACATGGCTAAAATCCTAGGCCCAAACCAATAATCCAAAGGCCCAAATTATAAATAACCACCCAATTCCTAAATTTGGCCTAATTTTCCAAATTGGGCCCAAATCCTTCATGGATCTTAATCCAAAGTCCAAAAATATTCCTAGCCTAAAACTCTTGAATTCTAATGGCCCAACAAGGCTCTAGGAAACCAAATTCTAACATATCCCAATACTGAGAAACCTACCACAACTAGCCCAATTGCTAAGTACGCGAGGCATACTCGGCTTGTACGCTAAGCATGTTGGCTTTAAGGCTTGTATGCCGTGCGAATGAGCTAGTATGCCCAATTTTCTCCCGTACTCAGCTAACCTTCTAATATTTCCATATTTAGTCTTATTTTAAGCATAGATTTTTATCAATTATTAGCTAATTTATTGCATATCATGGACAAAAGGTACTTAAAAGTGTTTGAATTGTGTTTTCATACCAAAAGCAAAGCTTTGGAGCCCAAGGAAGCAGGCGAAGCGGTTGGGCGCTCGGGAGTTGAACAAATGAGAAGAAATGTTAAAAACATAAGGGACTCGACGAGTAGGGTCGACTACTCGGCGAGTCGTGTCGAAGGATCGAGAAAATAAGGACTCTAAGACTTACCGTGTACGGGAATCAAGCGATGGACTCGGCGAGTCGGACATGGACTCGGTGAGTCGGGTCGAATATATATATATATATATATATATATATATATATATATATATATATATATATATATATATATATATATATATATATATATATAGCTTTGCAGATCGACATAAAAAATTATGGAACCCTTGGGGAGAAGCAAGCTGCGAATCAGAGTTAGGAGAGAGCTGGAGAACGAAGATACAACCCTAAAACAAATTCCAAAGGAGATTTGAGGCAAACCTACATCATTCTTACTTTAATCTATTGTTCTTCATTATGTTTAGACTTTTAGATTTCGTTTTTATGCTGCTAATAACCTCAATCATGAGCTAAAACCTTTAAACTTATGTTTGGAGAGATAAAGTTGATACTATGGATTGATTATTTATGGTAGGATTGATTTAATATTGGTGATTTTGTTGATTCTATCTTGTTAAAGAACCTCATGTGTGATTGAGAACTAATTTTCTGTTATTAGGAAGTTAATTAAGTTGTATGAACATCTCTTAATTGCTACCTCGTATAATTGATGTGACCACTTTGTTATATGACTAGGATTAGCGACTGTGAAACTAGAATTAATAGAAAATTAAGTAAATTCATGTGTGAGCTTGTGTGATGACCATCAACAAGAGGTTAACTAAAGGAGCAAATTAGGTAGCTATTACAAGTCTAAATTAATCCGAATAAATAACCTAGTGAATTAAATTAAATTAGACAACTGATCACTGTTTTAGTTAGTTTGTTCTCTAAGGATTAGTGCAGCGAACGCGAAGCTAATCACTTGAATAGGTAGCCAATAGAAGAATTAATCCATTGCACTATTACCATAATATCAACCATAGGATCAATTGAGTTGAACTAAACAGAAGTCTCCTTCGTCATTGAATTTAGCTGAATCTTTGCTTTCTAGTTCTTAGTTTAAGTTTTAGTTAATTGTTTAAGTTTCTAGTCTTGTAAAACTAGAGAAAAACCCCTTTTATTATTTAAACTTAGATAAAAATACTTCTTAGTTTTAATTTACCGTTCCCTGTGTTCGATACCCTACTTATTTAGCATTATCACAATTGATAGGTCCACAACCTTTGTGTGTTTATTTCATAATTAAAAGTAGGTTTAAAACTAGTTAGTTTTACACACATCAAGTTTTTGGCGCCATTAGCACTAATTTCTATTTTTATCGATCCTTTGTGTGGGATTTATCTTACACAAAGTTAATTCTTAGGTAATTTAGTAGTTAGTTTAGTATAGGTTTTAATAAATATCCGTTTTAATAAGTAATTAGAAAAAAAAAATCTGTTTTTGCCTTGAACTCGCCGAGTGCACTCATGACAACTTGGCGAGTCCATCGTTGTTCACAGTTCTAATTTTTATTTTATTTTTGTTCTTTTTAAGTGTTTTTCTTGTTTTGGTTGCAGTTGTTTCATGACCCGAGGATCTGATACACCTTTGGTCCCTCCTCTCGAAGACCCGGAATCCGCACTAAGGAGGAACAAAGGAAAATCTGTTGGAGAGTCCGTTTCTTCAAAGAACTCGCCAATAAAGAACCTCTAGTCCATTTTTAGCAAGAAGAAGAGCAACAAATCAGGAGCATCCAGCGCCTCTTTAGCAATCAAAGACCCAATTAAAGAGGACACAGAGTACGAAACTGAAGGAGAAGAAGATCTCACTTTCGGGCACGAATCCGACTTTAAAGACGAATTAGCCATTATCATGGCTAACATCGATGAAATCCCCATGGGGGAATGGAAGAAGAGGTTACGTGATGACACCGGCCCGGGACTTGTGCAACCCACAATTCCCGCTAATGCTACTTTCGAACTAAAGGGACACATACTCGCTTAACATAAGGAGATTCCTTTCTATGGAAAAGACCACGAAGATGCTTACAAGCATTTAGATGAAGCCAATGATGTAGCATATTACTTAAATGTTCCAAATGTGCCTCGCGAGACTCAGCTACTTCGCATGCTCCCAGTGACATTCAAAGGTGCTGCAAAAGACTGGCTCAAGTCACTCCCTCCCGGGTCAGTCACCACATGGGCCAAGATGAAAGAATAATTTATAGATCACTTTTACCCACCTTCTAAAATAGCCAAGTTGACGAAGGCCAATGCTAACTTTGAACAACAAGTTGGAGAGTCACTATATGCAGCTTGGGAGAGGTACAAGAGCCTGCTAAGGAATTGCCTGCACCATGACCTAAATAGCCAACAAGAAGTCTCCATCTTCTATGACGGATTCAATGTCACCACAAGGAAGTTACTTGATTCGCAAGGCCCGCTCACAAGGAAGCCACCCTCGGAAATCAAAGAATTAATTGAAGAATTCTCTAAACATTCTAGAGAATACCACAACCCACGAAATGAAGTAAGCAGGGGGTGGTGAACACGGTCAACGATAGCATGGCGGAAATGATAGCCAAACTAGACAGTTTAGACAGAAGAATGATGAAAATAGATCAAGCATCCAAACTATCCGGGTGGGATGTGAAAATTGTAGGGGACCGCACCTAACTAAAGACTGTGATTTGGATGAGAATGGAAACAAAAAGTTGCAAGTTTTCTATTCAAGTGGGGATAGATACGACGAGAATTGGCGGAAACCAAAGAAGGAATGGCTCCCGTACGAAGAATATAAAAAGGCAAAGGAAGAGAAATACAAGCAAAAAGAGAGGGGTTTCTATAAAAAGGAAGAACTGGTTATGGAAAAAAGAACCGATTTAGAAGAAATGCTCACAAGATTCATAACCGCGTCCGAGAAAAGGCACAATGATCATGATGCTGCAATACATGAGACCAGGAATATACTTAGGAATCAGAAAGCATCTATTCTTAACATTGAGAAACAGCTAGGTCAACTTGCACATCAAGTGAACGAGAGAAGACCGGGTGAACTTCTGAGTTAAACTGAGAATAATCCAAGAATGGAGAATGTGAATGTTATAACCTCTAGCTATGGAAAGATTTTCACTCCTATGACCACTGTACAGAAGGTCTCAACTAAGATGCATGCAGAAAATACAGAAGGGTCAAGTTCAGCTAAACCTGACCAGACTCGTCGAGTCCCTCTAATGGACTCGACGAGTCCATGCCCTGATCACAAATCTGCTATTTCGTTAAAGCCTTACAACCCTCCTTTGCCATTCCCAATCCGAGCAATATCTGATGACAAGGTTAAACCATACAGAACTTTCATGGAACATGTCAAAGCCTTTCAAGTCAATGTCCCATTTGTGGAAACAATGCTTCAAACACCCAAATACTTGAACTTGCTAAAGGGTCTCTTTGCTGCTAGAAAAGATTTAGCTGAAGTCTCGGAGATAGTATTGAGGGAGCTACCAGGAAAGAAGGGCGATCCGGGAAGCATCACAATTCCTTGTCAATTTGGAAATATACTTGCTACTAAAGCATTGACCGATTCGGGTGCAAGTATTAACTTAATGCCTTTTTCTTTCTTCCAGAAGCTGAATTTACCGGAGCCAAGGCCTGTGAATATGAAGATCCATTTGGCGGATAAGACGATTATTAGTCCAAGAGGTGTTTGTGAAGATCTCCTCATTAAGGTGGATAAATTTATATTCCATGTGGACTTTGTAGTGCTTGATATGGAAGAAGACCCCAAAACTCCAATTATTTTGGGAAGACCATTCTTGAATACCGCAAATGCATTAATAGATGTATGCGAGTCCACACTAACATTGAGGGTAGGAGATGGGTCAGTCATTTTTAAAGCTCTACCAGAGATTAAGCAAGAAGAAGGAAGAAAAGAAGAAGTTTCCTTCATTGAATTGGATGATGAAATGCTTCAAAAAGACCTTGTACTCTTTCAAGAAGAAGATACAAGTAAGTTTTTGCCATCTTTTGGAGAAAATGATGATGTTGACAAAGACTTGGAGGAGATAGAAAAGCTGCTAAAAGGAACTGATTCAGGAAACACAGTGGGATGTGAGGAATACGCTCCGACTCGCCGAGTCGCTTTGAAGGACTCGACGAGTCCATTAGAAAATCACAACAACCGGGATGATTTTGATCTGCTTGTTACCAGCTCCTTGCATGTTTTGGACATGAAGATTTTCTCTAAATCTTTAGAAGATCAAGCAGCAGAAAGCAGAATTGTTAAAGCATATGGTGATTGTCAACACGTTCAAGTGGCGTGCCTCGATACAATAATGCAAGAAGATGAAGACATTCCACTTGAAGAGGAGGCAAGCTTTGGAGAAGAGGAAAATGCAGTGGTTATGAAAGATGATGTTGATGACACATTCATTGGGTCACGTATTACCAAACCTCGAGCCCGAATTTTCACCAACTATGAAGTAATGAAGTTTAAAGAAAATGGGGTAAAGAAGAAGAAGGTGAGGAAAAGGGAAATTCATGCAGCTGAAGATGATGCTACAAGGAAAAGGAGAGAAGAATTGAGACGTTCCTACAGGAAGAAGATACACACTTACAAAACAAAGTATAAACCGTAAAAGATTATGCGTGCATTCCCGATGCAGGAAAATGATGAAACGTAAATCAGAAGGAGTCCAGCTAACGACTCCTTAAAAAGAAGCGCTTGGCGGGAGGCAACCCATTATTAGTGTTTGCTTTCTTTTATCTTTCTCGTTTTAGTTTGATTTTCATTTTTTTTAGGATTTTATTTTCGTCTTGTAAATCATCAGACATGACTGCTTGAGAGTGCTTATGGGCTAAGTGTGGGGTCGAATTTTTATGAATAAATGACAAAATGATATAAATTTTGAATTATTTGAAGTTGAATCGCCAAGTCTGACCCTGACTCGACGAGTCACTGTTTACAAAAAAAAATTAATTAAAAATAATTTTTACATCTGGTAAAAGTAGGGTTTTTTAACCCTAATGAGATCATATTTCCTCCTTACTCGACGTGTGCCCGCTTGCTTTCTCTCTCTCTCTCAAGCACTCATCAACTTCTTCACTTTTTCTTCAAAATTCTCGAATTCTATCAACAAAGGTACTTAATTTCTTCCATAATTCTATTAAATCCATGATTTTTAGATGTTTTAAGGTGTCAATTTCATAGAATACCCGATTTTGAAGTTTAGTGAAATTTTAGGGTTTTGATTTAGTATTATTGGTGTTGTTTTGGATGGTTATTCTTGCTCTAATACATCTTATGAATTTACATGGACAAAACCCTTGAAAAAAAATTCGAGTTTTTATGGTCGAATTTTGCTCGACCCGTCGACTGACTCGCACAGTTCATACGACTCGTCGAGTCATTCACAAACTCGAGGAGTCCAGACGTGGACCCAGACGAATTATGTTTTAATGTTTTTCTGTATTTTCTGGGTTGTTTGTTCTTTGTTTTCAGGGATCATGTTTTCAAGAGTACAGAGCTCAAGTAGAAACTAAGGAGATTTTCCTTTGTTGAAGGAGGTTTATGTACCTAATAGGGTTGACTGGGACTGGTTAAATAATGTCTGGTATGATGAAGAGTTGGCACCTTACCTTTTGAAGGAATTTACTTACGAAGGGGAGACAATTATATGTGATGGATGGAGCCGGGTTTTCATAATTCAAGAGCCGGTGTTTTGCAAAGTCTGCTAGGAATTTTTCTCCATGGTATCTTTCCAAGGAGGAGACGATTGCTACCACCCCGCGATTTTTAGTTTTTGTCTTGGGGGCGAATTCCATCAACGTTCTGTCATGGATCTTGCATGCCGGTTGGGGATTTACGACCGACCATTGGTTACTACTGCTATCTTCCGTGCCTGCTTGGAACAATCTCATAAGGTGTTCCTCGATGGTGTTACAAGTATTGGTTGGTGGAACACAATCGCCAAGATAGTATATATTCCGAAATCGTCTCAAGAAGGGAGCATTATGTCACCCACACACAACCTCATACGCCACCTTATATCCACTACAATCAATCAAAGGAAGGACGACGACAAGGTGTTCAATCTTGACGTATTTTATCTTTGGAGAATCATCACGCCCGACACTTTCTGCAACATTCCATGGTGTTTGGCCTCTTACTTGTCGGAGGGTGCAGTCAAGGATCGCAAAACCTCCAAAATAAACGGTGGTGTGTTCGTGACCTGGCTAGCCAACTCATATGGGTTTATGACCCGCGGTGCATGGAATTTCATGACAATAATTCCTGCCCCTCCCTTTAATCCCATTCTTTTTCGGAGGGAAAGAATTATTGAAGACTATGGCGGTGGTCATTATGCTATCCCACATGACGATCCAGTGATCGGGCCCGAGGCAACGGGAAGGAGGGTTAGATCGAGAGATGAGCGGGAAGTAGAGGAGGAACCGTTGGTGATTCTGGTGGACAATGATGAAGTACCAATGGATTGGTACAATGTCGAGATGAGGAGGCTCCAAGATCAAATGGCGAGGGGTATCAATTTTAGCAACGAATCCCACGTGCGACTTTTTGACCATTTCCATATTCCACACATTGATGGGGGTAACTTTCCCTAAATTCATTCGTGGGACGAGATCATTAATACAAGACGAAGTGGACACATTGATGGGGGTAACTTTCCCTAAATTCATTCGTGGGACGAGATCATTAATACAACACGAAGTGGAGCTGGTGGGAGTGGGGCTGCACATAGCAATGATGAGGAAGAGGATGATTAGTGTTTTTTTATATCTTATGGAACAATTGTCAATTTATTTTTGTTTTTGTTTTGTTTGGTGTGTTTTGAATTCTTAGTTGAGACGTTAAGTTATGTGTTTGATGTTTTATTTTCCTTGGTAACATTCACATTTTGGGTTAGAAATGCTTGAATAAAGGGTTTAGAGTTTGAGAGAAAGAAAACAAAGTGGAAGAGAGTCAAGAAAGGGCGAAGTTTATAGCTAAGGTGTTGAGTCCGGTCCTAAGGGAATTGAGTAAATAATTCTAGAGGTTATGGGAAGTTATTGATATTTATCAACAGCTGGAACAAGTGTAGAAAGTTTATTTTATTTCCACCCAGCGATGACTCACCGAGTGCAACTAACCCACTCGACGAGTCACACTATATACTTACACTTTCGCGGCTTTCCGTGACTATACTCGACGAGTCGTTTCTATGACTCAACGAGTCACTTATTTGTATACCAACAAGGTTGTTGATTCGATGTTGGTGGCTACACTACTTGACCATTAATTCTTTGCAATCAATTCCTGGAGATTTTATACTATATTTCCTACACATTTGAAGCTACCCACATGTGATTTGATGTCCGAGACATGGATACGCTGTTTCCATGGATAAAGTCAATTGAAGAAGGAGTTGAAGAGAAGAGATATCTGTTGGATTAATGTCTATGTCCCTAACTATATTTGGTATGTACTTGACCCGACTCGGTATGGTCCATTTGGGTTGCACTTCACCGACACAATTTATATGGATAGTCTTTTGAGAATAGTATATTTACGATTAATATTAATATATTATAAGTTCTAATATATTAATACAGAATCATATTATTTAATTAGTATTGATCAAGAATTAATTTAGAATTAATTAAGTGATCAAAATGAACTAATTAAATATGGACTCTTATATATATGGAATGGGCCAAGTTCATTTAGGTTGGGCTAAGCTCTCATGGATAGTCCATGGAGTGTTTAACCCATGGATCATATGAAATGAAAGGTCATGGGTTTAACCCTAGTCTCCATAGTATATAAAGATGTCATTGGTTGGTGAAATGGGTGCTAGTGTGGTACACTAAGAAGGGCTAGCCGATTTCACTAGAGAGAACCAAGTATCCATATTCTCTAAAGTCTTCCAAGGTGTTTTGGTGATTTGTGATTCCACTTGAGGCTTCCACACTATTGGGGCTAAGCTCTTAAAGCTTGAAGACATCAAGCTACATCAAAAAGTATGTCATCTAACTAGTACTTTGTAGAATAAGAACTTCATAATATGCTAGTTAGGATTAAAGCCTTGGAAAGTTCTTATTTGCATGTATAATAGAGAAAACATAGATCCAAGGTTTATAGGGTTGCATGTACACCATAGGCTTGTTTTCTTGTTATACTTGCAAAAGAAGCTGAAAAATCGAGTTTTGTTGCTGTCTGCCCAGCAGACTCGCCGAGTCTATGAAGGGACTCGCCGAGTCCAAGGCAAAATCTATCCAACTCGCCGAGTTGGTTCGTGCACTCAACGAGTTGGACCCCCAAACGGTATAAATTCGACTTTTTTGGCTAGAATTGGACTAGGAACATTACCCTAAGATGTTTTTGGACTTATAAACATGATTTTGATGTGGTAATGTTCATGCTAATCCAATTTCAAAGATAATTGTCAATAGATTCATGTTGTGTATTAGTTTAAAGTTTAGACTAATTACATGAAAAAGTTTGATTTGAATTATCTTGTTCTTATGAGTTGCTTAGATTAATAGTAAAGTTGAGTGAAATAGTTGTTTTCAATCCAAATTAATCTAAGAGTTGATTCTAAAATGTGTTTTTGTAACTTGTCCTCAAGTTATATGAAAAGTCACATTTAAGTTTCATAAAACTCATAAAACTTGGCAAAGGTTACAAAAATGAAGAGTCTTGTCTAATTGAATGGTTTTATGACTCCATAACTTGTCGTCAAGTTATGGAAGTTCAAGAGTCACATCATTAAGTAATAAATTGTGTAACCTTAATTAGTTAATTAATTCAATAAGTTACAAAATAAAGATAACTTAATTCTTTTATTAGTTTAAAGTCTTCCATAACTTGTCCTCAAGTTATGGAACTTGAAGAGTTTTTGGATTAAAACTACTTTAAACACATAAGTTATGGAATTAATTAGTTTTGAATATTTTCAAAACATGCCCTCAAGTTTTGGAATTTGAAAAGTTTTCTCTTATGAATACTTTAATTCCAAGGTAAGCCCTTAGAATTTTAAAAGTTAAAATTCAACCCTTATACTTTATAATATTGTAAGTTAATAATATATATATATATATATATATATATATATATATATATATATATATATATATATATATATATATATGTATAAGAGTAAAGTTAATCTTACCGTTAGTAGGTCTCATTCACAAAGCCGATCTATAAGGGGGTATACGGTTACTTCCTATAAAATGGCAGTTTAATGGGTGTCCACTCTCACCCACCGCTTCCATGACCGGTGGAGGGTTGTTAGCCGAACGGGTTTGACACGACTATAATTTTCCCTTCATTAAAAGTATTAATGATAAATACTAAGTAACTAAACTCTTAATAATACCCAATCTTAGTTACTTAGGAAAATGTGAATAAGGTGCTAATCCATGAAATTACACTTTGCACTTTGTTTAAGTCGGTTAGTGGAGCGTGTGTGGTTAACCAGCACACTAACTCGTATTTAACAAGGTAGGAAAAGGGTAACTTAATGTTTATCATAGTATCGATGGAGCGTGTGTGGTTAACCGGCACATTGATTGAGGGGTAAACACTTAAGGGTACCAAGTAATTTGCATGGTTACTTCACACCTTGTTTTGTGATCCTCGGCATCCCAGTCACAAAACCTGAAGGGCACGCTCGAGATTGAAACATGCCATTGAACAGTTCAATGAATCTCAAAAGATCTAGGAGTTTCAAATCCAATTAAAACCTAATAATAAATTTCATTTATCTTGGTGGAAATTGGTGAATCGTCATTCACCTACTTTCAAATATTTTATAGCTTGGATTACGACATCCCTCTTCTAAGTTATAAAATAATTTGTTGGATCCTAGCCTTAATATTTCATATTGGGTGTCATATTAAGGAATTTAGATCAACTATCTTGAATATCTCCCAAAAGTTGTCTGGTCTAGACATTTATGATCTTCCTAAATCTCTTGAAACAAGCTTTCCTAAATGAAGATTATCTCCTTTGGAAATCATACTTCTTTAACCTCCTCCAATTATTCTCCTTAACCCACAAGTTCAAGGTCACTCAAGCCCTATTGGCAAGGCAAGGTCTAGGTGTGATCATATCTTGGAGTTGTAGTCACATATTGACAAGCCGGGAGAGATGGGTGTCAAAGTCTTGAGAAAGTTGGTGGTTCAACTACTTTCTACGTCATATAGTGAGTTCTTTTGGAACACCTATGAAACAGACTATGACAAGACCCTTACTGATCTTATCTATTTGCTAAGATCAACTTCCTAAAACATTATGGACATTGATAATGATGAAATTGGATATCTAGTAAAGCTCTCTCTTCCCAGTGGAAAGGGATCGGCCATAGTCAACTCGGTTGACCAAATGGTAAAGAGAAAGGTTAAGTCTGAGATAGTCCCGTGTAGCATTATCAAAGGGTCCATATGTTTATATTGCCAAAGGAAGGGTCATTAGTTGCGAAGCTGCCAAATTTACCTTAGGATGTTAAAGTCGATAAGTTTGACTCCACTTCAGGTAAAGTCCACTATCTAACTCTGCTAAGTTTTTATTCTGAGATTCTTGATATATGATGTGAGTGGGTCACATGGTGATGTTTTAAGAATCAAAGAAAAGTGAAGAAACTTAAAGAAAGAATATGCTGAATCTGATCACGTAGATGGATTTCTATTGCATAGTTTGAAGATTGGATTCTTGAGCTACTTCTTAGGAGTTATGAGATATTTCTTAGGAATAGATAACAACAAATTTTCATATGGATTGTAAGGATAATTTTTTTCGCAAAGTTTTAAAATAAAAGAAAAACTTTTGATTATATTTATTTTAAAATATCCTTACAATGGCATTTGAGGAAAATTGTTGCTTATATGATTCCATTGATAGCAAGAGTGGAAATATGAAATTGATTTTTTCAGTTGTGGTAATGTCTAAATTTACCAAATAAGGAAAGATTCTCATCACCCAAGTTTTAATTGGACTGGAACTTGGAATCATGCAAGTTGTATAGCATGATGAATGAAAACTTTCAAGTATTGGAAAATTAAGACTAACTACTTGTTCACATGGATGTGTGAGTCAAGTAACGAAATAAGGGATCGAGTACATATTCTTGTGCACTTGTCAAGTCCACCACAAAAGATCGATAAGATTATTCGTCATAATTTACTAAAGCTCAGTAAATATGGTTATACTTACAAGCTTAAGTGTAATTCTGAGACATTGGAAAAGGTTCCAATGTAAGGCAAAGCGAATAAGAAGAATCAACTTAGGCAGAAGGATAAAAGGTTCTCAAATCTGAAAAGATGGGGGAGTACTTTAGTATCAGTTTTGTGATCATTTTAATGATTAAGAAACCATAGCACAATTATTTCTCTAAGGGAATCTTAGGGCATTCTTATGACTAAGAAGAGGAATCTTGAATTGCTTAAATGGTTAAATCAAGAAGATGAGTTATACTTTGTTCCAATACAAGTCTTAGAGTCATACTCCAAGATTGTAATTTGAGTGACATGTCTTAAGAAGGTTTAAAACACTTGTCAAATGTAAGAGTAAAAGTATCCTATACTTGTACATTTGAAATTGGTAAGTTGTGATGTTTTAGATAAAACAAAGACCAACTAAGGCCAATTGTGTGAAGTGTTTGTCTTGATTAGAATCCGCACTATCTCTTGGATGTTTAACAAGGGAGTCTTATAGGTCAAGAGGACAGTGGGAGTCGTAAAGGTCTTGAAAGTCTCAAGAACTAATCAAGAATAAAAACCTGAAGTTCTTCACTAGCACACAACTTGAGGTTTATAACCTATCATGATGACACATTTTGTGCCCATTCCAGTTAAAGTTGGCTTTGTATATGAGTTCTTAGAGTTCTTAATTGGTTTCACAACAACTTGGAAGCAATGGCAGGCCCTTGAGCTGCCAGGTGGCAAGAAATCAAGATTGAGTTCAGTCCATATGAGTTTGGATTTGTCATTATCCTTGTCTTGTGACTATGGTTTTGACAATTCACATGGATAAGAACACATACACCAGTAAATCTAGGTGTCATAAGGTTTCTCTCGGATTCATGAAAATGATGGTGAGGAAACACTTTCACTAAGTAGATTTTAGCTAGATAGCAATTGTAATATTTGCATTCTCAAAGTCGTTAGTGGAGCATGTGTGGTTTACCGGCACACTAACCTGGACTTGTGAGAAGTGACAAAGGTCTAAACAATCGAGACTATGATTACGGCATCCCTTTTCATAATTCTTAAATTGTTAAGACACATAAGTGTGCTATCTAAGGCAAGGTGTATGATTTTGATAAAGTTTTATCAAAGCAATCTAGTATCAGAAATCTAAACTTTGGAAAGAATGTCATTAAATTATTGATTTCTAGAAGTCCAGTTAATTTCTGAGTACATGTCAAAGCTAGTGGGAGCATAAGTGTTATGCTAATAATCATCATGTTAGTAGGAGCATGATAATTATGATAAGTATTTCAAGTTAGCAATGTTAATTATAGAAAACAAAGTTTCAATAGGGAAAAAGTTGTTTTGCTATAATTAAGGGAGAGGAAATTATACTTCATCTCAAATCTAAAAGCTTAGATTGAGGTTTTAATCCTATTTAGTCAAGGAAATATATATGAATTTCATGTTGGAATGGCTCAACATAAGGAAATTATGTATATGGGTCTAATATTTGCGTTTTAAAATTCGATTATGATTACGGCATCCCTTTTCATAATCGGAATTATGAGAACTTGGCAAATTGAAATGGTAATAGTATAGCAAACGACTGGTTTAGTCTTTATGTGAGACATCATGAATCGTGTCCCATATGCTTCAGATATAGGATCGATTACATGTGCTATATTCATCCTTTCTAAAAATTTCCAAATGCCTAGGACATTAAGAAGGGAAATGGTTTAGAACTGGATATGACTAAAAGGATTAAACAATTATCGAGGACAATCTATGGTTTACCAAAGATTGGGTGCTCAAGGAAAATTGGAAGTATAGTGATAATTTTGGAAGGACTATATTGACATAATTTGTATGGAGACAACTCTTGTTCAGAAGTAATAGTCAAAATGGAATCTGGAAATGTTTCAAAGTTAGAAATTTTCAATCTGTTTAAGATTAGGAAACTTAATGAAAGAAGGATGTTTCTAAGGAGCTTATCTCCTTTGGAATGCTCTGTAATGGTTGTTGTCAAGTCTTTCTGACTTCATGCATAATCATTACAAGAGGATCAATGCATATAAGTTTGGAATCTAACAGATTTCACTAAATCGCATGAATTTGGAATTCTTGCATTTGCAGTAAGGATTTGGGATTGTGAAAAGTGGATCATTGGAGTTATGTTCAATAGATCTAGTTCACAAAGTAAAGATCATAGACAAACATAGTATGCATACTTGGTGTATGGCATGACTAGTGTTTAGAAAACATACATGCTTGGAGCATGGGAAAACTATTGTTTTAAATTCAAGAATAAAGTTGATAGCTGAAATAGTATACAATGAATAATGTGTAATCATATGGTGATAAATAAAAGGTGTTTTATTTATGTTCATAGGTTTTGATACCATATTGGATTTAATTATTATTGTGTTTGATTTTGCATGTTTTGACTTCCAGAATAAACTAGGTTATTCTTCCGGAAGGACTAAGTTATTCAAACCATCCACAGTCGGTTATATGTTGGAAGTAGATATGAATCAAGACTGTCATGGGTTGGCTTGTAGAGGTCTAAGATGTTGGACAAAGGGCTACAACACTTATGAGTGCTCATAAGTTCTGAGTATTGGATTCAACCCGCACTCATTGGAATCACTTCATGGATTTTATCACGAGTGATCATGAGATGATAATATCTTATATTCTTCAAACCTAGAGATATGAGTTGTTACTATGAGTTGGTTGTACATTGATTGCACGAAAACACATTCGGTAACTTGGTGTTATAAAACGTGCCTTTGTGTATGATTCAACAAGTAGCAGAACAATCCATATGAGTCGAAGTTTATCCATTCCTTTTACCTTTGGGATAAAAGCGATACAGTGGGCCCCTCGATGATTTAATGATGACACATGTGAGCGCTTGGCCAAGCCAGGACTGATTTCATTTGTTCAATTAGTCAGTCATCATGAATCGGAAATCGGGAAACAACGAATGGACAGAGAGAATGACTATACTCCATGTCTCAGTCCATATGATATCTAGAATAGAGGAATATATGATCCCTTATCTAATGGACAAGTTCGTCGACCAGAACAGAGTTCGATAGCGGCTTTAAGAGCGACGATTTCCAGTTAGGTTTTGAAGTCATACTCAATAATAGTTTTAGACTTATCCAAGTGGGAGAGTATTGGATTAATGTCTAAGTCCATAACTATATTTGGTATGTACTTGACCTGACTCGGCATGGTCCATTTGGGTTGCATTCACCGACACAATTTACATAGATAGTCTTTTGAGAATAGTATATTTATGATTAATATTGATATATTATAAGTTCTAAAATATTAATATGGAATCATATTATTTAATTAGTATTGATCAAGAATTAATTTAGAATTAATTAAGTGATCAAAATGAACTAATTAAATATGGACTCTTATATAAGTTCATTTAGGTTGGGCTAAGCTCTCATGGATAGTCCATGGAGTGTTTCACCCATGGATCATATGAAATGAAAGGTCATGGGTTTAACCCTAGTCTCCATACTATATAAAGATGTCATTGGTTGGTGAAATGGGCACTAGTGTGGTACACTAAGAAGGGCTAGCCGATTTCACTAGAGAGAACCAAGTATCCATATTCTCTAAAGTCTTCCAAGATGTTTTGGTGATTTGTGATTCCACTTGAGGCTTCCACACTATTGGGGCTAAGCTCTTAAAGCTTGAAGACATCAAGCTACATCAAAAGGTATGTCATCTAACTAGTACATTATAGAATAAGAACTTCATAAGATGCTAGTTAGGATTAAAGCCTTGGAAAGTTCTTATTTGCATGTATAATAGAGAAAACATAGATACAAGGTTTATAGAGTTGCATGTATACCATAGGAGTGTTAGAATGCTCAAAACCCAACAATATCGACCTAGCGACTGCTACCCCAGGGGAGTTTGTTCCAATTCTCTCTGTATTTCATGTTTTTATTTTTTATGCATAACATGCAATGAGTACATTGCATAAACTAAGTGTGGGGTAGGGGGTTGATGTCATCTTAGTAAATTTAGAATCCTAATATCCTAATTTAGGTTTGTTTTAAAAAATTTGCGCTCTTGCATACCAAAAATGTTACTAAGTACTTAATTTACAAAATTTTGGTAAAAAGTAATTAGGATTATATGTTAGAATTATGTTGATGATTGCATGAAAACCTAAATGTTTAGTTGAGCCTATATACGTTCTAGTGCATTTGTGGCTTCCTTATTCCAATGAAATCATAAGACAAAAACACGACCTCGCTTAGTTTGAAGGATACAATATGTTTAGCATCGTGTACCAGAAATGTATCCAGGAAAATTATTATCGTTAACCAATAAAGGTTGAAGTTGAGCGCCCCTGCTTAAGCATGTAGGGTTTTGAGTGAAAAAAGTGAGTTACACGTTAAAAAAAAGAGAGAGAATTACAAGAAAAAGTTTGAAGAATTTTTGGAGCATCAAAGTTAAAGTATGAAGTTCAAAGATCGAAATTTTTGAAGAAATTTAAAAGTTGAAGATACCAAAAACCAAACAACAAAGTGGTGAATTCAAAAAAATCAAAGATTAAATGTCAAAGAAGTGAAGAATTCCAAAGAGCTCCATAGTGGTATCATAAATTGTAATTGTCTAGATTATATATGCTTGGTTTGCTCAACCAAAAATACCTTGAGGTTAAGAGGTTTTCTGGGGATGGATTCGAAGGGATGCATAAAATGAGCATTGTTTGGAAAAAGTGGGCGAATGTTTATGAGGATTGTGAGTATTTGGAGTATGGGGTTATTAGGGAAATTTTAGACACAAATGCATGTGTTGCAGTCTTGGCATAATGGTTGGGTTCGATTGGAGTTGTCTTATATGATTCTAATGTGTAAAATTCAATTTTGCTTGGGGACAAGCAAAAGTCAAGTGTGTTGTATTTTGAAATTTGCATATTTAGTCTTATATTAAGCATAGATTTTTATCAATTATTAGCTAATTTATTGCATATCATGGACAAAAGGTACTTAAAAGTGTTTTAATTGTGTTTTTCAGACCAAACGCAAAGCTTTGGAGCCCAAGGAAGCAGGAGAAGCGGTTGGGAGCTCGGGAGTTGAACAAATGAGAAGAAATGTTAAAAACATAAGCGACTCAACGAGTAGGTTCGACTGCTCAGCGAGTCGCATCGAAGGATCGAGAAGATAAGAACTCTAAGACTTACTGTACATGGGAATCAAGCGTTAGACTCGGCGAGTCGGACATGGACTCGGCGAGTCGGGTCGAATTTGTATATATAGCTTTCCAGATCGACATAAAAAATTCTGGAACCCTTGGGGAGAAGCAAGCTGCAAATCAGAGTCAGGAGAGAGTTGGAGAACGAGGATACAACCCTAAAACCAATTCCAAAGGAGATTTGAGGCAAACCTACATCATTTTTACTTTAATCTATTGTTCTTCATTATGTTTAGACTTTTAGATTTCGTTTTTATACTGTTAATCACCTCAATCATGAGCTAAAACCTTTAAACTTCTGTTTGGAGAGATAAAGTTGATACTATGGATTGATTATTTATGGTAGGATTGATTTAATATTGGTGATTTTGTTGATTCTATCTTGTTAAAGAACCTCATGTGTGATTGAGAACTATTTTTCTGTTATTAGGAAGTTAATTAAGTTGTATGAACATCTCTTAATTGCTACCTCGTATAATTTATGTGACCACTTTGTCATATCACTAGGATTAGCGACTGTGAAGCTAGAATTAATAGAAAATTAAGTAAATTCATGTGTGAGCTTGTGTGATGACCATCAACAAGAAGTTAACTAAAGGACCAAATTAGGTAGCTATTACAAGTCTAATTTAACCCGAATAAATAACCTAGTGAATTAAATTAAATTAGACAACTGATCACTGTTTGAGTTAGTTTGTTCTCTAAGGATTAGCGCAGCGAACGCGAAGCTAATCACTTGAATCGGTAGCCAATAGAAGAATTAATCCATTGCACTATTACCATAATATTTACCATAGGATCAATTGAGTTGAACTAAATAGAAATCTCCTTCGTCATTGAATTTAGTTGAATCTTTGCTTTTCTAGTTCTTAGTTTAAGTTTTAGTTAATTGTTTAAGTTTCTAGTCTTGTAAAACTAGAGAAAACCCCCTTTTATTATTTAAACTTAGATAAAATTAGTTCTTAGTTTTAATTTACCATTCCCTGTGTTCGATACCCTACTTATTTAGCTTTATCACAATTGATAGGTCCACTGCCATTGTGTGTTTATTTCATAATTAAAAGAAGGTTTAAAACTAGTTGGTTTTACACACATCACCTTCCTTCTTCAGCTCTTAGACGATTAAGTCCTTACTCTAACACTTAGATCTAACTTCCTTAAGGTGGTTTATCACGTAAAGTTGCCAATTTGACGTGCATGCATGGCTTAATGAAGCTATTAGAGCTGAAAAGGATTTAACAAATGAGTTAATGCATGCATTAAACCACCAAAACCATATAGTTTGCACCTTTAAGCTTAAGATCCCATAATATGCCCATATCTAAAAGGATAAGCCCCACAAACAACTTAACTCATCACACTAAGCCAAAACGGACCAAAAGCATAAGAATCATGTCATGAAGAGATATAATAATACAAGGATCAAGTTTGGGACTTTATACCTCAAAAGTCACCAGGAGATGGAGCTAAATATTGATCCCTAAGCTTTATTTCAAAGAATGAATCCACCCACTTCTTCTTCTTTCACATCAAGGAGCATGAACCACCAAAATCAAGACCAAGGATCAAGAACATTCAAAGAGGCTATTAGGGTCCGATATTAGGGTTTTAGGGCAATGGAGACTGATAAAAAGGCTAGACCTAGGAGCTTAAGGAGCTTATATAGGGTGTAACACCCCTGATTAGGGTTTCTATAACATCCCAAAAATTCGTACCAATTTTTTTCTTTAAATCATTATCAAAGCCATATTCTTAAAAACATATCATAAGTCATAACATAAATTCAGAGTATTAATTCCAAAACATAATTCATTATCAGAGTAAAAATCCCAGCCTGACTAATCAATGGTGTGTGCCATGCGATCACCCCGAGCTATTCCCTCCGCTACCGGAAGTACCTGAAACCAAAAATGAAAACCGTAAGCACGAAGCTTAGTGAGTTCCCCAACCTACAACATACCCTGCATAAACACATACAACGGCCACGCCGCTCCAGGCCTCTCCTAGCATCGAGCCCCGCTCGGATACAAATCTTTTTCTTTTAGGCCCCGCCTATCTCTGGGCCCTGCCTGCTAACCACATATAGTACAAAATAGCATATACCACATAACTGAACATATCCTACTACATTCTTGTCCTTAGGCCTCGCCTGTCTTGGGCCTCGCCCATGTCCTGTCACTAGTGAGTCATGGAACCCCATCCAAGCTCCTACGGTAAATGAGATACGGTCCCACGCCCACACTCACTCCATGCTCTGCTACTAATGAGATATTAAACACCGTCCATACTCTGCTATTGGTGAGATACGGGACCTCACCCACACTCACCTTCCTACCAGGCACATACATGCATCAGATAGACAACAAGTATACTCTATCATGCAAACCAATCCTTGGGCACCCGCCCGACATTGGACCTTGGTCTGGAATATCATACTAGCAAACAGTACCTAGGGCTAACCCCCAGGTCTTCCTACTCATAACTACATGGGCCGGCATTGTGGTCGTAGACCCATTCACACAAATGGAAACTCACCTGCACTGCTGAAGTTGCTGATAACCCTCTTGCTTCTGACTGACAATTCTCTAAACCGCTGCTCCACTAGCTCCCCGAGCTACCAATATCAATACATATATCACTTAGTTCCAAACTGAACTCTAGAAGCCAAACTAAGTCAACTCTGGTCAAAGTCAATCTTTCTGGATGACTCTACTCGCCAAGTCAGTCCTTTGAGTCGTCGAGTACATGTACTCAGAACCCTCATAATGTGACCCAACTTGCCGAGTCACCCCAAGACTCGTCGAGTTCAACGATCTCTGAGTCCTATCCTGTCCAACTCACTGGGTCACCATTCAACTCACTGATCTGAGCCTTAATCAGAAGGGGTTAGTGTTTTGTGACCTGACTCGCCGAGTCCAAGAACAGACTCGTCCAGTCCATGACAATCTTCAACAGACTCTCCTAGTTGTTCTTCCAACTCGTCGAGTCGATGCCCATCTTCATCCAACTCGCCGAGTTCACCCATGTGACTCGCCGAGTCACTTTAGTTCTTAATCCATATCGTGGCTTTTCGAGCCATGCAGGGGCTCCAACTCATAGATCCACTCTTCACAAGTCTATTCCTCACGTAAAGTTGCAAACTTTACGTGAAACCAAAGAGATATGGGCTTAAAACACTCTAGGGCTAGGGTTTGTGACAAATGGGCTTCACCAACAAATTAATGGCATAAACTTTATGGCTTTCTGGATCCTTAATAGCCTAGATCTGAGGTAGCAACCTCAAATCTACACCAAACTCGAAATAGACCTCCTCCATACTCAAATTGCCCAAATCTCAATCATAAGATGGATCTAACTACAATAAGGTCAGCTTATTACCTCAAGGGATCTAAAAAGTCACACCAACTCTGTATCCAAGGATTCCTCTTGCACCACTATGAACCTCCTTCCTTCCAAGCTTCAAATCACTTCACCAAGGCTAGATTTTCGCTCAAAATGGATATGGTGGCTAGGGTTCAGTATTCTGGGTGAGAGAGACTGTATATGAACCCTAGGGAAGAGAATTAAACATTTAAATAGGGCACCAAGTCCCGAACTTAGGGTTTCCCAATCCAAACCGAACTCGCGAGTCCACTTTCCGACTCGTCAAATCGGTCACTTACTCTTCGACCCGGATCCCGCTCGGACTCGTCAAGTTCCACCCTGGACTCGACGAGTTGAACCCTTTGATTTAGGGTTTTCCTTTTCTTTCTTGGTCTTACTAATTGTGGGTGTTACAACTCTCCCCCACTTAAACTAAACTTCATCCTTGAAGTTTCTCTACGGCCAATCGCCCTGCAATCAACACTCTGCTTGAGAAAACCTAACACCCGCTGACTACCTCCGCCCGGTCATTCTGACTAACATTAATCTTTGCGGATAATATTCTCGGGTTAACCCTAACCCTGACCATCCTGGGAACACAAATTACTCAACTGACAAACCTTCTGGTACTCCCCGAGTACTTATGCTAGACACCCTAGGGGTTTCCCCCTTTTCCTTGTGTGTTTTTTCGTCTCCCCTAGGCAACGTTCCATAACCAACTACTTCCTCTATCACTGTGAATGTCCTATCCTTCACCAAATCCATTACTCCCGCTACTTCCAGTATCGGTCACTACCGCTAGTATCCACTGGACAATTCTCACTACTATAACTTAGTGCTGAGTACCCCTCCCAGCGAATGGTTCGGATAATCCTTCGAGTGAAAGATTCATCCCCGTAATGGTTAGACTCAAACGAGAGCTGCAAAACGGGGTCAAACCCTTCCCACTGAGATTATCCAACCTGTTGTGATGTGCATAGCACCCCTCGATCAACAAACTATATTCCACCATAGTCTGCTTACCATCACTGTCGCTGACTGAAAATTTCTACTGTCCCTTATCCGCCTTCCAGACGAACCGATACCACCCTGGTCCCTACTGATCTATCAATATGTGGATTACCGGCTCCCACCGGTCAGTAGCCACAACGCAAACTTCTAGTTGCTCCCAGCGACTTCCGAGGAAACGTAGGCTACTTAATACTGCCCCCTACTCTGCCACTCTGGTGCTACAAGTCCTGGGATCCTCGATCCCCTAACTCGACCTTAAGGTCCTTACTAGGTCCCACCTGTGCTACTAAAACTCACGGGCCTCGCCCATGGGTCTCACCCGACTATACTACTGAGCAACCCTGCTCTCAAGTCTCACCTATATTGCTAGTCTCATACTGGCCTCGCCCACGGGGCTCACCCAACTACATCCTGGAGCGGCCTCTCCCAAGGTCTCAACTTTCTAGGGCTATGCAGGCAAGCTCCATACTATTCTCATCCACTACCCATTCCCGATTCCCACCTGGATCTCTAGGAAGTAAGGACCTCGCCCCAACTCCACCAGCTAGGAGATACGGGCCTCTGTCCTCACTCCGCTAACTAAGCTGCTAGGGAATGCTACGGCTTACCCATAGCCTTACAAAACCTTCCATACTCACAGACTACTAGTGAATGCTACGGCTACCCCATAGTCTTACAACACTTTCCACCTCTGACTGTTGCTGGAGAAAGTTGCGACTATCCCGCTGCTCTACATGATGTCTCTGCCACTGACTACTAGCACGAAAGCATCCCATGCTAACCATTCTCAAGATCCTCATTCCAACTCTTTCGAGTCCTACAGGTGATCCTCCATCCTGAAATTCCAACCAAATACTAACCATCTCGAATACGTGAACTAACTGTTGGGAAGTTTCTCAAACTCCCAACGTTGAACCCTCAATCCATCGATCATTGTGCTACTTCTTTTCCTTCTTAGAGGTCGCGTACTCATTCTGGATCTGTGTGCTCTTACCCGTGTAATCTCAGAGGGTTGTCCCCCACTTTGACCCTGCTTATACCTCACTGCTTAATGCTTGAGAAGAATTCCCAATCTTCTATGCTATACTCAATCGATCGGCTGAAGAACCAAGCTTGCCATAGCTAGGGGTCTAACCGATCCATTACTCGATGACACCTTTTTGAACCTAGCGGGACACTAGTGAGTCCCACATAAGCATCCTACAGTTACTACATCCTAAGTAACCTACTTCCATAGGGCATGATCCCTAACTGCCATTTTAATACCCGAAGTATGCAGATGGCATATAACTAAATCTCAAGCAAGCCACACAATTCTAAAATACTTGTACCAATAATGATGCAGAACCTTAACAATATAATCATGAACAAAGCTAACAGAGAATGAAGACACACACATGCTACATCCGGAGTTGCTCGCGTCTCCATGGTAGTCATCTGAAAAGCTCTGCCTCCTACCGCAGGCGCCTCTGCTCGGCCCTGATGGCCGTCTGTGATCCTCAGAGTTGTAGGGGCAGGTGCTATCACCCGTTCTTCCGAAAACAAACTGGGGAACTGGGCCTTCTTGGTACCCCACTGACTGCAGTGGAAACATATCAAGTTTGATCCCTGCGTGGTGGTAGCAGTATAATCCCAGCTAAGATGACCAGTCCGGCCGCACTTGAAGTAGCCCGAATCCCCACCACTACCGCTCCTACACGCACCCTCGTGCATTCTGCTGCACCTCCCACATCGGCCCTGGCTCTAATAATCCCTCGATCTTGAATCTGAGCC
This sequence comes from Lactuca saligna, assembly GCF_052625555.1. Taxonomy (NCBI): domain Eukaryota; kingdom Viridiplantae; phylum Streptophyta; class Magnoliopsida; order Asterales; family Asteraceae; genus Lactuca; species Lactuca saligna. Next base: position 183,919,029 of record NC_136424.1, on the reverse strand, counting down.
CTTGGGCCTTTTTCCCGAACCTGTGGCTACCTGAACCTCATCCGGCTTCCTTTTCCGGATCTGCTCCAAATCAATCTCCCTCTCTCTAGCTTTAGAAATCATATCCTCCAGCGTCTTATAGACAAACCTACTCACGAACTCCCTGATGTTAGCCCTCAACATCTCGTGATATCGGGCCTTCTTCATCTCCTCATCCGCGACATACTGCGGAACAAGGAGGTCTATCTCCCTAAACTTGGCGGTGATCTCCGCCACAGTCTCAGTAGTTTGCGTCAAATCCTGAAACTCCCGTGCCAACTGTTGCACCGCAATAATCGGTGAAAACTTAGCCCTAGACCTAGTCGAGAAATCGCTCCATGTCATTGTGTCTAACACGGCATCATCACCAATGGCATGTCTAACCTCCTCCCACCAATCCCTCACTCTGTCCTTCAGAAGACAGGAGGCAAGTTTGACCTTGTCCGCCTCAGAACACCGGCTGGTACGGAATGCGTTGGCAACATCGGCCAACCACCTGCTGCTAGCGATGGGGTCCCTAGCCCCATGATAATCTGGCGCTCCGCAAGCTCTAAACTCTTGGAATGGCATAGTACACGCTCCCATCAAAGCCATTATCTCGGTACGAAAGGCTCCCAGCCTGTCATCCAAGATCTCCAGTATACTCTCCTTGACCGTGCCAAAGATCACAGGAGTCTGATCTAGGATACTGCGCTTAACCTCCGCTGATATCAACTCCCTCATCCACTCCTCGAGCTACTCGGCCCCTGAACCCAATCATGATCCCTCTGTGGTGCCTGTTCCACCCACTGGTCTCTCTCGCAATGTCACCATGTCGAAAACATATCACACTAACTATCAGAATATTCATCACTGCTTAGGGATCATACGCACACACTACAAGTTTCCCGGTCTCATCTCGGCCTTTCTTGAATCGAGTACGGATCATCTGCTTTCAGTAGTACGGGCCCAAACTACCTTCCACATCTATCCGTACTTTCCTCAAGAATTACTTTGACTCGACCAGGTCCCTTGCTCTACTACTACAACTCCTAGCACTATCTCATCCTACGCTTACCCTAGGGAAATCTCTTACTCAACTCAAACTAGTCCTCAGCTGTTGAAGGCCTCCTTGTGATGCCAATTAGCCATCACCTGAATACCATCACATGTGACGAGGCTCAGATAATCCTTCGAGTAGAAGACTCGTCCTTACCACAGTTGGATTGAGACAAGAGCTGCGCAATAGGGCCAAATCCAGCACTCTGAGATTATTCAACCCTGATCACATGTGACGTGACGTATTCACCTAATGGCTACCTCCCATCACTCAAAATCCCACAATGCATAAAGCAAGCAGCATCGGACAAGGGAAAAATCTAACCATAACATACTCAACAATCATAATCTCATATCAAGAATCTGCACTAGCATGCGACATAAGCTCATAAACTCAGGCATAACCTAAACAGGCTATCTTACTACTGCCTAATCAACACTATCATGCACCTCAAAGCACATATAACAGGCACATAAGGCATCCTCCCTATATCCTTAGTCCTAATCTAGCACGCTGCTCTACTAACTGATAAACATAACATAAACTTGTATGGGTATTTTGGGGTACTTACATGAGCTCGGCTAATTGCATGCAGCACACCCTTTTCTCTTATCAAAATTCTTTTTCTTTCTGAATTCTTTTCGCTTTTCTAAAACTGTTTCCTTTCTAAAAACTCTTTTCACAAAACTGTCTTTTTATTTTGAAAACTTTTAGACCAATCCCTTAGTTTGAGTTCAGACACACCCGAGAGTATGTCCGAATCCCTGAAACCAAGGCTCTGATACCAACTTGTAACATCCCAAAAATCCGTACCAAATTTTTTTTTCTTTAAATCATTATCAAGCCATATTCTAAAAAACATATCATAAGTCATAACATAAATTCAGAGTATTAATTCTAAAACATAATTCATTATCAGAGTAAAACATCCCAGCATAACTAATCAATGGTGTGTGTCATGCGATCACCCCAAGCTCTTCCCTCCGCTACCGGAAGTACCTAAAACCAAAACTGAAAACCGTAAGCACGAAGCTTAGTGAGTTCCCCAACCTACCATATACCTTGCACAAACACATACAACATATAATGGGCCACGCCCGCTACAACGGCGCCAGCGCTTCAGGTCCTGCCTAGCATCGAGGCCTGCTCGGATACAGATCTGTTTCTTTTAGGCCCCGCCTGTCTCTGGTCCCCACCCGCTAACCACATATATTACAAAATAGCATATAACACATAACTGAACATATCCTACTGCATTCTTGTCCTTAGGCCTCGCCTGTCTTGGGCCTCGCCCCTGTCCTATCACTAGTGAGTCATGGAACCCCATCCAAGCTCCTACGGTAAGTGAGATATGGGCCCACAACCACACTCACTCCATGCCTATCTCGGGCCTCGCCCATGCTCTGATACTAATGAGATATGGAACACCGTCCATACTCTGCTATTGGTGAGACACGGGACCTCACCCACACTCACCTTCCTACTAGTCACATACATGCATCACACAAACAACAAGTATACTCTATCATGCAAACCAATCCTTGGGCACCCGCCCGACATCAGACCTTGGTCCAGAATATCTTACTAGCAAAAAGTGCCTAGGGCTAACCCCCGGGTCTTCCTACTCATAACTACATGGGCGGGCATTGTGGCTGTAGACCCATTCACACAAAGGGAAACTCACTCGTACTACTGAAGTTGTTGATAACCCTCTTGCTACTGACCGAAAAGTCTCTGAACCGCTGCTCCACTAGCTCCCCGAGCTACCAATATCAATACATATATCACTTAGTTCCAAACTGAAATCTAAAAGCCAAACCAAGTCAACTCTGGTCAAAGTCAATCTTTCTGGATGACTCTACTCACCGAGTCAATCCTTTGACCTGTCCAGTACATGTACTTAAAACCCTCATAATGTAACCCATCTCGCGGAGTCACCCCAAGACTCATCGAGTTCAACGATCTTTGAGTCCCATCCTATGACAACCAGAAATTTCTATTCTACACAACATGTAAAGTAAATAGAAGTCAGAACAGTTACTTTTAATTTTCAGACTTTTTGGAATAAGTTTAAGTATTTCGAAATTTACATTTTAGGAGATATCAGGAGAGAGGATGCCCTAGGGTTTATTGTGCAACAATAAACTTTCAAAACATCAAACAGAGCTTACGACCTAAACAAGGAGTTTACGGTCGTAAACCCTAATGGGAAGTGGTTTAAAAGTGACACTTAGTTATTTTTATCACTTTTCCAACATTCAAGATCCAAATCCCAAACTCTCTCAAGTAACATACAAAAATTTCTTCCAAATAAGTGTTTCTAAACCTTTCAAGTTAGTATATCACTTAATCTAGTGATTTAACACACTTCTAACTGTGAAATCATTCCAAAAGGTTGATTCTTCCATTTACACCAAGAACACTAAGAACACACACTAGTGTTCTTGGCCTTTTGGTACCTTTCAAGCTTCCAGCTAGTAAGTATTACTACCCTAGTGTATTGTAAGGCTTGTTATACTTCTATACATCAAAGAAACTCAAGGAAACACCAAGATCAAAGGTGTTTACAGTTCAAGAACTCCTTGAACCGTAAACCCGTCTTTAAGGGCCAAAAGTGTGCCTTAGTCCCTTCCTTCCTTGTGAAACTAGTCTAGATCCACTCCTTATTGTGTATAGGACTTGAAAAATATTAAAATACCACTTTCCATATTGATTTATAGTAGTAAACCCAAAACGAAATGGTCTTGGGGCCGTAAACTCGTCAAAGGAGTGTAATGATTCCCTAATCTCTTCCAAAGGCCTAACCATCAAGTGGAAATGTTTCAAAGGACTTTTAAAACCTCAAAACAACTTATGGTCAAAGAGTGATGATTTTACGATCGTAAACTCTTAAGTTTACGACCGTAAACTCATTGGTTAATGGTCATAAAAATCGTATACTCCAAAGGAGTTTACCCTTGAACCACAAACACAATAACAAGGTCCTTTAGCACTTAGATGCAATCCTTATGACTCGTAGCACTTATATAAGGTGTTTTACATGCCTTAGGATGTCTTAACTTTGTCAATTAGTGGTTTAAAGTCTAATTAAATACATATATGTGTGATTATATGTTAACTAGCATCATTGGGTGTGAACAAGTCTTCACTTGTCACCTAGCTATCCTACATCATGCATTTCATCCAAACCACCATCTACAAGTGAGTTCATACCCCTAAATCAATGTTTTAAATGATTTTAAATGCTTTAGTGGGGGATACAAGTAGAAAACATCATGTTAATGAGTCAATCACATGTGATTTATAACTGTGTTTTCATCCAGCTGATTTCACATACTTTAAAATGTGATGCATGAAATGGTTTTCTATCTTAAGAATACTTTGTTATCAAATGTATTACTTTTGAAATGTTTATTAAAATGACATCAAGTCATTGTGTTTTATTGTTCAAAGCTCTTAAATGTCTTACAAAAGCATTTTCGTCTTCTTGATCAAAACTATATCTATACACTTATGCTCTTATATATATATATGTATTGATATGATAGCTTTCATCCTTCATTCAGTTCCCACACTCCTGTGTAGCAAGAGTGTATAAACCTTCTTGGACATCAATTACCTTCCAGTAAAGTATTATAGGGATGGTTAGGGGATACAAAACATTATTCCTATTACAAGGAATTACATCAGAGTCTATACTAAATGCTATATGAAGAGATACACTTACATGGATACATTAACATGGATACTTGTACCTAGATACTATATGATGAGATACTATTACATATCATACGTGTAGTTTAGTTCTGTCTATCCTAGTACAAAAGGATACTATACGGGACTAACCATTCCGGCATCCACCTGTTAGCAACAGAGGTAATGAACATCTACGGATGCCTACAGTTAATACTTATACTAGAGGTACCTTTACGGGACTAACCATTCCTTCGACCTGCTGTTAGCTGTAGAGGAAAATGAACATCTACAGATGTTCAAGGTTATTACTTTTCAACAGTCGCGATGTCGTGTTTATCCTAATACAAAAGGATAATACTTATATGGCTATATTTTCCTTATTACTTTTATTTTGTGATACATTCACATAAACAATGAGTAGACTATATATTGTTAATACTAGTCATACAAGGGAAAAACCATCTTTGTTACAGCAAAACATTCAAGTCTTGGTAGAAGACTACTTTCAAAACATTCGGGTCTTGGTAGAAGACTACTTTTATACTAGTAGGAAATATGTGATTTTTTATGGTTTTCACACTAATATCAAATGTTCCCTTCAAAGATTTACATGACATTTATAATAGCTTTTCAAAACAGGGTAATGACACTTAAATACTTATGAGTTCACCAGCTTTATGTTGATACTCGCTTTCAAAATAACTTGTATTCTCAGGTCACCAGTAGAGAAGTACGATGACCAGGTTTTGAGAAGACGGAGCACAGACAAGACTCGTCGTTTATTTTTATTACATATTTTGGTGTGTTATTACTATAACAGAACACACATGTATTGAAACTTTACTTTTTAATGCAATGGATGATGTTGTTGCTTTTTTACTACTTTACATTGTTATGATACTTCACATGACGTCCTCCACCCCTGAACGTTTCCGTCGTTCTTGGTTTTCGGGTGTGACAGATTGGTATAAGAGCATTGTTTATAGTGAATATAGTATATCAACCCATAAAAGATATGCTAACTATAAATACATTGGGATTAAAACACTATGGCTAAAAGTATATACTTTTAAATAATAAATTATTTAACTAATTATACGTGCCTGCATTCATACTAAAATCGGTGTCACAATGACAATAACAAAAGTATTACGATTGTTGGATATCACAAGTGAGCCTGGGGATATATGGTGATACTCGCTTTCAAAATAACTTGTATTCTCAGGTCACCAGTAGACAAGTACGATGACCAGGTTTTGAGAAGACGGAGCACAGACAAGACTCGTCGTTTATTTTGATTACATATTTTGGTGTTTTATTACTATAACAGAACACACATGTAATGAAACTTTACTTTTTAATGCAATGGATGATGTTGTTGCTTTTTTACTACTTTACACTGTTATGATACTTCACATGACGTCCTCCACCCCTGAACGTTTCCGTCGTTCTTGGTTTTGGGGTGTAACAGATTGGTATCAGAGCATTGTTTATAGTGAATATAGTATATCAACCCATAAAAGATATGCTAACTATAAATACATTGGGATTAAAACACTCTGGCTAAGAGTATATACTTTTAAATAATAAAATATTTAAGTAAGTATACGTTCCTGCATTCATACTAAAATCGGTGTCACAATGACAAGAACAAAAGTATTACGATTGTTGGATATCACAAGTGAGCCTGGGGATATATGGTCAGTCTTGGGAGTGGCATAGCTTGATCAACTATGTTGATCCGAGGATTGATTAGCATATGCCCAAGAATGGTTGTGATGTGGCAACAAGTCTAAAAACTTACCAACACAACCACAAAGAAATACCATAGGGGTATTTGGTCTTACTGTAATTACTTATTTGAAAACTAAATAGATCTTTAATAATATGTCAATAGTTGTTTAGTGGATACACTAAACAAGTATTGAAGCAACTGATAAAGATCATCTTATAATTATCTTAGTTAGTTCTTCTATTTAGTTATTTCTTATATCCCTTTTCTCGCGTAGATATCATGGCTGGATTTCACCACAGCGACCCCTACTTCCCAAACCAAGGCAACGCTGGATGGCTAGGGGAAGAACCAGAAGATGATCACCATATCCCTTTCGATGATCACCATGCTGAGGGTTTTTCTGATAGTTTTGACTCGGAGCCTAAAGTCAACAACCTACCTCCAGCTGCTCAAAACCCAAACTTGAACCCCCGTCCCGCATTTCAAGGACCCACGCCTCTGTGGGCCATGAACTTGAATACATGGAGTCAGGAACAGGGCCAACCTATCCCCTACAATAGAGACAGAAGCTTCTACAACCTCACTGAGGGAGGTTCTGCTGACAGGGTCCTACTCATCATGGTTCGTAGGATTTCTCGGAACACGATACTGGGTCAATCAACTATCAATCGAGTCTTGGAGATTGATGCCAACTCTGGCGTTAACACATTCCGCATTCGTCAACTAGAGTCTGCTCTTGAAAGGAATTTGATCCGCAATGCAGCTCTGCAGAGAGAACTTGCTGAAACTCAAGCTAAGGTCAGGGAACTTCGAGCTCAACAAGTGAGAGCTGACAGGCGTGTGAGGGACATAGAACGCCTACTATCGGGATAAAGAACTCATGCTAGCAATTCTCGTCGCCGATAGAATCTCATCGACTCATCTTTTGGATATAACCTAGTTTATGTAAAAACTTTGGTCAAATTTCCTATCTTTGTATATCTTAGACCCATTAGGTCTTGATCTAGTCATAGTTCTGTCAAAATTTTCCTATCTTGGTTAATGTAAGGCCTACTTCTAGGCCATTTTTCCCCAAAACTTGTTACATCTGTAATTCCAGTATTTTAACATATATCTAATCATATATGCAAATTATTATCCAAATGCTTTCATCTTCATTCGATCATGCTATTCATTGTTTTGTTGGACTATGGAGAGTTAGTCCATGAGTCACTCTCATTATTCATTTATTCTTATCCATGTTTTCATCTTTTAATCGTATAGTTAAAAGATGCCGCCCCGCAGGAATCCTAGGCGTAACCCAAATAACGAAACGTTGATACCACTACCTCCTCAACCACCCCAACCACCTCCTCCTTTCGATGCCACTATGTTCTAGGCAGCCTTCACAACAGCCGTAGCAGTTGCTGTGTCAACCATCAATACTCCTATCCCTAGTGGATCGGGAACAAGTGCACATCCCTCCAAGCACGGCGAGAGCCATGGGCATCCCTGGGAATGCACCTACAAGGACTTTACGAATGCTAAACCCCGGAACTTCAATGGAACTGGTGGGGTTATGGTCTTAAGGCAATGGATTGAAAAGACGGAAGCGGTCTTTGAAATTTGCGCCTGCCCGGAGGGCAACAAGGTCAAGTTTGCTACTTGTACCTTCTCTGACAGAGCACTAACTTGGTGAAATGGCCATGTTAAGTCTCAGACTATAGTGGTAGCAAATTCCATCAACTGGGAAAACTTGAAAGCCATGCTGATGAGAGAGTACTGTCCTCGAGGGGAAATACAAAAAATCGAACAGGAACTTTGGGGACTAGAAATGGTTGGTTCCGACATATCAACCTACACGAATAGATTCTGTGATCTGGCAATCCTATGCCCTAACATGGTTACTCTGGAGAGTAAAAGAATAGAGAGATACATCTGGGGATTGTCGCCCCAGATCCAGCCGAGTGTGTTAGCATCCAGGCCTGCTACTTTCGACAGTGCCAAGGAGCTGGCACAATCTCTCATAGATCACGAGAAACATCAGGACCCAACAATCGATGCACCCGGACCAAAAAAAGGACAACAACAACAACAAGAAAAAGGTGTGGAACAAGAGGAAAAGCGGGGCTTCGCAAGAATCCTCCAAGAGACAATAACTTGTGGCAATTAATGCTGCCACGGTAACCCCCGTTGTCCCTGCAAATCCTTTACCATCAAAAACTTATGCTGGAAATCTTCCGAAGTGCACCAAATGCAACTTCCACCACCACATACCTTGCAAGGAAATGCAGTGCTCTAACTGCAATAGGAAGGGGTATACAACCCGTTTCTGCAAGACTTCAGAAGGGCCGACCGCCCAAGTTCCTAACGTCGGTATGGGCCAAGCTTGCTACGGTTTTAGCGAGGTGGGACACTACAAGAAGAACTTCCCTAAGGCGGGGATGGCTGGTGGGGTAGGAAGAGTTATGGCCATGGGCCATGAGGAAGCAGTAGCTAATCCTACGATAGTTACTGGTATGTTTCTCCTCGATAACTCATATGCTTGCATACATTTCAATAGTGGAGCAGAGAAAAGTTTCGTAAGTCATAAATTTGCACACCTTCTTAAACAAAAACCATGTGCATTAGAAAATTCATTCACGGTAGAAATGGAAAACGGGAAAACGGAAAGTACTAATTGCGTATACGAAGGTTGTACATTAACTTTAGATGGCCATACTTTCAAGATAGACCTCATGTCGGTCCCAATTAAATGTTTCGACATTATTATCGGCATGGATTGGTTGAGTCTTCTTCGTGCCGGCATCATGTGCTTTGAAAAAGCAGTTCGTCTTAACCTTCCTAACAACGAAACCTTAGTTATCTATGGCGACAAACCTAGTATGAGCTTTCGCATCATTTCGTGCATCCAAGCCCAGAAGTGGTTACGAAAGGAATATCATGCATTCCTCACACACATCTTCGATATGAGTCAAGAAGTAAAAGACATTTAGAACATCCAAGAAGTACACGACTTTCCCGACATATTTCCAGAAGAACTCCCAGGATTACCACCACAACGCCAAGTCGAGTTCAGAATCGACTTAGTGCCAGGGGCTACTCCTGTAGCCAAATCTCTTTATCGTCTGACACCGGCAGAGATGCAGCAACTTTCCATTCAGCTTAACGAACTTCTCAAGAAGGGATTCATTAAGCCAAGCTTCTCACCATGGGGAGCACCGGTCTTGTTCGTCAAGAAGAAAGATGGATCATTTCGTATGTGCACCGACTACAGAGAACTCAACAAGCTTACCATTAAAAATCGTTATCCCTTGCCCCGCATTGACGATTTATTTGATCAACTTCAAGGAGCCAACTACTTCTCGAAGATAGATCTGCGATTCGGATATCACCAACTATGAGTGTTAGAGGAAGATGTTCCCAAGACAGCGTTCCAAACTCGTTATGGATACTACGAGTTTGTAGTAATGCCATTCGGATTAACTAACGTGCCCGCAGTATTCATGGATATGATGACTAGGGTGTGTCATCCTTACTTGGATCATTTCTTCATTGTCTTCATCGATGACATACTCATCTACTCTCGAAGTAAGGAAGATCATAGTCAACATCTCCGCAAAGTCTTAGAAACATTACGATCGGAGATGCTCTATGAGAAGTTCTCTAAGTGCGAATTTTGGTTCCGACGAGACGAATTCTTGGGCCACATTGTTAGCGAAGAGGGAATACACGTGGACCCTTCAAAAATCAAGGCCATTGAGAACTGGTCAGCACCGAAGACACCTACAGAAATTCGTCAATTTCTAGGTCTCGCTGGCTACTATCGCAGGTTCATTCAGAACTTCTCCAGCATAGTGAAACCTATTACGACATTGACCCAGAAGGGCGTGACCTTTGACTGGGAAGAGAAACAGGAAAGAGCATTCCAAACGCTCAAGCAAGCCTTGTGCACCGCACCAATACTACACCCCCCCCCCCCCCGGGAAGGGATAGAAGACTTCGTTATCTATTATGATGCATCAAATCAAGGACTCAAATGTGTTCTGATGTAGCGAGGTAAAGTCATCACCTATGCCTCGAGACAGCTAAAGACACATGAGGTTAACTACACCACCCACAATCTTGATCTAGGAGCAGTTGTGTTTTCTCTGAAGATCTGGAGACACTACCTGTATGGTACAAAAGCACGATATTTACAGACCACAAGTGTAACACCGTAAATTTCAAGGCAAAATTTTTCATTTAAAATAATCATTTTATTAGAACACTTGTTTAAAATCTCATTCATAATTGAATTACAAAACATAGTTCATTTTCACTTGAATAGAAAACCAGGATCCTCCAAAACATAACTCTTTCTCTGGTGTGTACAACCGAGTCGGTGCCATCCCGTGTTACTGAAAGAACCTGAAAACAACATAACACAAAACCCTGTAAGCACGAAGCTTAGTGAGTTCCCCAATATACAACTTACGCATATACGCCTTTCCAGGCCCTGACCTTCCGGTCCACAAAACAACGCCTTCCGGCCCATGTGATAAATGCCTTCCGGCCCATAACATATTCGCCTTCCGGCCCATAACATATTGCCTTCCGGCCCATAACATATTGCCTTCCGGCCCATAACATATTGCCTTCCGGCCCATAAACATACACAGCACATAATACATTTATCCTAACACATATAGCACATATATCATATATCATATCCGACCTTTCGGTCACATAACATACTGCCTTCCGGCCCACATAACATACATAGCACGCATAGCAATTACCTTTCCATTTATAGCACTTATAACACATATCATATCCGACCTTCCGGTCACATAGTCAAACCCTTCCGGGTACAATATAGTGAGAAGACTCACCTCGCGGATACTGAGAGTTAGCAACTCCGGAAATCCCTCGTACTTGATCCGCCGAGCTACAAGCTCCCTATAACATCATATATCTCTTATTAATATTTTTATCTTCCACGTTAACTGACCCTAAGAAATCACACATGGGTCAACTCTGGCCAACGGTCCATGGTCAACTCGACCGGACTCGGCGAGTACTCTGGCGACTCGGCGAGTCTAGTCGTCCTCCAATCCTCTAAGTTTTCCCTTCTACTCGTCGAGTATCCTCCTTGACCCGATGAGTTACTCCTGAAAGAATCGCGGGGCCACCCCGACTCCACTCGCCGAGTCTGATGAACAACTCGACGAGTCCCAGTTATTCTTCAAGCTACTCGCCGAGTCTGCTCATCTGACTCGGCGAGTCCATGCCATGCAGTCGCGCAAACTGCTTCCTAAGGTCATAACTGCTCCGACCATTCATAGGTCTGGCCTTCCTCGACTGGTCCATTACATAAGGTCTTCATTTAGGTGCTCATGATACACCCCAACACTTATAATTTACATGTTGACCTAAGGCATAAGGATTTCAAACCAAAACCTTCACCAATTCCCACTAATGCACAGACATGGGATATTCTGGACCTCCAAGGGTCCTAATACAGGGTTACAATCGTTTGGGGAACAAGGGTAACATTCAATCTATCCATAAAAGGGTTCCATAAACCCTAATCCTCTAAATACATCACCATAGCAGAGTATACACGAATTCTTACCTGGATAATGTGTTCTCTGTGTCCCCAATCCTCAGAATGTGACCCCCTTGTTGTTCCTTTAGCCAAGCCCTTCTCTTCTTTGCACAACAACTCCTTCAACATCACCAATGGCCTTTAATCTTGATCTAGATGCACACAATCGATTTAGAGTTCTTCTTAGAAGGCCAAAACGAACAATGACGGCCTATAAGCCCCCTTTATACGTCCCAAACCTAAACGGCTAGGGTTTTCGCTAAACAGCGCAGACTCGCCGAGTCCCTATCTGACTCGTCGAGTCCAGTCGCGAACCCGCGACCAGGTCTGCGATCCTACTCGGCGAGTCTGGCTCCAACTCGCCGAGTCCCCCCTTTAAAACACCCCAAAGTATAATTTTAACAATACTTGAGATTCCGGGCTATTACAACAGGAGTCTACAACATATATTCGACCAGAAAGAGTTTAACATGAGACAACGATGGTTGGTTGAGCTACTCAATGATTACTAATGCAAAATTCGTTATCACCCGGGTAAAGCCAATGCAGTAGCTGACACCCTAAGTCGAAAAGAACACTCTGGTCGTAGAGTCAAATCTTTGACTCTAACTATCCATTCACACTTGTCCATATAAATTAAGGAGGCTCATCTCGATGCTTTGAAACCTGAAAATGTGGCAGGTGAATCCCTGAGAGGGATGGATAAAAATTTAGAAGTCAAGGGTGGTGGAGCCTTATACCTCATGGATCGGATCTAGACATCGTAACACGGTGGCTTCAGAGACTTGGTCATGACTGAAGCTCACAACACTCGTTATTCCATCCACCCAGATTCAGATAAGATGTATCTGGATCTTAAAAAGTTATATTGGTGGCCTAACATGAAAGCAGATATTGCTACCTTCATGAGTAAATGCCTTTGTTGCGCTAAGGTAAAGGTCGAATACCAGAAACCCTCCAGTCTTCTACAGCAACCGAAGATACCAAAATGGAAGTGGGAGCGGATCACTATGGACTTCATAACCAAGATGCCCAAGACAACGGGTGGACTTGATTCCATATGGGTCATCATTGGCAGATTGACCAACTCTGCACCCTTCCTACCCATCACAGAAACCGACAAAATGGAGAAACTTACGAGAACCTACATTAGGGAGATTGTATGACTACACGCTGTTCCTATATCCATTATCTCAGACTGAGATAGTAGATTCACTTCTAGGTTCTGGCAGTCGTTACAAAGTTCCCTAGGAACTAGGATGGACATGAGTACAACCTACCATCCACAGATCGACGGACAAAGTGAGAGAACTAACCAAACCTTAGAAGATATGTTGCGAGCCTGTGTGATTGACTTTGGGAAAGCTTGGGATACTCATTTACCCCTTGTCGAATTTTTCTAAAACAACAGGTATCACAAGAGCATAAAGGCAGCTCCTTTCGAAGCCCTCTATGGCCGAAAGTGCAGATCCCCTCTGTGCTGGGCTGAGGTGGGTGATACACAGTTAACTAAGGATGAGCTCCCGAAAGCACTCTCACGGGTCTGGAGATCATTCGGGAAATGACAGAGAAGATCATTCAAATTTGTGAACGATTGAAAGCCTCTAGAGACCGACAGAAAAACTACGCTGACAAGTGAAAGAAACCATTAGAATTCCAGGTGGGTGACCGTGTTCTACTGAAGGTCTCACCCTGGAAGGGATTGATACGCTTTGGAAAGCGTGGGAAGCTCAATCCAAGATACATAAGAACTTTCGAGATTCTTGCCCGAATCGGCCCCGTAGCTTACAAACTCAATCTACCGTGCAAACTCAGTAACGTACATTCTACCTTCCACGTCTCAAACTCGAAAAAGTGTCTATCCGATGAGACTCTCGTTATCCCATTCAACGAGATCGAGATCAACAAGAGCCTCAACTTCGCAAAAGAACTAGTAGAGATCATGGACTGAGAGGTCAAGAAAACGAAGCAAAGTCGTATCCCGATAGTGAAGGTTCGCTGGAACGCCAAGCGAGGACCAGAATTCACTTGGGAGCGAGAGGATCAGATGAAACTAAAATATCCTCACCTTTTTGCTTAGTTATTTGTAACTACTTATTTGATTAAATTCTAATTTCGGGAAAAATTCCTTCTAAGGAAGGGATGATGTGACAACCCGAAATTTCTATTCTGTACAATATGTCTAGTCAATAGAAGTCAGAATAGTTACTATTAATTTTCAGACTTTTTGGAATAAGTTTGAGTATTTCAAGATTTACACTTTAGGAGATATCTGGAGAGAGGATGCCCTAGGGTTTATTGTGCAACAATAAACTTTCAAAACATCAAAAGTTTAGAGTTTACGAACTAAACAAGGATTTTACGGTCGTAAACCCTAATGGGAAGTGGTATAAAAGTGACACTTAGTTATTTTTATCACTTTTCCAACTTTAAAGATCCAAATCCCAAACTCTCTCAAGTATCATCCAAAAATTTCTTCCAAATCTTCTTCTAGTAAGTGTTTCTAACCCTTTCAAGTTAGTATATCACTTAATCTAGTGATTTAACACACTTCTAACTGTGAAATCATTCCAAAAGGTTGATTCTTCAATTTACACCAAGAACACTAAGAACACACACTAGTGTTCTTGGCCTTTTTGTACCTTTCAAGCTTCCAGCTAGTAAGTATTCCTACCCTAGTGTATTGTAAGGCTTTTTATACTTCTATACATCAAAGAAACTCAAGGAAACAGCAAGATCAAAGGTGTTTACAGTTCAAGAACTCCTTGAACTGTAAACCCTTCTTTAAGGTCCAAAAGTGTGCCTTAGTCCCTTCCTTCCTTGTGAAACTAGTCTAGATCCACTCCTTATTGTGTATAGGACTTGAAAACATGAAAATACCACTTTCCATATGGTTTTATGGTAGTAAACCCAAAAGGAAATGGTCTTGGGGCCGTAAACTCCTCAAAGGAGTGTAATGATGCCCTAATCTATTCCAAAGGCCTAACCATCAAGTGGAAATGCTTCAAAGGACTTGTAAAACCTCAAAACAATTTATGGTAAAAAAAATTATGAGTTTACGACCATAAACTCATTGGGTAATGGTCATAAAAACCGTAAACTCCAAAGGAGTTTACCATTGAACCCCAAACATAATAGCAAGTTCCTTTAGCACTTAGATGCAATCCTTATTACTCGTAGCACTTATATAAGGTGTTTCACATGCCTTAGGATGTCTTAACTTTGTCAATTAGTGGTTTAAAGTCTAATTGAATACATATATGTGTGATTATATGTTAACTAGGATCATTGGGTGTGAACAAGTCTTCACTTGTCACCTAGCTATCCTACATCATTCAGTTCATCCAAACCACCATCTACAGGTGAGTTCATTCCCCGAAACCAATGTTTTAAATGATTTTAAATGCTTTAATGGGGTGGGGCGGATAAAAGTAGAAAACATCATGTTAATGATTCAATCACATGTGATTTATAACTGTGTTTTCATCCAGCTGATTTCACATACTTCAAAATGTGATGTATGAAATGGTTTTCTATCTTAAAAATACTTTGTTATCAAATGTATTACTTTTGAAATGTTTATTAAAATGTCATCAAGTCATTGTTATTTATTGTTCAAAACTCTTAAAGGTCTTACAAAACCATTTTCGTCTTCTTGATTAAAACTATATCTATACACTTATGTTCTTATATATATATATATATATATATATATATATATATATGTGTGTGTGTGTGTGTGTGTGTGTGTTGATATGATAGCTTTCATCCTTCATTCAGTTCCCACACTATTGTGTACCAAGGGTGTATAAACCTTCTTGGACATCAATTACCTTCCAGTAAACTATTATAGAGATAGTTAGGGATACAAAACATTATTCCTTTTACATGGAATTACGTCAGAGTCAGTTCATTTATGAGTCTATATTAAATGTTATATGAAGAGATACGCTTACATGGATACTTGTACCTAGATACTATATGATGAGATACTATTACATATCATACGCATAGTTTAGTTCTGTCTATCCTAGTACAAAAGGATACTATACGGGACTAACCATTCCGGCACCCACCTGTTAGCAACAGAGGTAATGAACATCTACGGATGTCTACGGTTAATACTTATACTAGAGGTACCTTTACGGGACTAACCATTCCTTCGACCTGCTGTTAGCTATAGAGGAAAATGAACATCTACGAATGTTCAAGGTTATTACTTTTCGGTAGTCGCGATGTCGTGTTTATCCTAATACAAAAGGATAATACTTATATGGCTATATTTTCCTTATTACTTTTATTTTGTGATACATTCACATAAACGATGAGTAGACTATATATTGTTAATACTAGTCATACAAGGGAAAAACCATCTTTGTTACGGCAAAACATTCAAGTCTTGGTAGAAGACTACTTTCAAAACATTCGGGTCTTGGTAGAAGACTACTTTTATACTAGTAAGAAATATGTAATTTTCTAGGTTTTTCATACTTATATCAAATTTTCCATTCAAAGATTTACATGGCATTCATAACAGCTTTTCAAAATAGGGTAATGACACTTAAATACTTATGAATTCACCAGCTTTATGTTGATACTCGCTTTCAAAATAACTTGTATTCTCAGGTCACTAGTAGATAGGTACGATGACCAGGTTTTGAGAAGACGGAGCACAGACAAGACTCGTCGTTTATTTTTATTACATATTTTGGTGTCTTATTACTATAAAAGAACACACATGTATTAAAAATTTACTTTTAATGCAATGGATGATGTTGTTGCTTGTTTACTACTTTACACTGTTATGATACTTCACATCACGTCCTCCACCCATGAACTTTTTCGCCGTTCTTGGTTTTGGGGTATGACACATCCTGTCCAACTCACTGGGTCACCATTCAACTCAATGATATGAGCCTTAACCAGAAGGGGTTAGTGTATCGCGACCTGACTCGCCGAGTCCAAGAACAGAATCGTTGAGTCCATGACAATCTTCAACAGACTCGCCGAGTTATTCTTCCAACTTGTCGAGTCCATGCCCATCGAGTTCACCCATGTGACTCGACGAGTCGCTTCAGTTCTTAATCCATACCGTGGCTTTTCGAGCCATGCAGGGGCTCTAACTCATAGATCCACTCTTCCCAAGTCTACTCCTCACGTAAAGTTGCAAACTTTATGTGAAACCAAAGAGATGTGGGCTTAAAACACTCTAGGTCTAGGGTTTGTGACAAAGGGGCTTCACCAACAACTTATTGGCATAAAATTTATGGCTTTCTGGATCCTTAATAGCCTAGATCTGAGGTAGCAACCTCAGATCTACTCCAAACTCGAAATAGACCTCCTCCATACTCAAAATGCCAAAATCTCAATCATAAGATGGATCTAACTACCATAAGGTCAACTTATTACCTCAAGGGATCTGAAAAGTCACACCAACTCTGTATCCAAGGATTCCTCTTGCACCACGATGAACCTCCTTAACTTCCAAGCATCAAATCACTTCACCAAGGCTAGATTTTTGCTCAAAATGGATATGGTGGCTAGGATTCGGTATTCTAGGTGAGAGAGACTGTATATGAACCCTATGGAAGAGAATGAGACGTTTAAATAGGGCACCAAGCCCCGAACTTAGGGTTCCTAATCTAGACCGGACTCGCCGAGTCCACTTTCTAACTCGTCGAGTCGGTCACTTACTCTTCGACCCAGATCCCGCTCGGAATCGTTGAGTTCCACCCTGGAATTGACGAGTTGACCCCTTTGACTTAGGGTTTTCCTTTCCTTTCTTGGTCTTTCTGATTATGGGTGTTACAGTTTCATTAAAACGCACGTACGCTCCACATACATAAGCGTACGCTCCGCGTACATGCCCGAAGGTGCGATTCATCCTTGCAGTAGTACATTAAGCGTACATACATGGTACGCCCCACATACTAGCTTCTCAGCTCGTACGCTAAGCATACCTTGTGGTATGCCCGTATACTAACAATAGGGCCAAATTGAAATAATTAAAATATAAAGGACCAATTTGCAAACAATACACCCCCACAGGGTCTAAACCGAATTGCATAATGAATCAAGTGTTGCACATATCCTAATCATCGGAGCCTGAAGACTATATATGATATGTCCTATTACTATCATCAACACCTTCCGTCGTCAACGAAAGATTGTTGGACTTTGTATGAAGTTCTTCCCACTTCATCGAGTCGTAAGCCTCATCCTTCAATTTATCCTTTTTCTCCTCCTTCTTCCTCAACATGCAGTCTTTTTCAAGACGAAAGTAACCATTACAGTAGTTGCAGTTATACCCAGAATCACCCTTCAACCGCTTCTCGATCTTCATCCCTTCTTCCTTCTTCTCTATTTTCTCAACACCTTTCTGACCATCACATGTGTTCGTTAATGGATTCTTCAATGAAATGTTCTTGAAATTGCCACTAGTTGGCTTCTTGTAGAACTTCTTCATCCTATTATTGCAATAATAGGTAACAACTTCATCACTAGAATTGAATCAAGTGTTACACATATTAATCATCGGTGCCCGAAGACTATATATGATATGTCCTATTACTATCATCAACACCTTCCGTCGTTAATGAAAGATTCTTGGACTTTGTAAGTTCTTCCCACTTCATCGAGTCGTAAGCCTCATCCTTCAGTTTATCCTTTTTCTCCTCCTTCTTCCTCAACATGCAGCCTTTTTCAAGACGATTGTAACCATTACAGCAGTTGCAGTCTTTTTCAAGATGATCACTTAGTGACTGAAACCCAACTTGTTATTAGCAAGGTTGCAAAACTCGTTACTCGGTACCTGTTCGGCCGACTACCGAGTTGCGAGTACTCGAGAGTACTCGGGAGTACTCGGATTCGATAGTTAATGTAGAAATAATTTTAGGGAAATTATATATGTCAAAATCACAAGTTAAAATCAAATATTGATTGAACTATATAACAAAATTAGATACATGTGAATACCAAAAAACAGAAAAACGCATAATGCTCTCACTTCGTGAATAATTGCTGAAAATTTAAGATATATATGTAGTAATAAAAACATGTGCGTGCTAAATAACAAATCATTAGGTATATTATACATATTAACCATCGAGTTGACTGGGTTTTACAACACTACTCAGTACAGTAACGGGCCAATCGGGGAGTACTCGAGATTCTGCAACTCGCCTCGGTAAGGGGCCGAGTAGCGAGTACTCGGAGGAGTAATCTGACAACTCGGCGAGTTTTATATCAGTGGTTATTAGTACTCCTAATTCTCAATTTTAAATGGTAACAACGAAGTCATTAACAATAGAAGGTACTATCATTAACGATAGATCCATGTGAGGTAGGATAGTACGTCGTTGCCGAGAACGAGGCTGAGTTACGACTGTTAACAAAGTTTTGGAGACATCTAATTAACGAATATGTTGTAAAACTTTGCATATATGTTCTAGAGGTGGTGCCGCCTCAAGTAAAGATTAGTGGTTATCTTCTAAAGGGTCATGAAAAGGATTTATAGCACATGGCCATATTAGCGCTCAGGGAGAACACAAAGACGGCATGTGATGCTTGGGGGTAAACCGGAGAGGTCACAAGGTTCATGGTTTAAACCTAGAAGGATACCATTGAGTTGGTCTCTTCTTGTTTATGCTCATTAAACTATGGTTTAATCTTTGTGCCATCCAAGTGACATCATGTGTATGAGTGAAAGGAAACTTTCCAACTTGGTGGGGGATTGTTGGAAATTATAGCGGTAATCTTGCAAGATGCCATGTTTCCAATATTACTGGAGAGTAAGTTGTTGCCCTAGGGTTTCCAAAGGCCGGCCCATGTGGACCCTTTTTTTGCCTTCTAGGGTTTCAATGCCTATAAATACAGCTCCCTAGGATCCGTATTAAAGTCTTACGAAATTTGAAGCTCTCTTCCTCTCTCTGCGATTTTCTTCCGGTTTTCGAGTATTCACTTTGTGTTTATTGTTTTCCAGTGCTGTTAGAAAATCGATAGATATGCATTAAATCATGGGGTTTTACTCTGTTGCTCACAGCCAATAGAAGCGAAGTAAAAAACATTTAAGGACGGGAGTCCGATCCGTGCAGTTATTTTGAAGTTCAAGATCATCCATCGATAGATCGGTTTTACTTTTCTATCTTGCATTAATTTCTTCCAACAACAGGACAATTTTTTCTAGCTTTCTTATAATCAGATCTAATCGAGAATGATAGATCTTTGTTTCTGGACGAAACTTGGTAAACATATTATTAATAATTAGATTTATTGTTCGCAACTAATCGACATATAATTTTCAATATTATTTGTCGATTTCCTTGCGCGTCTATTAGTTTGATATACAACAATAGTGTACGTCTCATTTCCGATTTCGAGTTCACGATAAATTGCTTTCGGTTATTATCCTTATTATCCATAAGAAAGGTGATGTCGAACAGAGATGATGTAATTGATTCGAGGAAATCTTGACTATGTATTATACCCCATCTAAAGTTTGCAAGTGATTTAATATTCTCAACCAATTTAATTTAATTTTTTATAAACTTAGTTTTTTAAGAGTTTGGATTAATATTAAATTATATTGTTATGCACAGACCCAATATCCATTGTCATTGTGAAAACTGTGTTTTTTTTTTTTTTTTTTGAAAACAGCCTTCAATTAAAGAAACTCACCCAGCACAGCAAGAAACTATGAGGGGAGAAATAAGAACAAAATGTTTCAGAACAAAATGAAAAATGTAAACAATTACAGTGGGAAGGGACAGACAGTGAAAGCCTCCCACTCACACATCTCTTCACTATTTCTAAATTTAAACCACATATACACCATTGACTTATTTTGGTTCACCACTCCGTTTGAATTTGTGAAGTTCTTCTGAAATATCCTATTATTTCTTGCTCGCCAAATTGCCCACCATGTGCCATAGCATATAGCAGTCAGTTTCTTCCTCTTTTTTGGACATTTACCGCAGCTTGCAGCAAAATGAATAATTTCTCCTAAATTCTGAAATTGTATTTGATTGATATGGCACCAGTCGAATATACTTCTGAATATTGACACCGCAAAAGGACATTTTACCAATAGATGATCACTATATTCTTCTTCGCCAATACAAGCACTGCAATAAGAATTTTGTACTTGTATACCCCTACCTGCCAATGCCATCGTCGTGGGAATTCGGCCAAATGCAGCTCTCCATACAAAAGTTAATACCTTTAAGGGTATCAGTTTGTACCAACTGATAGGGGATGTATTTACTATTGGGGCAGTTTTATCATCAATTTTTTTTTTGAAAAGTGTGTAACTCGTAGAAAGTAGAGGCATGAAGAATGTCATTAATTAATACACATTTAATTGTGTAACTTCTAATCTAAAACATGTATATTAATAACGGTTTATCTAATGGTTAATATGATGGGCTCCACAAAACATGTCTTTTAAATGTATGAGGGAAAATAGGTTTTTAGGTGATTGGAATACTACAAATTGAATTTATTTATTATTATTATTATTTGGAAAATATGCTGCTTGTATGCTTGATAAATTTAATTTTTGTTTCAATGACAAAACAGTCATCAATTTCATGCTATGTTTTAGTACTAAATTTATGTGTAAAAAAATATTAATCAAAAAAGCAATAATTTTAATAATGTTATTGTAAATAAAAACTAAGGTGTTGTTTGTTTTTTCTGAGGTAAAATATCTGCAGTCTGCGGATCATATCTGTAGACCTCTGTAGTAGAAGAGGTTGACCAAATGTCTGCAGTTCGAAAAAAAAAAAAAAAAAAAAAAAAAAAAAGACTTTTTGTTTTTTTAACATCTGCAGGCTACTAAAATAAACTGAAATCTAAATAAACTGATTTTTTTAAAAAACTTCAAAGTGATTTTTTTAGTATTTTTATGACTTTGTTATAAATAATTAACGAATCTAGATCAACTTTTATGTATTATTGTATAAAAAATGATATGAGTTAACGTATATATTTGATAAAAACCAACAACTCTGGTTGCAAAGTTATAACTAAACATTATAATTAGTGATCAAATAATTTGATACATGAATTGATGGAAATAAACTTCAATTTTTTCAATTAAATCCATTAAAAACGTACCATAAATATTTTCTCGTGAAATTGACGATACTGTATTAAATAATGTTTATAAATTTTGGCAAAAAAAATATAAGAATATATTATATTTTTTTTTCATATTTATATAAACGATTTCAACGACTATTATTGTAATAAATCTTTATTTATAAATTTGTCAAAAATATTATGTTTGTATCATCGAACGTCATTTTTTTTTTTTTTGTAATTTTTTTTCCAAATTTTTTATCATTAATAAAGTTATAAAAGATATAAATTAAAAAAAAACTTTATATATATATATATATATATATATATATATATATATATATATATATATATATATATATATATATATATATATATATATATATATATATGCGTGTGTGTTTGTTTTTAGGCTAAAAGATGTCTGAAGATGTTAGAAGACTTTGGTCCACATCTGCGCCAAAAAGAGAGCGCACAAACATTTTTAGGTCTGCAGTCTTCAAAAAAAAAAAAACAGTCTGCGAAGGCTAATATCTGCACGTGGTCTGCGCGACGCAGACAGAAGTGACCACGCAGATCTGCAGACAAAAAACAAACACTACTTAAATGTCACTATATACTATTTTTATCCAGTAGACTCTCTCTCTCTCTCTCTCTCTCTCTCTCTCTCTCTCTCTCTCTCTCTCTCTCTCTCTCTCTCTCTCTCTCTCTCTCTCCTCCATGGGCTAAAGACTTATACTCGATATTGTTTTGTATTTTTTAATCGAGTAGGTTATTTCTTGTGGTTTGGAAAAGTGTGAAAAAATAAATAAATAAATAAAAAATGAGAATTAATTTTGAATCCGATATGAAAATGAGTTGAAAGGGTAGGTAACCCCTAATTAGCGGTGGATGAAGATTTGGTCCCCTCTTAACTCCCTTCCAGAGCATTTATTAATTATTTCATAACTCATTTGGAACAATATTGAGTTTCAATATTGAGTTTCAGCTTGTCCATGTAGAATTTTAGTTGTCGTTTAAGAAAAAACATTAATGACTACGTAAGAATATACTTGTTTTTTTTTTCGGCGGCAGTGGTTAAAATTAAGCACACATCACATAAGCAATATGTTTATCTCCATTTTACTTTGAATACTTGGTATCGTGGTATTTATATATAATCAGATTCTTATTTATTTACAATTCATGATTCATATGTTTACGATTCATTTATGTTTCATTTTAGCATTTTGACAAATATAATTAAACAACAACAAATATTATAATAAAAAAATTTAGTCAATAAATTGATAAAATAATATTTATTTTATATATTGTTTCGTTATTTTTAAAATAATTTTTTTTAGAGAAGGATAGAACATGAAGGAATCAGGAAGGAAGTTTCCTCGAAGCGCTAAATGGATGAAACCCATACTCTCTTCAATTAAGCTAGTCGCCTTCTTCTTCAATCCCAACTCCCAAGAAACTCATCTATCATCATCCTATTGTTTAACACTATACGTTCTCATGCTATCAATTATTGTCGTTTTACAAATCAGCGAAGTTTAGTGTTATGGAGTCTGTTAACTTGATACGTATTTGTGAAAATGTACTTGACGTGTTTTATGCTTTAGTGTCGACCTAACTGATAATATTAAATTATTTAGACATCTTGAATAATAAAATCGAAGTATTGACTATTTGACTAATAAAAATAATGTTTTATAAAGTAAACCCGGCAATAAAGGGAATATGACTTATCAAGGTAATTAACTTTTCGGTATGTTCACATCTGTGTAACTATCTTTTTTTTGTACATATATAGGTAACAAACATTTTGGAAGTGTTCACATATGACCATTATGACCTGCTATAGCAGGTTAAATCCTAGATGTGAACTCTTTCAACAAGTTTGTTACCTAGATGTGTACAAAAACAATAGTTACCCAAATATGAAAAAAATGAAAATTAAAAATTAAATTACATGAATGGTCCCTGTGGTTTGGGGGAATTTATGGTTTTTGTCCCTAATTTATTTTTTTAACTTAAATGGTCCCTACTATTTATTTTCGTTGCGCGTTTGGTCCCCGTCTTACCTAAAAATACTATTGTGCCCTTATTAATTTATTTTTTTAATTAATTTTCTTATCTATGTGTTTATTTTATACATATTTAAAAAAATTAATAGACCACACATATTTGTATCTCCTCGGACGATCTTTACTGTTTATTTTTAATTAATTTTTTTTTAACTTGGATGATCCTTACTGTTTATTTTTGTTACGTGTTTGGTCTTTGTCTTATCTAAAAATACTATTTTTCCCTTATTAATTTTTTAAATTAATTTTCTTATTTATGTATTTATTTTTTATAAAAAAATTAATATACCCCAAATATATGTATCTTATCACCGTAAACCTAAAACCACATTTGAGAAATTTAATTTGAGTCTTACCATTCACCATCTCATCTCTAATCCTCCCCATCTTCTATTTGTTTTCCATCTTTAGTAACATCAACGTCTTCACCGTCATTCTTTTTTTTTTTTGGTACTTCAACTCTGGAGAACCAACACCATAACCTACTGTCTCTTCATATTTAGTGGGTTGTAGTGTTGTTTCGACGGAGTTGAAGGACCAAAAAAAGAAGTGATGATGAAGACGTTCATATCACTAAAGATGAAAAATAAATAGAAGTTGAGAATAATGAAAGATGGGATGGTGAGGAGATACAGATATGTGAGGTCTACTAATTTTTCTTAAACATATAAAGCATAAGTACATAAACAAGAAAACTAATTAAAAAAATTAATAAGGGCACAATAGTCTTTTTAGGTAAGACAGAGACCAAGTTCGTAACAAAATTAAATAGTAGGGACCATCCGAGTTAAAAAAAATTAAATTAATTAAAAAATAAATAGTAGGGATCATCCGAGGAAATACAAATATGTGTGGTATATTAATTTTTATAAATATGTAAAAAATAAACATAGATAAGAAAATTAATTAAAAAAATAAATTAATAAGGGCACAATAGTATTTTTAGGTAATATGGGGACCAAACGCGCAACAAAAATAAACAATAGGAACCATTTAAGTTTAAAAAAATAACTTAGAGACCAAAACCACAAATTCCCCCAAACTACAGGGACCATTCATGTAATTTAATTTTTACTTTTCGTTTTGTTCATATTTAGGTAACTATTTTTTTTGTACACATCTAGATAACAAACTTGTTGAAAGCGTTCACATTTAGGATTTAACCTGCTATAGCAGGTCATAATGGTCATATGTGAACACTCCCAAAAAGTTTGTTACCTACATATATACAAAAAAAAGATAGTTACCCAGATGTGAACATATCGAAAAATTAATTACCTTGATAAGTCATATTCCCGGCAATAAATGCATGCTGGAGCTATTTTGTAGGGTACCTAGGTTAATTATCAAAGGACTTTTAACCCGACGGTATCCGTTGTTGTTTTTCCTACTTGAGGTTGAGGGGTCAAATGTCGTTGTGGATATAGGTGGATTTAAAGTTGTAGTTTAGGAGTATGCTAGTTTTACCGTTTCAAAAAAAAAAAAAAAAAAAAAAAAAAAAAAAAAAAAAAAAAAAACCTAGGTTAATTCTGTTTTTTAATTTTTTTGGCAAGGTTTTAAGGCTCCTTCAAGGTGCCTCATGGCATCGTCTATCACTAAGAAAACACCTGTAACGTTGTTGTTAGGCGTGACGTACAACATAACTTGTCTAGACATGTCATTTCGCATCATAGCGCGGACTTTTTTTCAAAGAAAGTTTTTTTTTCTAAACGTTATCATATGCTACAATTTATAAAAGTTTGAGGTTTGATTTTATCGCTACGATAGACCTCCCAACATTCTAAATCTTAATATTATGTTATAAATTTAAAAAAAAGGACTATATATTATTAATAATTTTCTTTATATTACTTATTTCTTTAAATAATGTATGGGAGTATTTAAGGTCATAGGATTGTTCTCATTTAAAAACCTATTTAAAGATTAAAAAAACAATGTTGTTAAAAGCTATTAAGCGGGAGGAGTGGTGTTTTAATTCCATATTTTTTATGTCTCATTTGAATTTTGTAAGCACCAATTCATTTTCTTGTCATTTAGGGGTGCTATACAAGTTTTATTTATTATTATTATTATTAAAACAATTTAATTTATATAAAACTAAAATTTAGATCGAAAGGGACATTACATGATAATAAAATATAAGACATTTAAAATGAAAACACAGCAAACATAAAAAATAAAAATAACACCAATCTTTCTACATATTAACGCTAGCTTGCGTATCATTTAAAAATTAGTGAAAAGTCTACATACTGGGAAACTTTATTCTTTTCATGGCGGAAATTTTCAATAACATTGTTAAAAACCACTGCATCATTTAACCATCTAGGGGTCGAAATGTAGATAGTGAGAGGTCGAAATACTTTGAACATGTAAGGGTTCGGAATTAGAATGATTTTGATTCTATATGTATTTACAGGGCACATTTCAAATTCGAACTAGAATGTTTAGTCATTGTACTTTTTGTTGTGTCTATAACACCCTATAAATAAGATAAGTATTAGGGTCGAGAGTAATTTGTGTACTCTTAAGCTCGTAAAACACTCTTAAACTCTTGTACGCTTTATAGACGAAATATGAGCCAATCAGATTTTGTTTACTTGTCGTGTTCTTTTTGTTTTCTTTGATTGATTACGTCTTCATTACTCAATTCCAACTCACATCAATTGGTATGAGAGAAAGATTCATTCAATCAGTTTCTGTTTTCTCGTATTTTTTTGAATCACTCTTTCTAATAATGTCTATCATATGCATATATTTATAACGTTTTCTTATTATTCTATACTATGTTTTGATGTTATTTAGAACTAAAAGATACTTAATAAGCTTTGAAATGTTCAATTATAGCTAAAATGGGAGCTGGAATGCAAAAGAAGGAGAAAGGAGCTAAAAAGACGTAAAAATGATGTTGTTAGACAGCTTGACCCCTCGTCAGTGTTTTGACCATATCTCATAGCTCATAAATCCGATTTACCGGAGTCAAAATGTTTTGAAAACTAAACTCAATTTCGGACAACTTTCGTGTTTTGAGAAAACGTTGATTATGTAACACCCCCAAGTCAGAACGACGGAAACATCCGGGGGTAGATGACGTCAATTACAGTATCATAACAATTGAATAATAGAGATCAAAACGTTACAACAATCATATTAATAATTTAATATTTATATTTGAGTTCGAATCATTGCTTTTTTTACTCCAAAACATACTACAAAATATATGACATGACACTGCAATGATCCATCTTCACATAATATGTGTGGGTACCTGTCTACTGATTTTCTGAGAATACAAGTGCTTTTGAAAAAGTATCAACAATTAAGTTGGTAAGTTTATAAGCATTTTGTATGAGAAAAATCGGTCATTGTTCGTTGAAAATGATAGTGTGTTCATCCAGAAAATCCAATATTTTATTTTGTAGTGAATTGTAGTCTTAAAAACTCTACGACTGAAAATGTATAAGTATTCTTGTACCCTGAAATGGTATAATATAGTTTTAATCTTTATAAAACCATTTGAATGTCTGTTTCCAGAAACGTAAGTTGTATTATACTAGAAAATAGTCTAACGTAATTGTATCTGTATAAAACCCTTTGAAGGTTTGTATTTGGAACTACCAGTTGTATTGTAAAATAGTGTAATGTATTTTTATTATTTAATAAAACTATTTGAAGGTATATATGCCATAAAAACCAAATGTTTTGTTAATACTTATTGAGAGTGTTTATTATAAACATGCTAGCGACAAGATGGCCTGATACAACGTTCTTCAGGCGTCTGAATGGTACAACATTTGTCACCCCAAACCCGATGTTCTAATTGTAGCTAACAGTTTAGGTGTGTGATTGTCAGTCACGTATAGATCTATACACAAGTGTCATGTTCTTCCTACAAGAGACTCTGATTATAATTCAAGACTTTAGTATGTACTCTGGCGTGTATAATGAAGGTAATGGCTCACAATCCTGTATTAACCAGTTTCCGTGTAATGTAATAAAATTTCATTTTTCTTGTAACTGAATGTATCACCAATCTGTAGTAGTTATTTAGTGTAAAAGTAATTATTGCTCAAATAATATCTTTATGCTCCGAACGGTGAATGTTCCATAAACAATATTTATTATAGTTTATATAAATGTTTTATTGAAATAATGAATCATTTATATGCTATTATCAATTTACCATGATAATAAAATGAATTGAAATAATTATATATGTATGTTTATATAATTATACAATTTTTGCTCCACATATTATAAAAGGGTTAAAGTCTTATAAACTATTTAAAATATAGTTTAGTTATTGAAATCCAATTGTATGTTTCGTATGTGTGTGTCTATATATATATATATATATATATATATATATATATATATATATATATATATATATATATATATATATATATATATATATTATGTTGTTTTATTTAATAATAACATTGTTATCGCAAAACATTTATATCTTACATTATAACCCGATTAACCCGACCCTATAAACCCGAAATCCGAATAACCCGAAGCCAACTAACCCTTATGTTAATAGGGTCGGGTTAAGGGTGAAATTATTTTTATAAAATATCCGACTAACCCAATCCGTTTAACTCGAAACTCGATCGGGTTGACCCGATTAACAACCCTAGTTCTATTGAGTTCCAAGTGTTCCAAATGCTTCATATTAATGCTCAAAATGCTCGAGTTACATTTAACATTGGTTTATACATGTTCGTTCTTACATGATTGTGACACGGGAACTGATTATGACCCATGAACCCAAATTTGATATGTAAACATGATCATGGCATTTGGACCTGGACAAAAAAAAAGGTTAGGCAAGTCGTGTCCATCGGACACCTTTGACAAATACAAGATACAAGTTAGTCTTGAATCATATGACACGTTTAATATGGTGGATTGTGTTCGAGTCACATTTGTTACATGTCAACCCACTAATCTGTGACTGGTAAACCCAAACATGACACGATGGTCATCCCTGATTGGATGCTCCCACTCTTAATTGTCCAAGTGAGATGGAGAAATGGAGTCAGCTTGTCACTTATTTATTAGTTGCCCTATTGCTTCTCACATTTTGTTTTGCCTCAAGACTCTTAGGTGGTGGGGTTTGATTACGGCCACAATTAGGTCTTATAGTGATTTGTTATGTTGGTTTAATTCTTTCGGACGACAGAAGACGTTCAAACACCATAGTGACGGTGTGTTTTACATTATGTGGTGTATATTTGGTTGTTTAGAGTATCTTTGATGTTTGGTAGATGTATTTCAAAAAATGACGAATTTGTTTGATAACATTGTCACCCAATCATTTTTCTAACTTAACATGTGTAGAAAAGGCAAGATAAACTAGATATATTAGTTTTACAGGATCCTAAAATTGCTATTTTCTTAATAAAATTACTTTTTATGTCTAATTTCTTACTAGCTTCACAAAATTTCGGTCGCTAAAAAAAATGTATTTAATACATTTAAAAGTATTTTATGTAGGGGTCCAATGATAATTTTCCATTTCAGGAGGGTACAAATGTCCATGGTGATTAGGCTTGCACAAAAAAAACCGGTTCAAGATCCGAACCGGTCACTGAACCGGTAAACCATGAACCGATCCACTATGAACTGAACCGCCGGTTTGAACCCATTAGAGATTTTAGACATTGAAAACAGTTTAGAACCGGTTTAATAACCATGAACCGGTAGTCAAACCGATCAAACTGGTTTAGAACCGATTGAACGTGTGTAACCGGTTTAGATATGTTCGAGTTTAATATGAACGAAACCCGTTTAAGGTTGAACCCATTTTACTATTTACGAATCGGAACCGAACCGGTTTAAGGTTGAACCGGTTTGCTCACTCCTAAATTGGTAATAAGTAAAAAGAAAAAGGTATCTTTGTTGTTGCCAAGTACCCGCAGGCATGACGATTCACATTAGGTTATGAAACTGGCACGTGGTAATCTACAAGTCAAATTCCTGTACAGGTGTCACAAATTACTTTACACACGTGTCCTTAGAAAATCCTTACACCAAGCCGCGTCGCCTTTGCTTTCTTAGGTAGGCTATGATACAGATATACAATTAGAAGGAAAAACTGATCAAATTTTGTAAGTGTATATTTACGGTTTGCATTTATATCTGAACAAAATAGCAGTCAATGGCGTATTTCAATCTTAATAACTACTGTAACATTCATAAATAACATTAGCTAATTTAAAAGATCAATAATAGTTTGACTGTTTGAGCCAAAGTTGAGAAAAATATGTGTTAATCAAAGTATTTTCTGTCAGGTTTTATTTTCTTAAAACAAGGCTATAAAACTACGTTTAACAGCTTATTATATGTTTATAATTAAATAAAGGATAGATATCAGTAAAGATAAATATAAGAAATAACAAAGTACTTATATTTATTGTTTGTTATAGCACCTTGACTATTTATATTACAATATCTAAAAACAGGGTAGATCTTGAGCACATGCGAGATGTGTCATAAACATCAAAATCAATGGACCGAAGACATGCAACGTATTACACTAGAGTAATTCCTCCAAACATTAAAAACAGGGTCGATCACCCAAAATGAAATGATAATTAATACTAATTGCTATAACATATCACTAGAGTAATTCCTCCGAAGACATGCATGCAACGTACATTTTATTAAAAACACCTAAAATACCTTTAGCAAAACAAAGAATGTTGCTTAAATAAGTCAAGCATTTCAGTGCCCCAAAACAGCCAAAACAATACATGACGTGCTGCAAACGGCTTTCTATTCGTATGCTGCTTTATCCGAATACAAACAAAAGTTTATCCATACACGTAAGATGAGATGAAACTAGAAAGACATAAAGACATAGATTTTATATACGTATTACATTTAATAATAAAATATTGAAATGGAAATTAAAACAAATAAAAAATAAAAAATTCATATGCTCAAATTAAAGCATAGGAAATTGGGAATAAAACGTGAATGGCTAAACACAGAAAAGTAAAGAGATAAGTAGTTATATAGATAATGGTGAAGTCATTCCATATCGCACACCTACACTTTTGCTTACAATACTGGCCAATTTTTTTTTTTTTTCTTTTTTACCAGTTTCTCCTTGTCACAATTAATGGTTCTTCGAATTTTATATTAATATTATTAAAATTCCAAGGTAAATTCTTGTAGTCTTATCAGCATATTAACTGTAGTTAGTATTACTACGAAATAGATTGAGTTCAATTTATTTTTCGATGAGGTACAAAGTGCATACTTGATGTGATAAACATAGTGTAATCCCGACTTCCAGATATATGATTTATTTCTTGAAATGCAAAATCCCCTTGGAACTCGTCGAATTGATGGCCTCAACTCGACATGTTGAAAGCTTTTGTGCCGCAGACCTTTTTGGACCAACTCAACGACTTGGTAAGGAAAAACTCGACGAGTTGGCGGCTGGATGAGAAAACCCTAAATTTTTAGGGTTTGCACCCTATATAACCTCATTAAGTCTTTGAGGCTGATCTCTTATCAGCCTATAAACCCTAATATCGACCTTGTGAGCTCTAATCTTCATTTCCTCTCATATTGTGAGTTAGTGTGGCATTTTGGAGCCAAGAATGAGAAGATTGTGTGAAGGAAGCAAGGATCTAGCAAGCAAAGCCTTTAGTTTCCAGTTTGGCACTCTTGTGGTCTGTTGTGAATATTCAAGATACAATTTTATCTATATATGTAGCTAGATGTTGATTTTCCCCCTTTTCCTTCTTATTCTTGGTTGTTGCATGCATGGACTTCATAAAGTTTGCAACTTTATGAATCTCCAGGGCAAGATGGCCTCATAGTGGGTTAGATCTGGCTTTTTGTCAATCTTTGATGCCATGCATGGATTTTAAGGCATATTTTCCCTTTTTAGCCCATTTTGGCTTCAAGACATGCATTGGACATGCATGTCTATAAAGCATCAATCTTTGTGACGTTTTTGAGGTTAGAACCTCTTCTGGAAAGGATTGGTTCCAGATCTCCAGTGCTTTGGGCTTAATGGTTAAGCCTTTGAGTATTCAAACCTTGGATAAGAGCTTTTGAGCATTTGAGGCATTCCCAAAGGATATAATTGGAAACTTTATCCTTTAAGACACATTTGGAGTTCAGATATGAGCCTTAGAGTCCCTAAAATCGTAGAATCAGCCGAATGTGTTTCGTAGGGGGAAAACTCGACGAGTTATCCAGCCAACTTGGCGAGTTGGCTAGGGTTTTCCTGGCTTTCCGAGTACTTTCCGAGTACTGAAGGAACTTAATGAGTTGCTAGGTGCACCCGACGAGTTGCTAGGTGCAGCCGACGAGTTGGGTCAACATGGACTATTGACCTTGACCGTTGACTTTGACATTGGCCATGGTTGACTAAATTTGGCTTTGAGGGAATTTTGGGTGTTTAAGGGTTTTGATTGACATGGTCACATGTTGGTTGTAGACATTCGAGTTAAGAGTTGAGATTTGAGAGTTGGATCTTATCAGTCAGTGCTACTTATGAGGTAAGTTTTCCCTCACTGTACTTATGGGTTGAAGACACCAATCTCTACCCTTTTTGGATTGTTATCCTAGGCATCTTAGGATGCCATTATACTATTACGATTTGTTAAATTGGTATCCTAGTAGATAGGATGATGATATGCTTATTCATCTGTATGATATGTGCTTACCTATTGATTGATTATGTGTTTATGAGTTATGTATATGTCGACATGTGTGTGTGTGTGTGTGTGGTTGTGTCGAGGCGTGTAACAACTAGCAAATTTAAGGTTGAGATTGTGATGCATGTACAAAACAATTTCCTTTGTGTAACCTTACAACATCAAATTAGTAAGACTCAAACTACAATGTTATTTGAATACATACGTGCATACATTGTGAATCAAGTTGAAATAGCCTCTTGCAAACCCAAAAGTTGAACCAATAGCTGAGCCCAAACAATTTTGGGCCTTTACCCAAAAATTCTCGGCCCAACACCCTAGGCCGAAAACCATTTCTTTGGGCCTTAATTGGACTGAAAACCTTCATGGGCCCGAATTAAGCCCAAAAGCCTTATATACTCATCAATACCACAAACCCTGTTATAAAATCAGGGTGTTTTCAGCCACCCTAAAACCGAAGACACTTTGAGAAGCATCTAAGGCCGATGCCCCCCCCCCCCCCCTTACCCTTGGATTTTGACTAGAGCACGAGTAAAAAAAGGAAAGAAAAATCATAAAAGAAAAGGGACTTGACACCTCATTATTATCCCATATATTTCAAAGCCATTACCTATCATGTATCCATGCAATATTACGGACCATCATGCTTCCAAGCAAACTTCACATAAAACATCAACAAAGCTAAGCTATCCCTTTTTCCTCTATTATGCTCTCGGCTACAAAACCCCACACACACCCCCACTCAAATCATTATTCACTCATTCTACTCTCTAAACCCCCTTTTCTCTCAAGATTTCGTGAGCCACTTCAAGGGAGGATACATCTTCAAGAGGTCCTAGGAATTTTGGGTAAGATCCTTGTAAAACCCTAGTACTTATACACATGTTTGTGTTAAGATCATTCCGTTTACACACTCATTTTCGAGTGTATGATCCTTAGAACATCAACTTCTTGAAAATCTCTCCAAGACCAAGCTTGGCTCGAAAACCTCTCCCTTCTTCATCCTACCACACGAAATCATCACGGTAAGCTTCATACCCCATATTTTCGTGTTTATACTTTTCGCGCGGGGGGGGGGGGGGGGGGGGAGGAGGATACAAGTCAAATCTTGTTTAACCATTGGATATACCTATGTGTTATGTGTTTAACCTTTGGATATTTACATGCATCATAGTTATTTGTTGAAAACGAAACAAATTCTTGGGTAATAAGGTTTTCTTATCATGTTTTAGCTACATAAAATCATGGTGTACGTGTTTGACAACATATTTGTTACACAAAAATTTTGTGGTTATGGTTGTTCACTCAAAAATGAAAAAAAAAACATGCATATGCAGGTCCAAGCATGTTTATCTAATGGATTCATGCATGTTCACCTTTTGTACTTTACACAAAGGTTTGAAATAAATAAACCTTAGGAATTATCAAATGTGGTGTTGTCAAAAATCGTGAATTACTAGAATCAAATCAACATAAAAATATTTTTGGCACAAAACTTTCAACCATGTAACAAGGTATAAAACAAAATACAAAGCTTGATACTTTAATAAAAA
Organism: Lactuca saligna; assembly: GCF_052625555.1. Lineage (NCBI taxonomy): Eukaryota > Viridiplantae > Streptophyta > Magnoliopsida > Asterales > Asteraceae > Lactuca > Lactuca saligna. Next base: position 183,884,574 of record NC_136424.1, on the reverse strand, counting down.
TGATTATTCGTAAAATAGTCGTAAACTTGTATTCACTATTTTGATGGCTTAAAACGGGAGATATTATGCTATTTTTCACAACGCAAGATACAATTAGATATGTTTACTAATGATTATTTATAAAAAGTATTATAAATAATTTAACTAAAATGACTTGTCTATCATAAAGTTGTTAAAGCATGTGTAATATGTTGTATGTCATAAAGCTGTAAAACGCGTGTCATAAAACTCCAGTCATAAATTTACACTACTAATGTCGTTTTTATCATTCAATAATGGGAGTCAAAGTTCACATAAATCTGTTAACGCTCTTGTGAGACTTTCTTTCACCGTACCTACCTAGCGTACACCGTAAGTCCTGTAGTTATAACCAGAGTCTCCTGGAAGGAAGGCGAGGTAATTGTTTATAGATCTGTACGGGTATTGACACCCCCACACCTGAGTTGTTCGCTACAGCTAGATAGGGCCAGTCTAGGGTGACAAATAGCTTACCGAAACTGACGCCTAAAGAGCGTCATGACAACCATATCAGTCACATCAAGCATGGTTATAACGACTCACATAGGGAATGACAATACGAAATTGGTTTATTAGAAGCTTACACTTCACCGATTTTATTAAACTATAAAACTACATATCATTTTTTCAGTACACAGTCACTTACACTTCTGGTCTTAGGGTTTAAGACTACAGTTTTCCATACGTCAAAAAATATTAGATTTTCTGGGAACAAACGCTTTACTTTTACGAAGAAAAGAATACAAAGGACATGCATGCATATATTCACAGTTTTGGAACGAGACCTACAAATCTTTTTCATAGAAAATATTGGATTTTCTGAAAGTACTACGAGAACTATTCTAAACAAGTACAAAAGCATTTTTATATAAAAATGCTTATGAACTCACCAACTTTTTAGTCGATGCTTTTCAAAACGATTTGTATTCTCACGTAATCAGTAACTGGTAATCAGCTCTGCTATCAGATCAACTGGTGCGACTTTATGAAAATTTTACTTCTTGTCACTTTTTTGTAACTGATGAACAATTACAAAATATAAACTATGTAAGTGTGTATTTTCAATGTATGTTGCTTGGAATGCTATGTTTGATTCATATTCAATTGTTATGATACTGTACAATGACGTCATCCACCCACGGACGTTTCCGCCATCCTGGTTCAGGAGTGTGACAGATTGGTATAAGAGCATTGTTTATAGTGAACTAGTATATCAAGCCATACAAGTTATACAACTATAAATACAGTGGGACTAAAACACTCTAACAAAAGGTATACCTTAAAAGTATAAGTATTTTATAAAAGTATACATACATACTAGGACAGTATCATGATAAGAACAAAACCATAGTCTTTAAATGTTGGACACTACATTCAAACCTAGACAGTTATGTATTTATATATGGGACAAATATAGCCTGATCAACTATATTTATTTGAGATATGACCAACATGTGTTTGGGAGTGATGGTGGTGTTGCAACAAGTCTAATACTTACCAGCTGTACATGCAAAGGAATATTAGAATCGAACATAAAGTTTAAAATACTATAGGAGTATTTTAGGATACCATATAACCCCCGCACTTAAATCTTCTACATGTTTCTCATACCTCTATTCTCACATAGGCAACATGACTGAGTTTCACCATGAAGACCCCTACTACCCTGCTGTAGTAGCCAAAGAATGGATCGAGGAGGAGCCAGAAGAAGTTCATGAGGAAAACATAGAAGTGGATCCTGAAGAATACCAGGAGATGGACTATGAGGGGGAGAATTCTGATGAGTATTCAGACAAGGATGAAGTCACCGGAGAGATCCTAAGTGAGCCTTACCCTTTAGGATCAATACTGAATCAACATGCAGAGCAGGAGGACCTTACCAACCGTCTATGCTCCTTAGAGGAGGAAGTGGCCACCATAAGACAACATCGCATTGCAGCCGAGGCTAGGGAGCCTTAGCAGAGAGTGCGCGGAATAAGCCACTCGTGAAATGATTGAAATGGTTGAGCACCTTGTGCGCCATTTTGGCGTATGAGAGTCACTACACTACTCTCACTATGTCCTAGGTTTATTATGTATTTCGCTACAACGAGTAGTAGTAAATCAAGAGAGGTACGCCCTCCAAGAACCTATGTAATCCAAATCAACTCATTGTACTGATATCTATATCCTATTTTGTTAAACTTAATGATCATCCAATACCTACTACTACTTATTACCATAAATACTAATGGGTTTTATACAAACAATCCTATGTGTGCATGCAACCCTAATTTGGATCTATGTTTTCACTATTAGATACACAACATTATGATCACATGGATAAAACCCTAATGTAGCATGCTATTTTCGAAATTCATATACAAGGTTAGATTACATACCTCTTGTTGTTATATTGCAATAACAACTTAAATCTTCAAACCCTAAGTCTTGAAAGCAAGCACCACAAGTGTAGTGCCTCTAATGGCTCACAAACACCACAAGCAATTGGAGAGGCTATAGAGAGAGAAGGGAGGAGGTGGAAATGGTCCTTGGGACTTCTTAGAAGCATGTACACGAATTCCCAAGGCCTAGGGGTCTCTATATAGGGTTTAGATTAGGGTTTCAGTCCTTATCCTTATCCAGTTACTTGCCCACCAAGCAACCACAAGATAAGCCTTGAAAACCCTTATCTCTTGGACCTTGGATGATTTTAAGGATATCCTTATCCTTGAATTCGTTCATCCTTAAACAAGGATAACCATTGCCCTATTTTGCAACTATCACATAATTACAATTCAGCCCCTCTAGTTTAATTAATTACACTTGATCACAAAATTAATTCCTAATTAATTATTGACCAATTTTAATTAAACAAATATGATTTCTCCTTTAATATATTATTCTTATAACATATTAATAAATCATAATAACCTCTTTCTCTATTTATTTCTCCAGTCAAGTTGCTTTGGTGAAGGCAACCCAAAAGGACCATGCACAACCGGATCAAGTACTTTGCTAATATGGTTGCAGCCTTAGACACAATTCCAACAGTCTCCCACTTGGATAAGTCTAGTAACTATATGCACAAGTACAATCCGGTTTGCAATCGTAGCTCTCAAAGATGCTGTTAAACTCTAATCTAATCAATCTTGTCCTTTAGATAAGGGATCGTACAGTCCTCTGTTAGATATCATGTTGACAATTCTATGGAATAATTAGTCTAGCATTTCGTTTCTCGATCTCCGATTTATTTGACATAGAACTTAATCGAACACATCAATTCAGTTCTGACCGGGCCCGGCACATAAGTCAAATCAAATCATCGAGCGGCCGAGATATCGCTTTTTCCTTCTTAGGATAAAAGTAACAGATAAACTTTGACTTATATGCATTTACTTACTCATTAACTAACTATACACAACAATGCATTTTATAACACCGAGTTACTGATGTGTTTTTGCATTATCAATGTACAATCAATTAACAAATAACAAACCATATATCTAGGTTTTAAGACTATATGATATTATCGTCTTGCGATCACCTTTTATATCATATTCCATAAGGTGATTCCAGCAAGCGCGGGTTTGTTCCAATGCTCAAAACCAGTTCATAAGCACTCATGAGCATTGCAACAATCTTTTGCTATGTCTAATACCATTTAGACAATCTACACACCAATTCATGACAATCTTCATTCATATCTACTTCCGACATATGAACGATTGTGAACAATTTGAATAATTTGATTATTCTTAATAAACTCAATTATTCTGGAAGTCAAAACATGCAAAGTGAAAAAATAGTTAAACAATTAACATAAGACAGTAACATTACTCATAAATAAAACTCCTTTATTTAATCATCAAATGTTAATTACATTTATCTAGTACACGTTTCTACTACTATCTAATATATGCTAATATCATCCTTTCGCCCAATACTCCTAGCATGCTACAAGTGCTTAACCCTACTCAGTCCCTTCGTAAGCAGATCTGTTGGGTTATATTATGATGATATCCTCTTGACTACGAGTTGTCCTTCTTCTACACGATGTCTGATGAAGTGATATTTTCTATCGATATGTCGAGATCTACCATGTCAAGGCAACCACTCCTTCATTATCACAGAAAATCTCCATGGGCTCGTTTATGGCATGTACAACTCCAAGGTCACCGATGAAGTTCTTCAACCATATTTCCTCCTTCGATGCTTCGCTCGCTGCAATGTACTCTGATTCGCACGTTGAATCAGCTACGATTTCCTGCTTGGAACTCTTCCAAGTTACTGCTCCTCCATTCAGGGTAAAGACCCAGCCCGACTGCGAACGGTAGTTGTCCCTGTCGGTTTGAAAGCTGGCATCACTATACCCTCTCACCTTCAATTCATCACTCCCTCCGAGGACTAAAAACCATTCCTTCATCCTCCGAAGGTACTTAAGGATATTCTTCACCACAATCCAATGGGCTCTGCCAGGGTTCCCTTGATATCTACAAACCATGCTCAAAGCAAAGGCTACATTAGGGCGAGTACAAGTCATAGCATACATGATTGAGCCAACTACGGAAGCGTATGGAAATCGGCTCATTTCAGCTATCTCAGCTTTGGTACTCGGACTTTGATTCTTACTCAACTTGGCATTATTTTGTATCGGTAATTCTCCCTTCTTTGAGTTTTCCATATTAAAATGTTTTAGTACTTTCTATAAGTAAGTGTTCTGACTAAGTCCTATTAGTCTCTTACTATCCTTATTCCCAAAATATAGGAAGCCTCTCCGAGGTCCTTCATAGTGAAGCACTTCCCGAGCCAGGACTTAACTTCCTGCAGAGTTGGGACATCGTTTCTTATGAGTAATATGTCATCGACATATAGAATGAGGAAGCTTACTATACTCCCACTGGCTTTGACATATACACACAATTCATCTTCGCTTCGTACAAATCCAAACTCTTTGACTTTCTCATCGAAGCAAAGATTCCATCTGCGAGACGCTTGCTTAAGTCCATAAATGGACTTCTCAAGCTTACACACTCTATTCAGATGCTTCGGATCCACAAACCCCTCCGGCTGAGCCATGTAAACATCCTCAGCCAACTTCCCGTTAAGGAAAGCAGTCTTGACATCCATTTTCCAAATCTCATAATCATGAAATGCGGCAATAGCTAGCATCACTATAATAGACTTTATCTTCGCAACTGGTGAGAAGGTCTCATCATAGTCAACTCTGGGAGTTTGAGTAAAGCCCTTCGAACCAATCACGCCTTACACGTGTATACTTTTCCATCCACGTCGGTCTTCTTCTTGAAGATCCATTTGCACCCAACGGTCTTACGTCCGGGCACATTATCAACCAAATTCCAAACTTGGTTATCATACATGGATTGGATCTCGCTATCTATTTCCTCTTTCCATTTTGCGGACACCGGGCCTGCCATGGATTCCTTATAGCTATTAGGTTCATCAAGGTTTATTAGTGTACTATCACTAATATACGTGTCCCCTTCGGTAGTAATATGAAAACCATACAACTGGGGTTGAACTCTAACTCTTTCGGAACATCTAAGAGGTAATGATACGTCAATCGGTTCAACCGGAGTTTCCTCCTCGGGTTGAGTGCCAGCGGTAGAGGTTCCTTCATCTATTGAATCTTAAATCTCTTCAAGCTCGATTTGCCTCCCACTGTATCCTTAGCCTATGAGTTCTCGCTCTTGGAAAACTCCTCTCCTCGCAACAAAGACAACATTGTTCTTCGGTCTATAGAAGAGATATCCAAAGGATTTCTGCGGGTAGCCGATGAAAATACATCGCTCACTACGAGGTTCGAGATTGTCATGAGTATCTCGTCTTACGAAAGCCTCGCAACCCCAAACCTTGATATGTGCTAACAAGGGAGCTTTCCATGTCCACATCTCGTGAGGTGTTTTGGCAATCTTCTTAGTAGGGACTCGGTTAAGGATATGGGCGGCAGTCTCTAAGGCATACCCCCCAAAAAGAGATAGATAGTGAAGCACGACTCATCATAGAGCGAACCATGTCCAACAAGGTTCGATTACGCCTTTCTGCCACACCATTCAGCTGCGGTGTCCTAGGTGGCGTCAATTGTGAAACTATTCCACACTCCTTGAGATAATCGTGGAATTCAAGACTTAGGTACTCTCCTCCTCGATCGGATCAAAGCATCTTGATTTTCTTGCCCAATTGATTCTCCACTTCATTCTTGAACTCTTTGAACTTTTCAAATGTTTTTGACTTTTGCTTGATTAAATAGATATACCCATATCTACTATAGTCATCGGTAAAAGTCACGTAGAAGCGGTTTCCATCCTTCATGGTTGATCTAAACGGTCCACACACATCGCTATGTATGAGGTCCAATAGACCCTCACCCCTTTCGCAAGTACCAACGAAGGGTGACTTGGTCATCTTTCCAAGTAAGCAAGACTCGCATGTGTCATCTTCCCTAAGGTCGAATGACTCCAACACTCCATCCTTTTGGAGTTGGGCTATGCGTTTCTTGTTGACATGTCCAAGACGACAATGCCACAAGGATGCCTTATCCATACTATTGGAAGAATCCATGCATAAAACATCATTTCCTAAGTTGTCAACAATCATAACAGTTTCATAAATTCCATTACACGGTATTGCTTCAAAATAAAAGACACCATTTAGATAAGCCAAAATAGAACCATTCTCATTATTAAAATAAAATCTAAAACCTTGTCTAAACAAACCATGAAATGAAATGATGTTTCTAGCCATTTCTGGCGAATAGCAACAATTGTTCAAATCTAAACATAAACCATTCCTAAGCACTAAAGAATAAACTCCAATGTTGGTCACAGGCGACGATCTTCTGTTCCCCATGATTAGATTTATCCTTCCATGCTCCACATCCCTATTTCTTCTTAGTCCCTACACATTAGAACAAATGTGGTAACCACAACCGGTATCAAGAACCCAAGAAATAACATGAGACGAATTGTTAGATTTAATTGTGTATATACCTGCAAAAGATGGCTTGATCTTTCCTTCCTTGATGGCTTGCAGGTATTCTGGGCAACTTCTCTTCCAATGCCCTATTTTGTGGCAATGGTGGCACTCTGCCTCCTTTGGGTTAGAAGTAGGCTTAATGGGATCAACTTTTGTCCCACTAGATGAGGAACCATCTTGGGACTTTCCCTTGCGGTAGTTCTTAGATGGAGCCTTCATCTTCTTGCCTCTTCCTTGCCCAATGGCCAAAACAAGAGCAGCGGGTGGATTGGGATTAGGTGCAACGGACTTGTCCTTGAGATTGCTCTCAGCAACCCTAAGGAGAACTTGGAGCTTGCTTAGGGTGACCTCTTCCTTATTCATGTGGTAGGTTATCCTAAATTGATTGTAACACGGTGGCAAAGAGTGAAGCACCATGTCGATCGCCAAGTCTTCCACAAAGTCAACATTTCACTTGCGAAGTCGATCGACATACCTTTGCATCTTTTGCAGGTGCACGGTAAGAGATTCTCCATGACCCATTTTAGCGGAAATCATGTTAGTGAAAATCTCGTAACGCTCTTGCCTCGTGTTTTGATGGTATCTCTCCAACAAGTCTTGGTGCATTTCGTACGGATACATGTCCTCGTACGACTTTTGGAATTCGGAGTTCATAGTGGCTATCATGATGCAATGAACCTTCGTTGCATCACGCTCATGAGTTTCAAAAGCGGTGATTTCAGCCGGAGTAGTGATTTCAGGATTGATTTTCTCGAGCTTCTCATCGAGGACATACTCCTTGTCCTCGTAGCGAGCAATCGTGCGAATGTATCTTATCCATTCGCTAAAGTTCGTTCCATCGAACATCACCTTTTGGAAAAGGCTCATCAATGTGAACGAGCTTGCAGTAGTGTTGTTCGCGTTCGACATCTACAAATAGAAAGGACAAAGATAGATTAGAATTTGGATCCCTAATTATCACCCAATAAGAAAATTAGGGCTAGGATCCAACAACAATATTTACACATTAGAAAAAGGATGTCGTAATCTAATGTGCAAACAATTTGAAGGTAAGTGAATGACGATTCACTAATTCTCCACCATGAAAAACATAACTCTAAGTTCTAAATGTATTGAGAATTCCTAGGTTCGGATGAGATTCATTGAAACTTTTCAATGGCATGTTTAAATCTCGATATACCCCTCTCGTTTGTGACTGCGATACCGAGGATCACAAAGCGGGTGTGAATTACCATGCAAATTCACATGGTGCCTTCATTGTAATGATCACCTATTCGATGTGCCGGTAAACCACACACGCTCCATCGAATTATGATAAACAATAAATTACCCTTTGCCACCTTCGCTTAGAACCAATTAGTGTGCCGGTAAACCACACACGCTCCACTAACTTCTTAGCAAGGTGCAAAGTGTAATTTCATGGGATTGCATCAATTCACTTTTCCTAAAGTAACTAGGATTGGGAAATTTTTGAAAACATGTAGTTACTTTGTATTTCATATTATACTTTTAATGAGAGGATGAGGTTGCCCTATCCTACCCGTTCGGCTAACGACCCTCCACCGATCAAGCATGTGGTGGGTGTGAGTGTACACCCATTAAGCGCCATTTTATAGGCAGCAACCTTATACCCACCTTATAGACCGACTTCATGAATGAGGCCTACTAACGGTAAGACTAGAATATTAATTATACATATATATATATATATATATATATATATATATATATATATATATATATATATATATATATATATATTAAACTTGTAATAATATAACAGTATAGAGTGTATTTTAAACATTTCAAAAATACTAGGTTTTTAATCTCCAATTTAAAATTTTCGAAATTTAATACCATTTAAATTAAAATTTTAAATATTAAAACTCTTGATTTAATAATTATAACAAATTAAACTATTAATTTAAATTATTAAATCATAAGGGATTATCTAAATCATGAGGATAATTACCATTTAAACAATTAACTTATCCTAATCCCTTTTATCCCTCTAAATTTCGAAAATAATGGGATGGGATAATTCAAAATCTTTAATTACCATATTTAAGCATTAAGGGATAATTACAAGATATGGGATTATCCAAATCCCTAAAATATAGGATCTTATCTTGGGGAAGGAGGCAAATCTCGAAATCTAAGGGTTTACAAACCCTAGATTTTGAAATCTTGGATTAAAAGGAAAGGATTCAAAAAACCCTTTCAAGATTTTCGCAAATTAGGGTTAGGAAACCCTAATCTCGAAATCTATGGCCTCCTAGGGTTTATTGGCTATAAAACCTAATTTATCAAGTTCATACAATTTTATAATACTAACTGTAAACAAGTTAACTAAAGGCTCTGATACCACTGATGAGTTTTATACAAACAATCCTATGTGTGCATGCAACCCTAATTTGGATCTATGTTTTCACTATTAGATACACAACATTATGATCACATGGATAAAACCCTAATGTAGCATTCTATTTTCGAAATTCATATACAAGGTTAGATTACATACCTCTTGTTTTTATATTGCAATAACAACTTAAATCTTCAAACCCTAAGTCTTGAAAGCAAGCACCACAAGTGTAGTGCCTCTAATGGCTCACAAACACCACAAACAATTGGAGAGGCTGTAGAGAGAGAAGGGAGGAGGTGGAAATCATCCTTGGGACTTCTTAGAAGCATGTACACGAATTCCCAAGGCCTAGGGGTCTTTATATAGGGTTTAGATTAGGGTTTCAGTCCTTATCCTTATCTAGTTACTTGCCCACCAAGCAACCACAAGATAAGCCTTGAAAACCCTTATCTCTTGGACCTTGGACGATTTTAAGGATATCGTTATCCTTGAATTCATCCATCCTTAAACAAGGATAACCATTTCCCTATTTTGCAACTATCACATTATTACAATTCAGCCCCTCTAGTTTAATTAATTACACTTGATCACAAAATTAATTCCTAATTAATTATTGACCAATTTTAATTAAACAAATATGATTTCTCCTTTAATATATTATTCTTATAACATATTAATAAATCATAATAACCTCTTTCTATATTTATTTCTCCAGTCAAGTTGCTTTGGTGAAGGCAACCCAAAAGGACCATGCACAACCGGGTCAAGTACTTGCCTAATATGGTTGCAGCCTTAGAGACTATTCCAACAACATCAAAGGATTGTAGATCGAAACATTAAGAATCATATAACAAAACATGTGACATATACGCGTGCATATATAAATGTGTATCTATAATTATAGAAGAAATATAACTGGAAATGACCATATTCACTTGCGAGCTCGCTTCTTCTCATGCAACAGAATCATGCCTTCACCTGGAAACAAGCGGCCAACTAGCAAAACACCAATCATGCAGATAGACACTGCTACTTTTCAAGCCGTAGTGACAACTACTGTGACAGTCATCATAGCACAACTCAACACTATCATCACAAACGAAAATAGGATCAGTGTCGACAATTCCAATTGTAGTGATAACCAGGGCACCAATGAATGGTTGCCTATAAGGATACCTCAAACCACAAACCCAAATACAAGAAACGGAAGTCCTGGAACAGGAAAGCGGGAAGTTCGACTCAATGACCTACCAAAAGACAACAAGCTGTAGCAGCCCATACCCCCACTGACCCTACTACCTCAACACCGAGAAAACCATATGATGGAAGCCTCCCAAAATGCCACAAGTGCAACTTCCATCACCAAGGATCCTGTCGAAAGCTGTACTGCAAGAAATGCAACCACAAAGGGTCACACCATTCGCTGTTGTAGAGTGCCAACCCGATGGGCCACCCAAGTCGCTAACGTTACGAGAAGCCAGGCTTGCTACGAATGTGGAAAGGCAGGACATTTCAAGAGGGGGTGTCCAAAAATTAGGAACAAAAGTGGCAGAGACGTCGGAAGCATGGAACACAAGGAGACAACGAAAGACCCTACTGTGATTACCAGTACATTTCTTCCCAACAAACTCCTTACGCATGCGTACTTTTGCAATAAAGGTACAAAAAGGAGACTCATAGGTCATGAAGTATAATTGCATACTAAATCGAAACCCTCAAACACTCATGAAAATATTCCTAGTAGAGATAATTAGGGGAAAAACTAAGACCACCATCGTCACCCACCTAGGATGCACTCTAAGCTCTAAGCAAACACTCCTTCTAAAACGACCTAGTATCAGTAACAATAGGAAACTTCAAAGATGGCCATTTTCACACTTTAGATAAAACCTTGCCAAATCCACATAACACATAACAAGACGCCATTTGAATTAGCTTACCAAACAAGAAAACTCATGCTATCTCAGACAACAAACCCGATACAAATCCTCGAATCGCCCCACGCATCTAGACTCAAAAGTATCTATGTAAGAGGTAACACATTTTTCCTGACCCAAAATAGAAAAGAAACAAGGAGCAAAAGACGTCAAGGGTAACATAGAGACTTGCAACCTTTCCAAAGTAGTTCCTAGAAGGCCTTTCGGTAATATCACCTATGTGTCAAGTTGAGTTCGGAATCGACTCAACTCTTGGAGCCATTACCATAGCCAAATCCCCAAGGCCACTTAGCACCAACATAAACATATAAATTTTCCGATCGATGGAACGATCCAAAAAGTATGGGAATTATTAGACCAAGACTTGAACCTTAGAGAACACCCATCTGAATCATAAAGAGGAAAGGCTAATTATCCATAGGACCACTGTCTACTAAGAATCAAACAAACCCATCCTCAAGGATCGATATCCCCTATCCCGAATCGAAGACTTATTTAACCAACTTTAAGAAACAAGAAAAGGTCGACATCCCGCTAGCTTAGAATCCTATAGTAAGAAACTCCTAAGAAAACCTAAGAATTGCAAGGCCAACTACACCACATGCAACCTTAACTTTGGTGACAATAGCGTTCGCCTTAAGGTTTAGAGACACTAATTTTGGGGCGTCAAGTACACAATCCCCATTAGACATGACCATCCATTCACCTCCCCATATAGGAAGCAAACACAAACCATCTATGTGTTGGTATGAGATGACCAACACACGGCTAAGCAAAGGGAAAGTACCCGACAACACTGTCACCATCCCGAGACCACCAAAGAGACAACTGAAGAGATCACCCAAATTAGAGCACAACTAGAGGCATCTAGAAATTGACAAAAGAGTATGCAAGTAAGCGACAAAAGCCCTTGGAATGCCAAATCGGTGATTGCGTACTGCTAATGGTATCTCCATTGGAAAGGGATGATACGGTTGGGAAAGTGTGGGAAATTGAACTAAAGATACATCAAACCATGGAAGTCCTTGCTAAGATTGGTCCGGTGGATTATAAAATCCAACTACCGCCTGAACTCAGCTATGTACTCGCTATCATTCATGCGTCCAATCTAAAGAAAGGCTTACCTGGCGAAACTCTCGTTGTCCGACTTGATTAGATTAAGGTAGATAAACACCATCATTTCGTCAAGGAACTCGTTAAAATTATGTATAGAGAAGTGAAGCGATCAAAGAAAGCTACATTCCCACCGTGACGGCTCGATGTAGTGCCAAGCGAGGACCAAAGTTCACCAAGGAACACAAATACCAAAAGATGTAGAAGTACCCCCATGTTTTTCCCTAGTTCTTGATGAATACTTTAGAACAAATATTGAGATGAAATTCCCTTTAACGGAGGGATGATGTCACAACTAGAAAAATTAGGGTTGAGATTGTGATGCATGTACAAAAGAATTTCTTCTGTGTAACCTTACAACATCAAATTAGTAAGACTCAAACTACAATATTATTTAAATGCATACGTACATACATTGTGAATCAAGTTGAAATAGTCTCTTGAAAGCCCAAAACTAGAACCAATAGCTGAGCTCATACAATTTTGGGCCATGACCCAAAAATTCTATGCCCAACACCCTAGGCCGAAAACCCTTTCTTTGGGCCTTAATTGGATCGAAAACCTTCATGGGGCCAAATGAAGGCCAAAAGCCTTATATACTCATCAATACCACAAACCCTTTTATAAAATCAGGGTGTTTTCAGCCACCCTAAAACCGAAAACTCTTAGAGAAGCATCTAAGGCCGACCCCCCCCCCCCCCCTTTGATTTTGAATAGAGCATGATTAAACCAAAAAAAGGAAAGGAAAATCACAAAAGAAAAGGGAGTTGACACCTCATTATTAACCCACATATTTTAAAGCCTTTACCTATTATGTATCCATGCAATATTATGGACCATCATGCTTCCAAGCAAACCTCACATCGAACATCAACAAAGCCAACCTATCCCTTTTTCCCCTCTTATGCTCTCAGCCATAAACCCCTACACACGCCCTCACTCAAATAATTCTTCACTCATTCTACTCTCCAAACCCTATTTTATCTCAAGATTTCATGAGCCACTTCATCCTCAAGAGGTCCTAGGAATTTTGGGTAAGATCCTTGTAAAACCCTAGTGCTTATACACATGTTTGTGTAAAGATCATTCCATTTACACAATCATTTTCGTGTGTATGATCCTTAGAACATCAACTTCTTGAAAATCTCTCCAAGACCAAGCTTGGCTCGAAAACCTCTCCCTTCTTTGTCCTACCACACGAAATCATCAAGGTAAGCTTCATACACCCACATTTTCATGTTTTTCATACTTTTCGGGGGAAAATACAAGTCAAATCTTGTTTAACCATTGGATATTTGCATGTACCTATATGTTATGTGTTTAACCTTTGGATAGTTGCATGCATCTTAGTTATGTGGTGAAAACGGAACAAATTCTTGGGTAATAAGGTTTTATGATCATGTTTTAGCTACATAAAATCATGGTGTACGTGTTTGACAACATATTCGTTACACAGAAATTTCATGGTTAGGGTTGCTCACTCAAAAATGGAAAACAAACATGCATATGCAGGTCCAAGCATGTTTATCTAATGGATTAATGCATGTTCACCTTTTGTACTTTACACAAAGGTTTGAAATAAATAAACCCTAGGAATTATCAAATGTGGTGTTGTCAAAAATCGTGAATTACTAGAATCAAATCAACATAAAAATATTTTTGGCACAAAACTTTCAACCTGGTAACAAGGTATAAAACAAAATACAAAGCTTGATATTTTAATAAAAATGATTATTCGTAAAATAGTCGTAAACTTGTATTCACTATGTTGATGGCTTAAAACAGGAGATATTATGCCATTTTTCACAAATTAAGATACAATTAGATATGTTCACTAATGATTATTTATAAAAAGCATTATAAATAATTTAACTAAAATTGTATACAAAACAGAATTCGTGAAAGAAAGATTTGTGTGTCATGACCTGTCTATGATAAAGCTGTTAAAGCATGAGTAATAAGTTGTATGTCAAAAAGCTGTAAAATGTGTGTCATAAAACTTTAGTAATAAATCTGTTAAGGCTCTTCTGAGACTTTCCTTCACCGTACCTTCCGAGCGTACACCGTAAGTCCTATAGTTATAACCAGAGTCTCAGGGAGGGAGAGCGAGATAACTATGTATAAATCTTTACAGGTACTGACAACCCCACACCTGAGATGTTCGCTACAACTAGATGGGGCCAGTCTAGGGTGACAAATATCTTACCAAAATCGATGCCTGAAGAACATCATGATAGCCATATCAGTCATATCAAGAATGGTTATAACGACTCACATAGGGAATAACAATACGATTTCGGTTTACGGGAAGCTTACACTTCACCGGTTTTATTAAACTATAAAATTGCATATCATTTTTCAATATATAGTCACTTACACTTCTGGTCTTAGGCTTTAAGACTATAGTTTTTCATACATTAGAAGATATCGGATTTTCTGGGAAAATACGCTTTACTTTTACAAACAAATGAAAACAAGGGACATGCATGCATATATGCACAGTTTTGGAACGAGACCTACAAATCATTTTCATTGAAAATATCGGATTTTCTGAAAGTACTATGAGAACTATTTTAAACAAGTAAATAACCATTTTTATACAAAAATGCTTATGAACTCACCAAATTTATAGTTGAAGCTTTTCAAAACGAATTGTATTCTCACAGAACCAGTAACAAGTAATCAGCTCTGCTACGAGATCAAGTGGTACAACTTTATGAAAATTTTACTTCTTGTCACTTTTGTGTAACTGATGAACAAGGATACAATCTAAACGATGTAAGTGTGTATTTTCAATGTATGTCGCTTGGAATGCTATGTTTCATTCATATTCAATTGTTATATTGTACAATGACATCATCCGCCCCCGGACATTCCCGCCGTCCTTGTTCAGGGTTGTGACAAGGCGGTCCTGCTTTGTGTTGAAGGACAATAGACCGAGAGCTACCCGGATAGACTGTATGACTGCAAGGCTGTCCAGTCAAGCCAAAGGCTCCGCGAGCGGTCCGGATAGGCAATAGGCCCTTCGAGGCAGTACAGTCATCCTGAAGGCTCGGGAGCGGTCGATATAGGTTGTAGTCCCTACGAGACGGTCCAGTCAGGCTGAAGGCTTATATGTGCATGTTGTTGTTGGTTATGTTTATGTGGTGGTATTTCGGAGAGGCCTCACTAGGCTCTGGGCTTATAGTTTTTGGTTATGTTTCAGGTACTTCAAATTATCGCGGAAAGGCGAAGGCTTGATCGTGCACCTCCTTGTATTTTATGTTATGATATTTGGGAAAAACTTTGATACAAAACCTATTTTGATAACAATATGTAGTAAATGATGGTTTTTGGATTTATGTAAAAGTTTTAAAATTTTTAGATTTTATGAGTGTTATAAGTTGTTATTAGAGCCTTGGTTTAAGTGAACTAGAGGAATATTCATGTGAATCCAGTCTCAAACTAAGGAAAATATTTTCAAAATTGTTTTCAAACCATTTTCAAAATACTAAAGGAGGATGCGATGTGTACGATTAGCCGGAGCCAGTAAGTAGACCCCAAAATACCATGTTATTATTTGATATTGTGATATGTTAGAACAAAATGCTAGAGATATTCTTGGGATATTCAAGAATTACATGATAGAATTGCGTAATTGTATGATGCCTGATAGCCTATAGTCTTTTCATTTATGAAATTGGCATCATTACTGCAATTTCATAGTGCATGCATCATGGTTATATATAACTAAGATCTTATAGCTTGAGAATATTAGGATTGGCCTTATTTCCTATTCTTTTTTGATGAAGAGCTTAGGTTAGGATCAAATATTCGAATGTCTATAGTATCTAGTGTTATGTATGGCTAGCATACACGAGTGTTGCAGGGTTGGTGGAAGTTTCATGGATGAGTTTTGTGGGGTTAATCGGCCAATCGTGAGATGTGTAGCCTTCCTCTAGGGAGTGAGTATCGAGTGTTTGTCAATGCTTATGAGTTTTGTTAGAGCGTTATGATGATCTTTCAGATAAACACGGGTATGTGTGGAAGGTAGTTTCGGCCCGTACTATTGAAAGCACAGGACCTGTACGCATAGAGCAGGCTAAGATGACCCGTAATCTGAGCATGCTCAAGACAGACATCAGACAGTTTGTTTCTACATAGCATTTTGGAGTTACAGGAGGCCGCCAGGCAACATGAGCTTGATATTGAGTTTCAGTTGAGAATGCAGAGGCAGGCCCCGACATAGTCACAATCGGCGTTGAAGCGGTTTAAGGCCGTTGATTCTAGGTTTAGAGGTCATCATGGTCGCACTTCTAGGAAATGTGGTAAGGTTCGTGTCGGAGCATGTCGATCTGGTAGTGGATGCCACAAATGTGGCAAGGAGGGGCATTTTGTGAGGGACTGTCGTCAGTTCGCCCCAGTTCTGAGTTTGAGGATTTGCTATCATTATGATCATGTTGGCCATGTGAAGGTCAACTTTCTGTTGCTCGGTGTAGGCTCCTGCGCCAGCTACATTGAGGATCACTGACGGGAGTTAGGGCAGGGAGGAGCCCCCGAGGGCTCGAGGTCGCTCTTTTCAGCTCACTGTTAAGGAGGCCAGGGCAACACCAGATGTTGAGAACGATAAGTTTCTATCCCTCATCTTTTTGATTACATTTTTTATGCTCATATGCTTGTACCATTTTTACGTATGTTCTTAGTGAATTCCTTACCTACTTTAATGATGTTTGACTTGGGTGCGAGTCGGACTTTTGTTTTTCAGCTTTTAGTAGGGAGTTTTCCATACCCATTGGGGAGTTGGAGTGTGTCGCCAATGAACATAGGATTTCTGCTTCTACGATTTATTAGGGTTGCATTCTAGAGATTTTCGGGGTACCCTTTCCAGTTGATTTGATTTCTATTCCCATGGGGGATGTCTGTGTGATTGGCTAAGCCGTTTTGGTACCATGATCGACTGTGAGGGCCAGCGGGTAGTAGTTCGAATCCCTAGTGGGGGAGAGCTAGTTATCTATGGAGAAGGAACCAGTTTGGGTTCAGGGTTTTGTTTAGCAGCCATGGCTCAACAATATATTCAACATGGGTGTGCAGGTTATTTGGCTTATCTGGTGGATACACGGGTTAGCGATCAGCAGTCATTGGTTGATGCTATAGTTGTCAAGGAGTTTGTTGATGTTTTCCCAGAGGAGTTACCCGTCGTGCCTCTTGATAGGCAGGTCAAGTTAAGGATCGACCTTGTGCCAAGTGCGGCCCTTATTGCCAAGGCGTCGTACCGATTGGCACTACCTGAGATGCAGGAGCTATCATCTCAGCTGCAGGAGTTACTAGGAAAGCAATTCATCCGTATGAGCAGTTCTCCGTGGGGAGCACCAATTCTTTTCATAAAAAAAAGGATGGTTCACACCGAATGTGCATTGATTATAGGGAGCTGAATTAGTTGACGATGAAGAACTGTTATCCCCTACCATGGATTGATTATCTCTTTGATCAGCTGCAGGGAACATCTTGGTTCACAAAGATAGATCTGAGGTCTGGATACCATCAAGTTAGGGTGAGGGAGGAGGACGTGGAAAATACCGCTTTCTAGACTCGTTATCGTCATTATGAGTTAGTGTTGATGTCGTTTAGGGTCACTAATGCGACAACATTATTTATGGATTTGATGAATCGGGTATGCAAGACGATGCTCGATCGCTCAGTTATTGTGTTCATTGAAGATATCCTGGTGTATTCCAAGACCAGGGAGCAACACGAGGAGCATCTTCGTGAGTTTATGGGAGTTTTGAGGCGAGAACGGATTTATTCTAAGCTCTTGAAGTGTGGGTTTTGGTTACGAGAGGTTCGGTTCCTTGGACACCTCGTTAACCAAGATGGGATTTTGGTCGATCTAGCCAAAATCGTGGCGGTGATGTAGTGGGAGATTTTGAAATCTCCCTCGCATATCAGAAGTTTTCTTGGTTTGGCAGGGTACTACCAGAGATTTATTTGGGATTTCACCAAGATTGCAGTACCCCTCACTCGTCTTGCGAGGAAGGGAGTGGATTTCTGGTGGGGCCCTGAACAGTAGTCAGCATTTGAGACCCTTCGGCAGAGACTTTGTGAGGCCCCAGTCATGACCCTCCTGGAGGGCATTGAGGATTTTGTGGTCTTCTATGATGCATCTATCACCAGTTTAGGATTAGTCCTGATGTAGAGGGGATGAGTGATAGCGTATGCTTCGCAGCAGCTGAACCCGCTTGAGACGAGATATCACACACACGATCTTGAGTTGGGATCGGTGGTTTTTTCTCTCAAGATTTGGTGGAATTATCTTTACGGGTTCTGTTATAATATCTATATGGATCACAAGAGTTGAAGGCACATTATGGATCAGCCGAACCTGAACATGAGGCAGCACAGGTGCTTGAATGTAGTCAAGGATTATGACTGCGAGATCATTTGCCATCCGGGTAAAGCGAATGTTCTGACGAATGCCCTGAGCCGTAAGTAGGTTGGACCTTCTATTAAGGTGATGTGTATGAGTCTATTTGTGGAATCTCCACTTGAGGGCTTGATTAGGGAGGCTCAGACTAAGGGTGTTCAAGAGGAGAATTGGAAGATCAAGAGGATCAGGGGTGAGATTACCATATTTATGTCGGACAGTCATGGTTTGTTGACCCATTGCGGTTGGGTATAGGTTCCTATGTATGGTGGGGTCAAACAGATTGTATTGGAAGAGGCTCATTAGTCTCATTTTTCTATCCATCCGGGGGCCACCAAGATGTATCGGGATCTGAGATTGAGTTATTGGAGATTGTGCATGAAGAAAGTGATCACTTGTTTTGTTGAGAGATGCCTAACCTGCAGGATTGTAAAGTTCGAGCATCAGAGGCCGCATTGAAAGTTGAAGCCTATGGTGGTCCCCATGTGGAAATAGGAGAAAGTTTCAATGGATTTTATCACCATGTTGCCAAAGAATGCAAAAGGTTTTGATGCTATTTGGGTCATCGTGGATCGATTAACCAAGAGTTCCCATTTTTTGGCAATTCAGGAGAGCACGTCAGCCAAGAAATTAGTTGATTTGTATATTAACGATATCACTGCATTCCATGGTGTTCCAGTCTCTATTGTTTCAGACCATGATGTTTGGTTCACCTCCCATTTCTAGCAGAAGTTCCATGAGAAACTGGGCACGAGCCTGCATTTCAGCACAACTTATCATCCGCAGACCGACAACCAGAGCGAGTGAACCATTAAAACTATTGAGGAAATGTTGCAAGCCTACATCATTGACTTTGGTGGATTTTGGGACTCCTACCACTTGCAGAGTTCTCCTATAACAACAGCTTCTACTATAGTATCGGTGCTCAACCTTTTGAGTTGTTGTATGGGTGGATGTGTCATACCCCAGTCAATTGGGTTGAGATTGGTCACATGGTCATGGGTTGGACCGAGGTGGTTCTACAGACTACGGATATGATTCAACAGATCAGGCAGCGATTACAAACTACTCAGAGTTGGTAGAAGAGTTATGTCGATCGGCGCCAATCTAAGTAGGAGTTTCAGGTCGGTGACATTGTGTTGCTGAAGCTCTCACCTTGGAAAGCTGTGATTCGTTTCAAGAAGAGGGGGAAGTTGGGTCCCCAATTTATTGGATCATTCTGGATTATTGTCAAGGTTGGCAAGGTGGCTTATAGGTTGGATCTTCCGGAGGAGCTTAGTCAAATTCATAACACTTTTCGTGTATCGTAGTTAATGAAGTGTGTTTTTGACAAGGATGTCATGGTATCATTCGATGATATTCAGGTTGATGAGCACCTGAACTATGCCGAGAGGCCGATGGCTGTTCTGGAAAGGAGGGTAAAGGTTCTGCGTAACAAAGAGGTACCTTTGGTAAAAGTACAATGCCAACATCGAAGGGGATCTGAGTGGATCTGGGAGCCAGAGGCTGAGATGCGGGATCATTATCCAGATTTGTTCACTGCAGTAGGCTTTGAGGACAAATCCTAGTTCTAGTGGGGGAGAATTGTAACATCCTGACTTCCAGGTATATAATTTAATTCTTGAAAGGCAAAATCCTCTTGGAACTCATCGAGTTAATGGCCTCAACTCGACGTGTTGAAAGCTTCTAGGCCGCGGAACTTTTTGGACCAAATCGACGAGTTGGTAAGGAAAAACTTGACGAGTTGGCGACTAGATGAGAAACCCTAAATTCTAGGGTTTGCACCCTATATAACATCCTTAAGTCTTTAAGGCTGATCTGTTATCAGCCTCCGAACCCTAATATCGACCTTATGAGCCCTAATCTTCATTTCCTCTCATATTATGAGTTAGTGTGGCATTTTGAAGCAAAGAAAGAGAAGGTTGTGTGAAGGAAGCAAGGATCTAGCAAGCAAATTCTTTAGTCTCTAGTTTGAAATTCTTGTGGACTGTTGTGAGTATTCAAGATTCGATTTTTATCTATATATGTAGCTAGATCTTGAGTTTTGAGCCTTTTTCCACCTTATTCTTTGTTTTTGCATGCATGGACTTCATAAAGTTTGCAACTTTATGAATCTCCAGGGCAAGATGGCCTCATAATGGGTTATATCTGGCTTTTTATCAATCTTTGATGCCATGCATGGATTTTGAAGGCATATTTTCCCTTTTTAGCCCATTTTGGCTTCCAAACATGAATTGGAGATGTATGTCTATAAAGCAACAATCTTTGGGACATTTTTGAGGTTAGAACCTCTTCTGGAAAGGATGGGTTCCAGATCTTTAGTGTTTTGGGCTTAATGGTTAAGCCTTTGAGTTTTCAAACCTTGGATAAGAGCTTTTGAGCATTTGGGGCAATCCTAAACGATAAAGTTGGAAACTTTATCCTTTAAGACTATTTTGGAGTTCAGATCTAAGCCTTAGAGTCCACGGAATCGTAGAATCAGCCAAATGTGTTTAGCAAGGGGAAAACTTGAAGAGTTGTCCAGCCAACTCGGCGAGTTGTCTAGTGTTTTCCTAGCTTTCCTAGTACTAAAGGAACTCGACGAGTTGCTAGGTGTACTCGACAAGTTGCTAGGTGCACTCGACGAGTTGGGTCAACATGGGCTATTGACCTTTACTGTTGACTTTGACTGTGGCCAAGGTTGACCAAGTTTGGCTTTGAGGGAATTTTGGGTGTTTCAGGGTTTTGATAGAGATGGTCATATGTTAGTTGTACGCATTCGATTCAGGAGCTGAGATTTAAGAGTTCGATCTTATCAATCAGTGTTACTTGTGAGGTGAGTTTTCCTTCACTGTACTTATGGATCGAAGGCACCAATGCCGACCCTTTTTGGATTGTTATCCTAGGTATCTTAGGATGCTATTATCATTGGTATCTTGGTAGATAGGATGATGTTATGCTTATTGATTTGTATGATTTGTACTTGCCTGTAAATTGATTATGTGTTTGAGTTATGTATATGTCAACATGTTGGTGGTTAGGTTGAGGCGATTCTGCTTTGTGCTGAAGGCCAACAGACTGACAGACCCAAACTAACTTTCTACGATTTTGGTTATGTTTCAAGTACTTTAGATGATCGCGGAAAGGTGAAGGTTTGATGGTGCACCTACTTGTATTTTATGTTACGATTTTTGGGAAAAACTCTGATGCGAAACCTATTTCTAAAACAATATGTAGTAAATGATGATTTTTGGATTTATGTAAAGGTCTTAAAATTTTCAAATTTTGTAAGTGTTACATATAGACTCAGAATATAGGGTGTGGTGTGGTGGTAGCACCCCTATGTACAATGTTCCAAAGGGCAGAGCAAATAGGGTGTTGTAACGATGTCTAAAAAAATACTTTCCCTTTAAAAATCTTTTACTGCATCAGTGGCGTTTTTTCTTGTAACTACCCTTAACCACCAATTTTGGCACCATGGTGTTGCCACCACTTTTAACCACCACAGAAGATAGACATTTCATGTAAGGTTTAGGGAATTTCAAATAACCAAAAACTATTCTTCTTTGTAACCTTGTCTATCTGAAAATGCAAAACAATAGGTATATTTTATGTTTCAAATTTGAAAGAAGGCTGAATTTCAACTCAATTGTTTTTGGATTATCCCATATGATATTTCGTGATACCCAATAGAGTAAAAATTACATATTTTGAAAAGTTATTAGTGATATTCTTAAATCCAAAATCTAACAAAAATTCAATTTGAAATTCTTTTAAAGGCTTTTTTTTTTACATTTTCATGAAAAGTTTTTTTATTATATATTAAAAATGCCATATAAAAAAACTTTTAACTTTTTTATTTGGGTAAATCACATAAAAACTCAATATATTAGGTAAATTCCGTATTCGACTTGGTTTGAATTTCGTTATGCATCTTGGTTTGAACTTTTCCATATCATTATAATTGGCTATATTGTTCTCGACTTAAGGTCTGATCGGGATTTGAAGGAACTCGACGAGTCACCTTGATGACTCGGCGAGTAGCTAGGTGTACTCAGCGAGTTGAGGTCAACATGGACTGTTGACCTTGACTGAGGACTTTGACCTTGATCAGGGGTTGACTATTGGGTTATGGAGTACCTTATAAGGTTAAAGACTTATGCGTATATTGAACTATAGTTATAGGTGGTGGGGCCTGTGTCGAGTGATCCGAGAATTGGAGTTTATCTTCCGAGTCGACATCTGCGAGGTGAGTTATCCTCACTATATCGATAGGGTCTACGACAACAAAGCCGGCCTTTTAGTTGTTATTGTTATGATTGTTGGATAAGGTGTCTATGTCCATAACTATTTCTGGTATGTACTTGACCCGACCCGGCATGGTCCATTTGGGTTGCATGACACCGTGCAATTGGATAGACTAAATGAGAGAAATAACACTTGGAGATTATTAATATATTATAAGTTCTAATATATTAATAATATTATTTGATTAGTTTGATCAAGAATTAATTTAGAATTAATTATGTGATCAAAAGATAACTAATTAAATATATGGGTTGATTATGTAAATCATCCATATCTTGTATAGTGGGCTAAAAGGCTCCATGGACTATCAAGTTGGGTTCCACCCATAGGATGCTCCATGGATGCTCCATGGGAGTTACAAACCCATGGGTCATGGAAATGAAGAGTCATGACACATTAGGGTTTAACCCTAGATGTGTCAACACTATATAAGTAACATGTTCTCCACCTAAAACCGGCTACACTAAGAAACAAGAGGGCTTGGCCGATTTTGAGAAGTGTGTGTTCTCTCATAAGTTCTTCCAAGAGCATTTGGTGTTGTGTGAAGCATTTGAGGCATCACACTTGGGGTGCTAGGCTCACAAGGTTTCAAGGAACACAAACAACAACAAGGTAAGTTATTCTATCTATACTTTAAGTTAAAATTGTTCCCCATGTATGCTAGATAGGAATATAACCTTGGAATTCAACTTTGCATGATAATTAGACAAACATAGATCCAAGGTTATTAGGGTTGCATGTACACTTAGGAAGTGTTAGAATGCTCAAAACCCATCAGTGGTATCAGAGCCTAGGCTTGTTTGCTCTTATTTGTGCTTAAAAGTTGAAAAAGAATCGAAAATCTTGTTGTCTGCGAATGGACTCGTCGAGTCTATAGGGGGGACTCGTCGAGTTCATGAGTATCTTCAACCAACTCGGCGAGTCAGTTCATGCACTCGGCGAGTAGGGTCGACTGATTGCAGAATTTCGATTCAGTTGCTGGAAATGAATTAGAAACATTACCCTAAACTGTTTTGGTAATTGAAAACTTGTTTTTGGTGGTGTAATGTCTTTGCTAATTCATGTACAACAACTAGTTATCAAAATTACAAAGTTTTAAATGTAATTTTTGATTGTGTTCATATTCATGTTCTTGTTCTTATGATGTTTTAGATGATCATAGAAATTATTTGTAACCTATGTGGTAGATTAATTCTTGATCATAATGTGTTTTAATGGAGTCCATAACTTGTCCTCAAGTTATGGAAAACCAAGAGTCACACTTGAGTTAAAACCATTAAAACAAATACAAGAGTTAGAAAAATGAAGAGTCTTCATTTTATTACTCTATTAAACTCATAAGTTACAAGAAATGAAAAGTTTTGAAAGTTACAAAACTTGCCCTCAAGTTTTGGAACAAGTAAAGTTAAGTTAAAACTTTAAGTTCCAACCCCTAGAATTTTAAAAGTTAAAATTCAACCATTATACTTATATTATGATGATTTAATAATTATATATATATATATATATATATATATATATATATATATATATATATATATATATGTATAAGAATAAAGTCGTCTTACCGCTAGTACGCCTCATTCACGAAGCCGGTCTATAAGGTGGGTATAAGGTTGTTGCCTATAAAATGGTGACTTAATGGGTGTATACTCTCACCCACCGCTTGCTTGACTGGTGGAGGGTCGTTAGCCGAACGGGTAAGACAAGGACTTATAAATTCTCATTCAAAGTATGATGAATATAATAAAGTAACTAAATGTTTTACTAAATTCCCAATCTTAGTTACTTTAGGAAAATGTGAATAAGGTGCTAATCCATGAAATTACACTTTACACTTTGTCTAAGTCGTTGGTGGAGCGTGTGTGGTTAACCGGCACACTAACTTGGACTTAACAAGGTAGGTAAAGGGTGACTTAAGGTTTATTATAGTATCGGTGGAGCGTGTGTGGTTTACCGACACATCGATTGAGTGATAAACTTTAAGGGTACCAAGTGATTTGCATGGTTACTTCACACCTCGTTTTGTGATCCTCGGTATCCCAGTCACAAAACTTGGAGGGCACTCTCGAGATTGAAACATGCCTTTGAAAAGTTCATTGAATCTCAAAGAATCTAGGAATTTCTAAAAACCAATAAAACCTAATATCTAATATTTCGGTTTTCGTGGTGGAAATTGGTGAATCGTCATTCACCTACCTTTCAAATATGATATAGCTTAGATTACGGCATACCTCTTCTAAGTTATATTATATTGTGATTGGATCCTAGCCTTAATATTACATTTGGGTGTTTTATTAAGGACTCTCTTAAATCTATACTAAACTTGTTCTTCTCTTTCAGATGTCTTCAAATAATGCTTCTGGCTCGAATCCTAATGGCTCCTTTACTCTTATGAGTTTGTGTGGGAAAGTCACCTTTGATGGATCCAACTTCAATGAATGGATCAGAAACATCAGGATGATTACCCGCTACGAGGACAAAGAATATGTCCTTGACAAGGAGCTTAAGGAAATTGATGAGTCCACTGCAACTCCCCAGGAGATCGCTAACTTTCATACTCATGAAAGAGATGCAACCAAGGTGGCTTGCATCATGTTGGCCACCATGACAGCTGAACTCCAAAAGTCTTATGAGGATTTCTACCCTTATGAAATGCACCAAGATTTGATGGAAAGATACCATCAAAGTGCACGACAAGAGAGGTACGAAATCATCTGCTCCATGATAACAACCATGATGAAGGACGGAGATTCCGTCACGAGCCACATGCAGAAAATGCAAAGGTATGTGGATCGCTTGTTGAAGCTTAATGTGAACTTCCCTGAGGAGCTTGCAATAGATATCATTTTGCACTCCTTACCATCGTTCTATGATCAATTCCGCATGACATATCACATGAACAAGGAAGAGGTCACCCTCAGCAAACTTCAGGGACTTCTCAAGACCGCAGAAACAGGTCTTAAGGGGAAGTCGATTGCTATCACTCCTACTCCAAACTCAACTCCGGTCTTGGCAATCGGGCAAAGTCGAGGGAGGAAGAGAAAGAGATCTTCAAAGGGTTCCAAGGCTCGGACCCTTGATGGCTCTTCTTCAAGTGGAACCAAGAAAGGTTTCATTACTCCTTCTTCTGACCCAAAAGAGGCTGAATGCTTCTATTGCCATGAAAAAGCTCATTGGAAGCGGAACTGCCCAAAGTACCAGCAGGATGTGAAGGATAGGAAAGTCAAACCCAACCATGCAGGTATTTACACTATCATTTCTAATAACTCACCCCATTCGAAATCTTGGGTCCTTGATACCGGTTGTGGTATTCATATTTTTTGTGACTTGCAGGGACTAAGAAGAAGTGAGAATGTGGAGCAAGGAAGAATAAACTTGATCATGGGGAACAGGAAAGCTTCACCTGTCACCAAGATTGGAGTTTATACTTTATCGCTAAGTAGTGGGTTAAATTTAGATTTGAATAAATGTTGTTATTCGCCAGAAATGGCAAGAAATATTATTTCCTTTCATGCATTGTACAAACAAGGTTTCACCTTTTCATTTGATAATGAAGTTGGTTCGATTAATGCTTTCTTTAATAATGTTCTTTATTTTAAAGCATTACCTTGTGATGGTGTGTATGAAGCTGTATCTGTTGTAGATAACTTAGGAAATAATGTTTTGTGTATTGATTCTACTAATAATAATAGCTTGGATAAAGCATCATTATGACATTGTCGTCTTGGACATATAAGCAAGAAACGCATAGGCCAACTCCAAAAGGATGGAGTCTTGGAGTCGTTTGACCTAAAGTCAAATGATAGTTGCGAATGATGCTTACTTGGAAAAATGACAAAGTCACCCTTCACAGGCTCGTGTGAAAGGGGTGAAGGTTTGTTGGACCTTATACACACGGATGTGTGTGGACCATTCAAACATGCCACAAGGGATGCTAATCGTTATTATTTGACTTTTACTGATGATTATAGTAGATATGGATATGTCTACTTAATCAAGCATAAGTCAGAGACTTTCGAGAAGTTTAAGGAATTTAAACAGGAAGTCGAGAATCAATTGGGCAGGAACATTAAGATGCTTCGATCCGATCGGGGTGGTGAGTATCTTAGTTCAGAGTTCCTAGACTATCTAAGGGAATGTGGGATTGTCTCACAATTGACACCTCCCAGGACACCACAGTTGAATGGTGTGGCTGAGAGGCGTAATCGAACCTTGTTGGACATGGTTCGTTCCATGATGAGTCGAGCTTCGCTACCAATCTCATTCTGGGGGTATGCCTTAGAGACTGCCGCCCATATCCTTAATCTAGTCCCTACAAAGAAAGTTGCCAAAACTCCTCACGAGATGTGGACTGGTAAAGTACCTAAACTAGACCACATCAAGATTTGGGGTTGCGAGGCTTTCGTGAGACGCGAGACTCATGATAAGCTCGAACCCCGAAGCGAGAGGTGTATTTTCATCGGCTACCCACATCAATCCTTTGGTTACCTCTTCTATAGACCTAGTGACAATGTGGTCTTTGTAGCAAGAAGAGGAGTCTTTCGAGAAAAAGAGTTTATAAGCCAAGGAGACAGTGGGAGGCAAATTGATCTTGAAGAAATTCAAGAGTCAAGTGGTGATGGAACTTCAAATTCTAGCCCTCAACTTGAGGAGGAAACTCCTATTGAGCCAATTGACGAATCTGTACCTCTGAGGTGTTCCACGAGAGTTAGGAGTGCACCTGAGCATTACTATGGATTCCATATTACTGCAGAAGGTGAGACACTTATTAGTGATGGGACACTAGTAAGTCAAGATGACCCTAACAGCTACGAGGAAGCCATGGCAGGCCCCGAGTCTGCTAAATGGAAAGAGGCTATGGATAGCGAGATACAATCCATGTATGACAATCAAGTTTGGAACTTGGTTGAGAATGTACCAGGTCGTAAGACTGTAGGGTGCAAATGGGTCTTCAAGAAGAAGACCGACATGGATGGTAAAGTACACACTTATAAGGCTAGACTGATCGCAAAGGGCTTCTCTCAAATTCCTGGATTGGATTATGATGAGACCTTTTCTCCGGTAGCCAAGATTAAGTCTATTCGGGTTCTGTTAGCCATAGCCGCATTTCATGACTATGAAATTTGGCAAATGGATGTCAAAACCGCTTTCCTTAATGGAAAGTTGGCTGAAGATGTTTACATGAGTCAGCCAGAGGGTTTTGTCAGCAACGAGTACCCCAATAGAGTGTGTAAGCTTGAGAAATCCATTTATGGGTTAAAGCAAGCACCTCGCAGATGGAATCTTTGCTTTGATGAAAAGGTCAAGGAATTTGGCTTTTCTAGGAGTGAAGATGAATCTTGTGTGTATGTCAAGGCTAGTGGGAGTATAGTTAGCTTTTTGGTATTGTATGTGGATGACATACTACTCATAGGAAACGACATTCCAACCCTGTAGGAAGTAAAGTCCTGGCTTGGAAAGTGTTTCGCTATGAAGGACCTTGGTGAAGCTGCCTATATTTTAGGGATAAGGATCTTGAGAGATCGGAGTAAAAGACTAATTGGACTTAGTCAAAGTACCTACTTGGATAAGGTGCTGAAGAGATTCAGCATGCAAGACTCCAAGAAAGGCGAATTGCCCATCCAGAGTAACGCCAAACTGAGTAAGACACAAAGCCCTAGAACTGAGGTTGAGATAGCACAAATGAGTTGAGTACCTTATGCTTCGGCTGTAGGATCGATCATGTATGCTATGATGTGTACTCGACCTGATGTAGCTTTTGCCCTGAGCATGGTTAGCAGGTTTCAGGGGAACCCTGGCAAGGCACACTGGACTGCGGTAAAGAATATTCTCAAGTACCTACGAAGGACTAAGGACTGGGTCCTTACCCTCGGTGGGAGTGATGACTTGAGAGTTGTAGGATATAGTAATGCTAGCTTTCAGACTGATAGGGATAACTTCCGCTCTCAGTCGGGCTGGGTCTTTACCCTAAATGGAGGAGCAATTTCTTGGAAGAGTTCCAAGCAAGAGACAGTGGCAGATTCTACTTGTGAATCAGAGTATATTGCAGCTAGCGAGGCGGCAAAGGAGGCGTTATGGCTGAGGAACTTGATTGGAGACCTTGGAGTTGTACCAGCTATTAAAGAGCCAATGGAAATTTTCTGTGATAGTGAAAGTGCTGTTGCCTTAGCCAAGGAACCAAGGGATCACGGAAGATCCAGACACATCGACAGAAAATACCATTTCATCAGACATCAGATCGAAGGACTCCTCGTGGCAAAGAGGGTATCATCAGATGAGAATCCGGCAGATCCCCTCACGAAGGGACTGACTCGGGTTAAGCATCTCCAGCATGCTCGGAGCATAGGGCAGAAGGATGATATTAGATTTAGTAGTTAGATAACCTCGAAATTTGTAAAGTGTAATTGACATTTGATGATGAATAAATGTGTTTTATTTATGATTAAAGTGTTACTATCTCTTGTCGATCGTTTACTATATTTCTTTTGCATGTTTTGACTTCCAGAATAATTTTTGTTTGGTATAACATATTATTCAAACCTCCACAGTCGGTCATATGTCGGAAGTAGATATGAATCAAGACTGTCATGTTTGGTTGTAGAGGTCTTGGACAAGGCTACAACAATCATGAGTGCTCATAAGTTCTGAGCATTGGACTCAACCCACGCTCACTGGAATCACTTCATGGAATTCTATCTCGAGTGATCGTGAGACGGTAATATCATATAAGTCTTCAAACCTAGAGATATGATTTGTTACTTACAAGTTGGTTATGCATTAATTGTACGAAAAATGCATTGGTAACTCGATGTTATAAATCGCGCTCTTGTGTGTAATTCAATGAGTAGTAGAACAAACATATGAGTCGAAGTTTATCTGTTCCTTCTTGGATTAGAAGCTGATATCTGGGCCCCTCGATGATTTTGTTTTGACCTGTGTACCGGGCCCGGTCAGAACTAAATTGATGTGTTCAATGAAGTTCTTTGTCAAACAAATCGGAAATCGGGAAACAAACTGTTGGACAATAAGTAAGACATTGTTCCATGTATTTGTCCGACTGATATCTAGAACAGAGGATTATATGATCACTTATCTTAAATGGCGTACCATCATCTTCTCAATTTCGAGAAACTTTGTAAAGAGCTACGATTGCTGATCGGTTCCTGAAGTCATACTTGCAGTAATAGTTATTAGACTTATCCAAGTGGGAGACTGTTGGATAAGGTATCTAAGTCCATAACTATTTCTGGTATGTACTTGACCCGACCCGGCATGGTCCATTTGGGTTGCATGGCACCGTGCAATTGGATTGACTAAATGAGAGAAATAACACTTGGAGATTATTAATATATTATAAGTTCTAATATATTAATAATATTATTTTATTAGTTTGATCAAGAATTAATTTAGAATTAATTATGTGATCAAAAGATAACTAATTAAATATATGGTTTGATTATGTAAATCATCCATATCTTGTATAGTGGGCTAAAAGGCTCCATGGACTATCAAGTTGGGTTCCACCAATAGGATGCTCCATGGATGCTCCATGGGAGTTACAAACCCATGGGTCATGGAAATGAAGAGTCATGACACATTAGGGTTTAACCCTAGATGTGTCAACACTATATAAGTAACATGTTCTCCACCTAAAACCGGCTACACTAAGAAACAAGAGGGCTTGGCCGATTTTGAGAAGTGTGTGTTCTCTCATAAGTTCTTCCAAGAGCATTTGGTGTTGTGTGAAGCATTTGAGGCATCACACTTGGGGTGCTAGGCTCACAAGGTTTCAAGGAACACAAACAACAACAAGGTAAGTTATTCTATCTATACTTTAAGTTAAAATTGTTCCCCATGTATGCTAGATAGGAATATAACCTTGGAATTCAACTTTGCATGATAATTAGACAAACATAGATCCAAGGTTATTAGGGTTGCATGTACACTTAGGAAGTGTTAGAATGCTCAAAACCCATCAATGATATGCTATATGTGGTTATGATCCGTTAGATCGGAATCGGGGTAGACAGTATGTTATGCTCTTATGATCCATAGGGATTGGTATGGTAGTGACCTGCTAGGTCGGTACTCTAGTTACAAGAGAATTCTATGATTTATGATCAATGTCACAGATATGTTTAATGTTTATATATGCCTGTATATGATAGTATACGCACATGGTTATTCGCTTGTGGCTGGGTTGAGGCGGTCCTGCTTTGTGCTGAAGGCTAATGTACCCTATGAGCGATCCGAGGAGACTGTATGCCCACATGGCGGACCAGTCATGTTGAAGGCTCGAGATAGATTCAAACAGACTATAAGCCCGGTAGGGTGGTCCAGTCAGGCCGATGACCTAGTATGCATGTTGATTGATTGATTGTTACTGCTATGGTATTATCAGTGTGGTGTTGGTATTTTGGGGGTAGCTCACTAAGCCCTCGGGCTTACAGTTTTCTGTTTATTGTTTCAGGTACTTTAGGAGATCATGGAAAGGCGAAGATGTGACCTTACCGCTCCTCATCCTTATGCTATGATTTTTGGACACTCCGATGGATTTGGATTTGAAAACATTTTTGTAAACAAACTTTGTTTGATTTTATTTACGATTGAAACAGTTTAAATTTGGCGTAAAATTTATGGTTGTTACAAAAAATTTAAGGGCTTTTTGGAAAAAACTAAAATTGAGTATAACCTCGAAAAAAACTCGATACATAGGGTCTTTTATGTGATTAACCTTTTTTATTTTGAATTTGTTTTAACATTAACTTCAAATTTTTACTCTTTTTATATTTTATTGATTTATGATTTGATTTTAATATACCCAAATTTATTAGAATTTTTTGTGTGTGTGTGCATATATATATATATATATATATATATATATATATATATATATATATATATATATATATATATATATATATATATATATATATAAAAGTCATAATAACTGATGACACACCCCTCAAAGTGTGACATTAACAAGAGAACCCCCAGTAAGGAATCTCCAACTGAGAATCCCCAATGAGACCTGACAATGCCCAGCTTAGCCGCCCCAGCTGCTAGGCGCCCTAACGGAACTCCCGGTTACCAAGCCCTAGCAGTATGACCGCATGGAAGGCCCATTCCCGCCAAGGGTAGCCTTCCACTATAGTCTAAATACAACGGCTCTAGGCGACAAGGAGCACATCCAGAGCATTATCGCCTAGACCAATCATTGGACCTGACACAACGTGGAACATGACTCACCAATAAGGACATCGGATCTTCTTGAGATTGTAGTCTTTATTCCTTGTACAGACCGAGAAGGATCCTCAGTATAAAAGGACCATCATTCCACCTTGAGAGGTAAGCTATCTTTTCGATTCTCAACCCTTACTCTCCAATACATTACTAACTTGACCCTCAGAGTGTTTTTCCAGGACCTCCTCCCGGAGAACAGATGACGGCTTTCTCTCTTTGTGACCTCTCAGGTTTATCTCAGACGAACACAACTTCCATCCTCTAGGTGGTCGGAGGCCAGGTTGCATCATTTGGCGCAATTCGTTTGTATGACAACGGATACACAAACCCATTTTTTCCTCTTTAACCCAGCCAAATGATGGACGAGGCCGCCTGCAAGCCATCGGAAATACCACAAAACCTGATATGCCCAATGATCTCACTAGAGACGGCCATCACCCCAATATCACCACCACCTCAGACGACTAGCACGACTTCTGAGGCACCACCATCTGGTAGCCCGCCACCTTCCCTTGCAATAGTTGCGCCTTCCATCACAACCCACATACCAATAACCACATTGAATAGCGTAACCCCGCCGTTGTTAACAACGGCAGACCCAATCCTCCTATCTCACCTCGTATACCGCTGTTTTTTCCCAACATTGGCGGATTAAACAACGCCGGTTACAGCTTCTTGACACCACCCATGCACACCACAAACGAGCAATGGCAAACGACACTCATAACATCACCGTTAAACGCGATTCCATCCCTCACGCACGCAACGCCGGCGAATAACACTGCTAATGGACCAAACGTCATTGTTCAAGTGCAATACCACCCACTGCTAGTGACAGGAGCCATGCCGACACCGCCGTTCACACCCTACCAGCAAATCCCAATGACCCACACGTTTCCTACCCCATTCCAGCCACATAACTTCTATGGCCCAACACCACCAGACCTTGCGGCCTATAATAACATGTTGGTACAACCATTCCTTGCAATGCAACAACCAGGATACCACTTTGCTCAACGAACACCGAACAAAGACTGCCTTTCACACAGTGTCCTATCACCGTTCGTGAAAGAGTTGCTGGAATATGAGATCGCAACACCGCGAAACTACCTCACCTGAATACATACGATGGCACCACCGACCCAGACAGCCACATGGACACATAAAAATAGAGGTGGCAAAAATTGACATGACACGAAACCCGAAACGAAATAAACGGGTTTGGGTAAGATATTTCAACCCATTTAAATAAACGGGTTGACACGACACGACACGAAAATTAAATGTGTAAGGTTAGGGTTAAGAATTTCAACTCGAATATGACTCGAAAATGACCCGTTTATTTATATGCAAGTATTTTGAAATATTTAAATGAACTAGAAAGATACAAAATCAAAACCATAAGTAAAAGAAAGCCTTCGAATTGAATTGTTTTGTAATGTTGAAATGACTCAGCCAAGGCTTCATTTCAACTTTTCCATTCTCTCCCAAACTACCCGGTCTCTTTCACCACTATCGCATCCTCATGACCTTCGTCATCCGCCTCCCCAACTCCCACTCTTTTAATTTTGTCATCTAAACTTGCTATAACTTCATATATTCTGCCTCCAAACTATTAGTTTTTCCTTTCCGCCTACCCAACTCCTACTTTTCAACATGCTCAATCTTTTAACCTCACATGACACGACATATTTCCAGGTATAGCCCTAACCTAAAACCCGACACAAACTCGACACGAAAGTAAACGGGTTGACACAACACGACACGTTAATTAAATGGGTTGGGTTAGGGTCAAGCACTTTCAACCCGTTTAGTGTTTTGACACGACACGAACCCGACACAACACCACACGGTTGCCACCTCTACATACGAATGGACGATGATGTCCCTCAAGCTAGACGAACACTTATGGTGCATGTTGAAAAAGTAGAACTAGGAGAGCATGACATCAGATACCACCCTAGGGTGAGCATCAAAGGACAGGCACTAGCAGACTTCCTATTGGAAATCCCGAGGAACTCCAGCGGGAAATGACAAATACCACCCAACGAAGGCACTCATAAGAGAAGACCGATTGGTAGTGGACCCTTTACACGGATGGAGATTCTAGCAAGGAAGTCCCAGGATCGGGTTTGATCCTAACCCGCCCCACGGGCGATGAAATCATGTACTCCCTACGCTTTGACTTCTAAACCTCCAACAATGAAGCCGAATACGAAGCCCTGTTAGCCGGTTTAAGGTTGGCAGTAAAAATGGATGCAGAAAGGATAGTAGCCCTAACCAACTCACGCCTAGTAGCCAACCAGGTCACTGGAGAATTTGAGGTAAAGGATGAACGAATGGAGAAGTACGTTAAAGCAGTCCAACGGATCACGAGCCCACTTAAGAGTTTCGCCATAAAGCAGATTCTGAAGGGAAGCAATAGACGGGCAGACGCCCAAGCAAACTCGCATCAACATGTTTTGGCCAACTCTTTAAGGAGGTCCTAGTAAATGTCCTAAAAGAAAGGAGCATCGATGAATTCCAAGTTGACTCTCTATCCACGGCACAACCCAACTAGATGATACCTATTATAGACTATTTATAGCACGACATACTTCCTGGCGACCACCGGGGGGGGGGGGGGGGGACGAAAAATAAGCATACAAGCTCCTCAATACGCAATCTTAAGAGGATTATTATATAGAAAAGGCTATACAGCCCTGTGGCTCAAATTCATAGACAATTATTTAGGAAGAAAGGCCCTCCAAGAAACCCATGTGAGATCAGTCGGAGCCCACAAGGGGGCGAGGGCACTCACAAGCAAGGTACTATGCATGGGGCTTTGCTGGCCGGACATACACCAGGATGCCACCAAATTAACGCGAAAATGTGTGGAGTGCCAGACCTTTTCACCAGTACAAGTTGTACCCCCGAACAAGTTGACAAGTATAATTAGCCCATGGCCCTTTTACTAATGTGGAATCAAAATCATTGGCCCTTTCACAGATGCACCAGGGTAAGTAAAGTACTTGGTTGTGGCAATCGATTACTTCCCAAAATGGATAGAAGCCGAGCCTTTGGCATGTAATACAAGAAAACAAATGATTAAGTTCATGTGGAAAAACATCATAAAAATGGTTTGGAACACCCAAGGTCCTGATCAGTGATAACAGGATGCGATTCGCCGAGAACCCTTTCAGAAACTAGTGTGTAGAGAGAGGAATAGAGCAAATATTCACATCGGCAGCACACCCCCAAGCCAATGGACGGATAGAGGTGTCCAATAGGATGGTAGTGCATTGGATAAAAAATTGGCTTGGCAAAGCAAAGGGAAACTGTGTAGATGACCCGTCTGAAGTCCTCTGGTTGTATCCAACCACACCGCAAACCAGCATGGAGGAAAAACTGTTCATTCTAGCCTATAGAGCCGAAGCTATGCTGCCAGTAGAGACGATGATAAGATCGATACGAACGGAGTACTGTCAGGAGCAAACCACTAACAGGAACCTGAGGGACAATTTAGACCTTTTGGAGGAACGACGAGAACGCTCAAGCATATGCCAGGCCGTGTACAAAAAAAATAGCAGAGAGGTATTATGATCAACGATTCAAAGACAAGGCCTTTCATGTAGGCGACTATGTCCTACGGAAACACGAGGCCAGCCACACACAGCCTCGCGGAAAACTGAGCTAGACATGGGAAGGACCGTAAAAGGTGGTAGAGGCACACCGCACTCGATCGTACTCTTTAGAGACACCTAAGGGAAGATAGATCCCAAGAACGTAGAATCCAAGGAACTTAATAAAGTTCCACTTTTGAGTGAAACCACAAGCCCTACACAGAAGGGCAGATAGTTCTAGTAAAACATCCCCTGGCCGGACTGATCACTCGGACCGATACGCGGACGCTTAGTGTAGTCTGATAAGGAACCATAGTGCATTAAAAACCAGAAAGTATCAAGATTACATAATGGCAATAGAAAAAATGCACTAGTTTTAATATGTTATGTACCATGGGCATATATGCTGAAGTAGAAATGAAATACAGAGGATACTTAGTGAATCCACATGCGCACATGTAGATACTCACACGCAAAGCAACAAAACAACAAGTTTTCTGAATAAAGTCGTAATGAGAAACACAAAATCTATATAAGAGGCTTATCATGCCCAAGATATTAACAAAAAATGCCCAAGAACAAGCAAACATGCCCAAAAAAGCAATGCAATGCAAGCTAGCACCAAAGCAAACAAAATCAAACACGACTATTGCCAATTAATACATAAGCAAAAAACCATCAATATACACAACAAAAGGCCTTGAAGGCCACAAGTTACCAAGGAACAAAGAAAACAAAAACAAGGATAACAAAGCTTCATCAATTTTTTCACACCCCGAAGGGTAGCTCTAAACAACTTCAAAATCCACCAGGATCACTATCACCATTTCAGCACCAACAACTGTCGGACCACCCATATCATCTACACCAGCACCGTTCCCTCCAGCAAGACCCACCACCGTATTCCCCACCACATCCTCAACTTCGTCAAACACACACAGCGCTCTCACCCCATCCACATCAAGCTGACCTAACCTAAGTAGACTTGTAAAATTCATAGTCGTAAAAGCCAGCAGGGCATCATCAATAGCTGAAGAATGGCTTGAGCGAGAATTGCTAGCAGATGGATCATTTGTCCCAGCATCAACCTGTGCCTTCAAACTTACCCGAACCAATTCCTCACCTGCAACAAATGCGACATGACGAATTCGGCTGATACCCACAACAAATTCTGGATGATCTATGAGTTTATCCATCATACACATAAGCTCGTCCTGAAGTAGCCAATCACGATCTTCTTTCAAAGTCTCCAAATCGTGATCATGGTTAGCAAGGTTGTGTTCTAGGCTCTCGTTCTGGATCATCAGACCCTCATTCGTTTGCATTAGCGACTTCACACGAGCCTCTAACAAGCTTCGAACATCCTCCAACACTAATTTCTTTGACACCAATGACTTGTTTTTCTGGTTCAATGGTTGAGCAGAAACTTCAAGCTCCACCACCTGCCCCTTTAAACTTGCCTCGCTCGCCACCAAAGCATAATATGCACGCTCCAAATTGTCAAACCGCTACACACGTCGAGAGCCAGCGGCCAGATAATCCATGGCCTGCGTTGTAGCGTAAGCCAGATTATAGGCAAGGATGGCATTGTTCATCACATCTATATCCTCAATAGTAGCAGAAGGAAGGGCATGTTGAGTAAACTCCAAAGCGGTAGAACAAACAAATGAATGGGAATTTTCACGAAAACTCCACTTCAGAACAAAGACGGAGGCACCACGAAAAGCCCCCACAGCAGAGGTGCAACCGCTCGACACTATCCCTTGAAGATCGAGGACTATCACAAGGACTCAAAGCAATCACAATAGGAACAATGGGCTGCTGGGACGCAATTTCAACACCCTTAGACTGTTGAACATCATCATCGGCTATTACCAAAACGTCTCCATGATGAGACGAAGCAGAAGATAGCAGGTGCATAAGTCTACGGTGTTGCACCACACGCCTGCTAATCTGGCCCGAGCTGACCCCGGACACCGACTCACTCATAGCCTGAGCAACTTTCCATTTATCTATAATGTGACAGATGCTAGCAATGATCCCATCCTTGCTATGCACCACATCCTCAGTCAAAGCCTCACCCAATGGATGAGGAATCAGGGCAGTGGACAAGGAAACATTTGGAGTCGACTGGTCCCTCGTCGTAGAGGAACTTCCCAATAGTTGTGGCGATGCCACAACAGGGGCACTCAAGCGATGGGGAGGAGGCTGAACCTCGTGAAGAGATACCACCTGGTGCTCTAACTTCCTCTGGTGCTGCTTTCGTAGGACACAGTCCATGGAGACAGAGCATTCGATACTTGTGAAGAACAACAACGAAAACATGAGACATTTTCTTTCTTCCAAAAAAGGGGGGAGGAGGAAGAAGGAAAGTAAGAATAACTCACCATTAGAGATAGTATAGAAAACTAGCATCTCCCTTCGGGCACGCCAACTGGGAATCATTCCGACGCCAGCAAGCAACACCTCCGATAACACATTAATGTCAAGTGGAAGGGTGAGCAAGAGATCGGTGATCGCCTGGTTATGGGAAAACAATTTTGGAGTAACATCTGACAAATCATTTTCCTGGTGGTACTCCCAGCCAAGCAGCTTCTGGTTAACCCACAACCACCTATCCTACTAGTTCTTGGGCGGCTTGCTGTGAAGAATAAGGTTGTGACCCCTGCGGCAAGCAGAGAAAGTATATTTGTCATTGGTAGCTGCAAACCGGAAAAAGAACTTGAAGACGAAAAAATCGAGAACAATATCGTTGGCCCGACATGTCATCTCGAAGGCTTCCATCTTATGAACATTGCTAGGGGTCAACATTTGAATTCTGCAGTCGTCGTGAGGAAGTAATTCTTCTTGAAAGTCGGTTTAAGGAAGACGGAGGCCGTCATCAAAAGTCTTCAGATAAACGGCCACTTTTCCAGGCGGCGGCGAAGTAATCACAACCCCAGCTGTCGGGAACTCTACTCTATCAGTCGGAGTAGGGCCGTAAACGTCCTGAAGATTGGAAAACTCGGAAAACTAGGGACCAAACTCATTGAAGAAGCCATAAAGGAGATATTGTAAAACGAAGAGAAGGAAGAAGAAGCAAAAGAAGAAAGTAAAAAATCACGAAAATCTTTATTACAAGCTATAGACAGGAAAGAGCGGGATTTTATAAAATCTAAGACACAGCTGACATAACTGCCACGCATGTTCAATAGTCACATCGCTGAAAATGAAGCGACGACCAAACACGGGTGCGATACGTACAGCAGTTAAGTCCAGAACATCATAGCTAGCTAGCAAAAGCTATACTACTGGACTGGGGAACTTGATGGCACACCCCTTAGAGTGGGAAAAGAAAAAGAGAACCCCCAGAAAGGAATCTTTAGTTGAGAATCCCCAGCGAGGCTCGACCATGCCCAACTAGGCCTCCGAAACTACTAGACGCCCCGGCGGAACTCCCAGCTACTAACCATGCTAGCGGGACGACCGCATGGAAGGCCCATTCCCGCCAAGGTCTACAATCCAAAGACAACGGCTCCAGGAGACAAGGAGCACATCCAGATCATTATCGCCTGGACCAATCATTGGACCTGACAGAACGAGGAACATGACACACCATTAAGGACAACAGATCTTGTCGGGATCACAGTCTTTGTTCCTCATACAGACCGAGGAGGATCCTCGGTATAAAAGGACCACCATTTCGCCTTGAGAGGTAAGCTATCTCTCCCGATTCTCAGTCCTTACTCTCCAATAACACTACTAACTTGACCGCCAGAGCATTTTTCCCATGACCTCCTCCCAGAGAACGGCTGACAACTTACTCTCTTTGTGAACTCTCAGGTTTATCTCTGACGAACACAACTTCCATCCTCTAGGTGGTCGGAGGCCAGGTCGTGTCACTAACTTATATAGAGGAATGAAAGAAACCTAAATATGAAAGAGATTATACCACATACCCAAGCATTATATCAGAATGTTAGAGATACAAACCCTAATATGACCCCTCCCCCCCCCCCCCTATTTCACTCGGTGTACATCACCTCTTAAATCCAACACAATTTTTTTGTCTTGTATTCTTCTTGGATGAAATGCTTCCAAATTTACACTCAAGGGTATAAACTTATCTACCACAATGATGAAACATGGCCTGATGGGGTAGGGGTATTGTGCGGAAATTGACTCTTATGTTTGACAGTGGATCTATAACACATTGTTAGATGATCTACTCATTTGCATGCTTGAACGTAACTCCACCATACATGGTCTTATAGGTTGTTGATTGTTTCAGGTACATCGGAGCTGAAAGTCAAGGGGAAGGCTTGATGGCGCGACGTGCATTCTATCTATCTATATCTATGTTCCCTGATATGTTGGGGACCCGTTCTGATATTTTATATATAATGTAAATGACGATGTTTTTAACTAAACGTGTGCTTTATGGATTTCATGTCATTATGTTATTTAAAATAAATGAAAAATTTTGTCGTAAAAATCGAGCTGTTACAACCAAATGCTAATTGTTGATGCTTATATCGATGTATTTGAGTTGATCTACAAGATCAGGTAATCGATGACAATAGGTCATCAGTGATGACATAGTGTCCAGTCTAAAGTTGTTGAGTTTCTGGGGAAATCACTACCCTAAAGCCACAACCAAACAAGGAACATGAAATAAGGCCAAACCAATCATTCTGAGGCTATAAGATCCTAACCGTATACAATTTGAAAAGCATACACATAGAAAATTTCACATAGGCAGCATGGTTTGATTCAGTATATCATGGCAACATATAAGGGAATTACTTACTTGGCTCGGCTGATCACGCGCATTGCACTCTCATCTTTTGTTTTTATGTTATTATTTTGAAAACATATCTACCATTTCCTTAGTTTGAGTCCCGACACTACACATACGTAAACACAAGTACAAGTCATGTAGGCCACGTATACAAAGAATTAGCAAGAATGCCATGGGCTACCCCACATGGTCTTTACTTGGAGTGCCATGGGCTACCCCACATGGTCTTATAACCAAGGCCATGGGCTACCCCACATAGTCTTTACTTGGACTGCCATGGGCTACTCCACATGGTCTTATACCCAAGGCCATGGGCTACCCCACATGATCTTTACTTTGACTGCCATGGGCTATCCCACATGGTCTTACACCCAAGGCCACGGGCTACCCCACATGGTCTTCATGCAAAACATAGAATCATAATACATAACAACATGCAGAGTAATTACACATATCATAACATATAATGGGTCGGCCTTGGTGCCATAGACCCATGGGTATGGTGAGAAGACTCACCTTCTCCCGAAGAATATGAATAATGCACTCTCAATGATCTGCAACCTCCCAAACTGGATAATAACAATAATAATATCATCAATGATTGATCCATAAATTATCCCAAGGGAAGGCCCAACCTTTAAACCCTAACTCCAAAGGCCCAATCACCTTTGCATTGCAAATGGGCCCAAGATCTAAGTCCAATTATCCCTAATGGGTCTCCTTGGCCCAAAAGGCCCACTTAATATGTCCATGCTCCAATTGATAAAAAGGCTTTACTCTCGGAATCCAATCAGGCCCAAAAACCCAAAGGAGGCCCAAAAGTTTGACATCCAAAAAATAAGATCGGCCCAAATTGTCCCGCGTACGCCCAACGTACGCTCCAGGTACGCGCAGCGTACTGGGTCTTCAGGAGTTACACATAGCGTACTTGGAGTACGCCCGACGTAAAACTGAGTTAAGCACTTTCTCCATTAAGTTCTTATTACTTCGTTCTTTTACGACCAAAATCTAGATCTGAGTCCATCAATACCTCCTAGGGCATAAAGTTGCCAACTTTATGCCTTTGCATGTCCTTTAATCCCCCAAGTCATCATTAAGACGTTTCCCAAGCCTCTCATTCATGCATAAGGTTAAGACTTCCACCAAGATCCTATTTTTATACCCTCAAGTTGTTTAAGGACCCTATATCTGACCTTATTAACGAATGAGGACGTTCTAGCCAACAAATGAGGCCCAAAATCCATCAAGAGAACCAACTACAAAAACCCTAGCTAAAACTAAAGAGCAAAAAGGAAAGGTGCAAGCTTTTTACCTCTAAAAGCTCTGAAATATGATTATGATGCAAGATCTTGAAGCTCCCTTTTGATCCAAGCTTGCTTGAGCAACTCTTCTCTTTGAAATGGACAATAGAGATCACAAAAGCACACCTTAAGAGCTCACAAATGATTCCTCAAGGCTTCCAACAATGAAATTGTTTGAATAGTGTCTAAGGATGCAACTATATTAGGCAAGTATTTGACCCGATTGTGCATGGTCCTTTTGGGTTGCCTGCACCATAGCAACTTGGTAGGATGATTTATTATGAGAGAATAGATATTATTAATATATTATGAGAATAATATGATGAATAATAATATAGTTATTTGATTAATATAAGTCATAGATTACTTAGTATTAATTTGGTGACTTAAGGAGATTAATTAAATAAGAGGGTATAAAATGTCAATTGTTTGATAGTTACACTTTAGGCTATGAATCCTTATGGGATATAGGGTGGACGATTTCTAGAGCTAGGATAAGCCTTAAAATCGTCCAAAGGATATCCAATGAAAGGATTGGGATTGTTTCGAGTAATAGTTATCCAATCAGGGTTTAAGGGTGAAACCCTAGGAGCCCTACAAGTATAGATAGACCCCTTGGGGAACG
This sequence comes from Lactuca saligna, assembly GCF_052625555.1. Lineage (NCBI taxonomy): Eukaryota > Viridiplantae > Streptophyta > Magnoliopsida > Asterales > Asteraceae > Lactuca > Lactuca saligna. The sequence goes on along the minus strand of NC_136424.1, from coordinate 183,841,928 downwards.
GAAATCAGCACCTCCTCTAAAGTAACGATACCCTGGCTGATTTCCTCCTCTCTCGTCTCTCTCAAATCATTCTCTTTGCTAGTTGGTGTTTGTAAGCCATTAGAGGAGTGACAATTGTGACTCTAAAGCTCCAAGAACAAGAAGATCAAACAAGTGTTTCAAGGTATGCTTCTAACTCTGATTTTGTATTGTTCTTATACCTAATTAGCCATTAGAAGTCTTGGATTCAATGCATGTTTAATTAGAGAAACCTAGATCCAAGCATTAGGGTTTGTATGCGCACATAGGAATGTTCTTATGTACAAAACCCATTAGTGGTATCAAGCCTAGATTGGTTTCTATTAAATCGATGCTTGAATGTTTGAATCTTAATTGCAAAATTCATTTTTTTGTTTCTGAGTCATGGACTCGGCGAGTCCCATAGTGGACTCGGTGAGTTGGCCTGACTCAGCGAGTCCAGTTTGGGTACGCGGCGAGTCCGAGCGTCAGGATTAGCCAAAAACGAGATTTTTTTTTTCATATTTATCTTATGGAAACTTACCTTAATCATATTAGATCAACCCTAATCCGATTTTATGATATATATGACTATATTTTTGATCTAATTGAATATATTTATCAATTAATAAAATATTTAATTTCCTTATATGATAATTATTAATTATTTTGATTAAAATTGGTAAATTGTTTTTTTCAAGAAATCAAATATGGATAATTATGTGATTAATTGTTAATTTGAATTATTTGTTATTTGATCCTTTATGTTTTTAAATGTTTAAAATTATTCCTCAAGTTTTGAAATTTATGTTTTGTGATTAAAAGTTTAATTTAGACAATTTAAATTTCAAACCCTAGAATTTTACATGTTTAAAATCCAACTCTATACTAATATAATATTACAAGATTAATATCTATATATGTATAACTTAAATGCTAGTCTTACCGTTAGTAGGACTCATTCACGAAGCCGGTCTATAAGGTGGGTATAAGGTTGCGGCCTATAAAATGGCACTTAATGGGTGTACACTCACACCCACCGCTTGCTTGATTGGTGGAGGGTCGTTAGCCAAACAGGTAGGATAGGGCAACATCATCCTCTCATTAAAAGTATGTTAAGAAGTACTAAGTAACTACATGTTTTCTTAAAAGTTCCCAATCTTAGTTACTTTAGGAAAAGTGAATTGATGCAATCCCATGAAATTACAATTTGCACCTTGCTAAGAAGTTAGTGGAGCGTGTGTGGTTTACCGGCACACTAATTGGTTCTAAGCGAAGGTGGCAAAGGGTGATTCATTGTTTATCATATTTCGATGGAGCGTGAGTGGTTTACCGTCACATCGAATAGGTGATCGTTACAATGAAGGCACCATGTGAATTTGCATGGTAATTCACACCCGCTTTGTGATCCTCAGTATCCCAGTCACAAACAAGAGGGGCATATCGAGATTTAAACATGCCATTGAAAAAGTTTCAATGAATCTCATCCAAACCTAGGAATTCTCAATACATTTAGGACTTAAAGTTATGTTTTTCATGATGGAGAATTAGTGAATCGTCATTCACTCACCTTCAAATTGTTTGCATATTAGATTACGGCATCCCTTTTCTAATGTGTAAATATTGTTCTTGGATCCTAGCCCTAATTTTTCTTATTGGGTGATAATTAGGGATTCATATTCTAATCTATCTTTGTCCTTTCTATTTATAGATGTCGAACGCCAATAATGCTGCTGCGAGTTCTTTCACTTTGATGAGCCTTTGTCAAAAGGTCACCTTTGATGGAACGAACTTTAGCGAATGGATAAGATACATTCGCACGATTGCTCGCTATGAGGATAAGGAGTATGTCCTCGATGAGAAGCTCAAGAAAATCAACCCCGAAATTGCTACTCCCGCCGAAATAACCGCTTTCGAAACTCACGAGCGTGATGCAATGAAAGTGCATTGCATCATGATCGCAACTATGAACTCCGAATTCAAAAAGTCCTACGAGGACATGTATCCGTACGAAATGCACCAAGACTTATTGGAGAGATACCATCAAAACGCGAGACAAGAGCGTTATGAGATTTTCACGAACATGATTTCCGCTAAGATGGGTCATGGAGAGTCTCTTACCGTGCACTTGCAAAAGATGCAAAGGTATGTCGACCGCCTTCGCAAGTTAAATGTTGACTTTGGAGAAGACGTGGCGATCGACATGGTGCTTCACTCTTTGCCTCCAAGCTACAATCAATTTAGGATGACCTATCACATGAACAAAGAAGAGGTCACCCTAAGCAAACTCCAAGGTCTCTTGAGGGTCGCTGAGAACAACTTCAAGGACAAGTCTATTGCACCAACTCCCAATCCGCCCGCTGCTCCTGTCTTGGCAATTGGACAAGGAAAGGGAAAGAAGAGGAAGGCTTCGTCAAAGAACTATCGAAACGTTAAAGCCCGAGATGGTGCCTCTTCTAGTGGGACCAAAGTTGATCCCGCTAAGCCTTGCCCTAACCCGAAGGAGGCAGAGTGCCACCACTGCCACAAGATAGGATATTGGAAGAGAAGCCGCCCGGAGTACCTGCAAGCCATCAAGGAAGGAAAGATCAAGCCATCTTTCGCAGGTATATATACAATTAAATCTAACGATTCATCTCATAATACTTCTTGGGTTCTTGATACCGGTTGTGGTTACCACATTTGATCTAATGTGCAGGGACTAAGAAGAAGTAAAGATGTGGAGCATGGAAGAATAAATCTAATCATGGGGAACAGAAGATCGTCGCCTGTGACCAAGATTGGAGTGTATTCTTTAGTGCTTAGGAATAGTTTATCTTTATATTTGAACAATTGTTGCTATTTGCCAGAAATGGCTAGAAACATCATTTCTTTTCATGGTTTGTTTAGACAAGGTTTTAGATTTTCTATTAATAATGAGAATGGTTCTATTTTAGCTTATGTGAATGGTGTCTTTTACTTTGAAGCTATACCATGTAATGGAATTTATGAAACTGTTATGATTGTTGATAACTTAGGAAATGATGTTTTATACATGGATTCTTCCAATAGTATGGATAAGGCATCCTTATGGCATTGTCGTCTTGGACATGTCAACAAGAAACGCATAGCCCAACTCCAAAAGGATGGAGTGTTGGAGTCATTCTACCTTAGGGAAGATGACACATGCGAGTCTTGTTTACTTGGAAAGATGACTAAGTCACCCTTCGCTGGTACGTGCGAAAGGGGTGAGGGTCTATTGGACCTCATACATACCGATGTGTGTGGACCGTTTAGATCTACCATGAAGGATGGAAACCGCTTCTACGTGACTTTTACCAATGACTATAATAGATATGGGTATATCTACTTAATCAAGAAAAAGTCAGAAACTTTTGAAAAGTTCAAAGAGTTGAAGAATGAAGTGGAGAATCAATTAGGCAAGAAGATCAGGATGCTTCGATCCGATCGAGGAGGAGAGTACCTAAGTCTTGAATTCCACGATTATCTCAAGGACTGTGGAATAGTTTCACAATTGATGCCACCTAGGACACCACAATTGAATGGTGTGGCAGAAAGGCGTAATCGAACCTTGTTGGACATGGTTCGCTCTATGATGAGTCGTGCTTCACTATCTACCTCTTTTTGGGGGTATGCCTTAGAAACTGCCGCCCATATCCTTAACCGAGTCCCTACTAAGAAGGTTACCAAAACACCTCACGAGATGTGGACGGGGAAAGCTCCTTCGTTGGCACATATCAAGGTTTGGGGTTACGAGGCTTTCGTAAGACGAGATACTCACGACAAGCTCGAACCTCGTAGTGAGCGATGTATTTTCATCGGCTACCCACATAAATCCTTTGGATATCTCTTCTATAGACCGAAGGACAATGTTGTCTTTGTTGCGAGGAGAGGATTTTTCCGAGAGCGAGAACTCATAGGCCAAGGAGACAATGGGAGGCAAATCGATCTTGAAGAAATTCAAGAGTCGGTAGATGACGGAACCTCAACCACTGGCACTCAACCCGAGGAGGAAACTCCGGTTGAACCAATTGACGTATCATTACCTCTTAGACGTTCTGAAAGAGTTAGGCTTCAACCCCAGTTGTATGGTTTTCATATTACTACCAAAGGGGACACGTATATTAGTGATAGTACACTAATAAATCTTGATGAACCTAATAGCTATAAGGAAGCCATGGCAGGCCCGGAGTCTGCGAAATGGAAAGAGGCAATGGATAGTGAGATCCAATCCATGTATGATAACCAAGTTTGGAAGACGGTATTGATACTTCTGAAAGGTGTTCTATTTGCTCGTAGCTCCTCGGTGGAAGAGTAGAAGCGCTGGTCCCCTTCGGTCAAGTTGCTTGTACCTGCTGTTACCTACCGTAGGTCTGGGCACTGTCTCGGAGAGAGACTCGGTGAAATAGACATGTCTGTGAAGATGCGGACTACATTTTTATTTGGGTATAGACGGTATCTCTTTACTAGTTAAACGTATGGAATATGAATATATAAAATAAAATCTTAAGAAAACATGTGCCCAGACGTAAGACCGTTGGGTGCAAATGGATCTTCAAGAAGAAGACCGACGTGGATGGAAAAGTACACACGTATAAAGCACGATTGGTTGCGAAGGGCTTTACTCAAACTCCCGGAGTTGACTATGAATAGACCTTCTCACCAGTTGCGAAGATAAAGTCTATTAGAGTGATGCTAGCTATTGCCACATTTCATGATTATGAGATTTGGCAAATGGATGTCAAGACCGCTTTCCTTAACGGAAAGTTGGATGAGGATGTTTACATGGCTCAGCCAGAGGGGTTTGTGGATCCAAAGCATCCGAATAGAGTGTGTAAGCTTGAGAAGTCCATTTATGGACTTAAACAAGCGTCTCACAGATGGAATCTTTGTTTCGATGAGAAAGTCAAAGAGTTTGGATTTGTACGAAGCGAAGATGAATCGTGTGTATATGTCAAAGCCAGTGGGAGTATAGTAAGCTTTCTCATTCTGTATGTCGATGACATATTACTCATAGGAAACGATGTTCCGACTCTGCAGGAGGTTAAGTCCTGGCTCGGGAAGTGCTTCGCTATGAAGGACCTCGGAGAGGCTTCCTATATTTTGGGAATAAGGATAGTAAGACAAAGAACTAAGAGACTAATAAGACTTAGTCAGAACACTTACTTAGAGAAGGTACTGAAACATTTTAGTATGGAAAATTCGAAGAAGGGAGAATTACCGATACAAAGTAATGCCAAGTTGAGTAAGACTCAAAGTCCGAGCACTGAAGCCGAGATAGCTTAAACGAGCCGAGTTCCATACGCTTCCGCAGTTGGCTCAATCATGTACGCTATGACTTGTACTCGCCCTGATGTAGCCTTTGCTTTGAGCATGGTTAGTCGATATCAAGGGAACCCTGGCAGAGCCCATTGGATTGCGGTGAAGAATATCCTTAAGTACCTTCGGAGGATGAAGGAATGGTTCTTAGTCCTCGGAGGGAGTGATGACTTGAAGGTGTGAGGGTATAGTGACGCCAATTTTCAGACCGACAGGGACAACTACCGTTCGCAGTCGGGCTGGGTCTTTACCCTCAATGGAGGAGCACTAACTTGGAAAAGTTCCAAGCAGGAAACCGTAGCTGATTCAACGTGCAAATCAGAGTACATTGCAGCGAGCGAAGTGTCGAAGGAGGCAATATGGCTGAAGAACTTCATTAGTGATCTTGGAGTTGTACCTGCCATAAAGGAGCCCATGGAGATTTTCTGTGATAATGAAGGAGCGGTTGCCTTAACCAAGGAACCGAGAGATCATGGTAGATCACGACATATCGACAGAAAATATCACTTTATTAGACATCGTGTAGAAGAAGGACAACTCGTAGTGAAGAGGATATCATCAGAAGATAACCCAGCAGATCCGCTTACGAAGGGACTGAGTAGGGTTAAGCATTTGCAGCATGCTAGGAATATTGGGCTGAAGGATGATATTAGCATAGATTAGATAGTATTAGAAACGTGTAATAGATAAATGTAATTAACATTTGATGATTAAATAAAGGAGTTTTATTTATAAGTAATGTTACTGTCTTATGTTAATTGTTTAACTATTGTTTCACTTTGCATGTTTTGACTTCCAGAATAATTGAGTTTATTAGGAATAATCGAATTATTCAAATTGTCCACAATCGTTCATATGTTGGAAGTAGGTATGAATGAAGATTGTCATGAATAGGTGTGTAGAGTGTCTAAATGGTTTTAGACATAGCAAAAGATTGTTGCAACGTTCATGAGTGCTTATGAACTAGTTTTGAGCATTGGAACAAACCCGTGCTTGCTGGAATCACCTTATGGAATGTGATAGTAAAAGGGTGATCGCAAGACAATAATATCATATAGTCTTAAAACCTAGATATATGGTTTGTTATTGGTTAATTGATTGTACATTGATAATGCGAAAACGCATTGGTAACTCGATGTTATAAAACGCATTGTTGTGTATGGTTAGTTAATGAATAAGTAAATGCATATAAGTCGAAGTTTATCTGTAACTTCTATTCTAAGAAGGAAAAAGTGATATCTCGGCCGCTCGATGATTTGATTTGACTTATGTGCCGGGCCCGGTCAGAACTGAATTGATGTGTTCGATTAAGTTCTATGTCAAATAAATCAAAGATCGAGAAACCAAATGCTAGACTAACTATTCCATAGTATTGTCAGCATGATATCTAACAGAGGACTGTACGATCCCTTATCTAAAGGACAAGATGATTAGATCAGAGTTTGATAGCGTCTTTGAGAGCTACGATTGCAAATCGCAATGTACCTGCGCATATAGTTACTAGACTTATCCAAGTGGGAGACTGTTGGAATAGTGTCTAAGGCTGCAACTATATTAGGCAAGTATTTGACCCGATTGTGCATGGTCCTTTTGGGTTGCCTTCACCATAGCAACTTGGTAGGATGATTTATTATGAGAGAATAGATATTATTAATATATTATGAGAATAATATGATGAATAATAATATAGTTATTTGATTAATATAAGTCATAGATTAATTAGTATTAATTTGGTGACTTAAGGAGATTAATTAAATAAGAGGGTATAAAATGTCAATTGTTTGATAGTTACACTTTAGGCTATGAATCCTTATGGGATATAGGGTGGACAATTTCTAGGGCTAGGATAAGCCTTAAAATCGTCCAAAGGATATCCAAGGAAAGGATTGGGATTGTTTTGAGTACTAGTTATCCAATTAGGGTTTAAGGGTGAAACCCTAGGAGCCCTACAAGTATAAATAGACCCCTTGGGGAAGGGAAATCGGCACCTCCTCTAAAGTAAGGATACCCTGACCGATTTCCTCCTCTCTCCTCTCTCTCAAATCATTCTCTTTGCTAGTTGGTGTTTGTAAGCCATTAGAGGAGTGATAATTGTGACTCTAAAGCTCCAAGAACAAGAAGATCAAACAAGTGTTTCAAGGTATGCTTCTAACTCTGATTTTGTATTGTTCTTATACCTAATTAGCCATTAGAAGTCTTGGATTCAATGCATGTTTAATTAGAGAAACCTAGATCCAAGCATTAGGGTTTGTATGCGCACATAGGAATGCTCTTATGCACAAAACCCATCAGAAATGACGTTCAAGGCTAGTGGAGGCTCTCCAGGGTTTAGCCCCAAGGGCTTAAAGTCGTTTATATAGGCCGCAAGTCCGCCATTAGGGTTTCTGGTCCATGGCACATACGCCCCGCATAAACCCTGGTACGCCCAACGTACCTTCAAACACTCGTGACCATAAAAGGCCCTAGTACGCTAAGCGTACTCCTAAGTACGCCCAACGTACTAAGGAACCAAAAATGCAACAATTCTAATTTTAAGGGGGTTCATGACATACCTTTTTATTCTGGATGTTACATTGGTACTCTAAATCGTTCAAAAGTTAATTGTCTATGGAACTCGAGACAGTCACCTCCTACATCCACAAAACCATGTTATTTTTTTAAGCACACACATCATGTTCAAACTTAAACAACATTTATGCTTGAAATATGACCTCCCCCTCCCCCACCCACCTAACACGAATATAGTATCTCTTATAATGTGCATATCCGGTTGCACTAATTAAGGACATGTTCAACTAGTACCCTCGTCCTATATAATAGGTATACTTTTCTTCCTTTTGTAACAACCATAAATTTCAAACTAAGGGTTATAAGATATATTTTGTATAAATATATTAAAGGGTGATCTCACATTATGAAATGGCAAAGTATTATGATAGGAACTAAGTATACCATTGTACATACTGCATCATAATTGAAAATGTAGAACTTTTAATAGAAGAGAAAATTGTATTTTAGTTCGATATAGTCATGTGGATATAAAATTCGTCAAAATTCGAGGTCGGATGAGAATATTATGGACGTTAGAAGTTGGTTAAAAATGTATGGGAAAGTTACATGATCGCGTAAAGAGTTGCACAATCGTGTAAAGTTAATGAAGGATCAAAACATGACTTTTCTTCATTTTTTATGAAGTAAATGGCTATCTTAGACATATTTGAGCATTACATGATCATGTAATAGTTACACCATCATGTAACGAAGTCGGCCTTAAGCATTTGATGAAAATAAAAGGCTTACCCCTCTCATTTCACACTCATTTCATTCCAAGTTCAAGGGAAAGACATCTAGATTGACTTTGAAGGGTTTAAGCCAAGGAATTAAAGCTAACTCAAAGGGATCCCAAGGAAAAAAAGAATCAAACATTTACATCTTCAATCAAAGGTAAATCATCTCCTCCTTTAACTAGCTTGAATAATCCTTGGTAATGAAACTTGGATAGATTACATGTATAAGTTTCAAATGTTCTAAATTTTTAGTATGACTGTTGTATTGAGCATAGTAATCATGATTCCAATTTTTTTTGGTGAATCGATGGTGAAATTATTAAATTGAGCATTAAGCGTATGAAACCTAATTGTTGAATTTATTAAGGACATGAAATTGAGTTACAATATAATGAATTAAGTCATATAGAAGCTAAATTCATGAAGATTAATTAGTTTTCTATTAAAAAGTTGTAATGTAAAATTGGTGATCAAATGAATGATCATAATTGAGAATGGTTTACGATTAAGCTCTTAATGATTTAAAACAAGTTCTAAGAGACTTGATATGTTATTTGAATAGGTTGTAGCAAGAGAGTTGATCAAGTGCACCAAAAAAGGAACATAAAGTTAAAGTAAGAGTTAGTGATCATTAACTTGATAGGTGAGTTATATGTGGCTTTTCCTTATAGTACATGTGTAACGTTTTTTTTCGATATGTATATATTCATTAAGTTATCCATTTTAATTTAATTTTAGAATTAGGGTTTTGCTTTAGGGCACAACATGACTTTTTTGGACACGATTCGGTTATGCCATGTAAGGCACGACATGCCTAAGTGATATGCACAATTTACTACTACAAAGCTCAAAACATTAAGTCGTAGGTCTTGGGTTCTATATTAGGGTGCTAAATTTTATGGTTTCATCTTATCCTTAGCCTCCATCCTCAAAACGAAATCGTAGCCTCATATCTTCATCTCCTTGTGTTTTGAGCTTGTTGTATGATCTTTGTGTGATTTTGAATAGATTGATTGCATTTTTGGTGTCAAGTGAATCAACTCCTAATGTTTCTACCTATTTTTCTTTTCTCTTGACCTATCCCAAGGTCTATAAGTATTCAAGTTCAACCCTTTAAGGCCCATACACACTAGATCTAGTTTTAGCTCAGTTTGTCCCTTTTTGGCAAGGTTTCTTGTGAGTTTGGAAAACTCTAGGTCCTTTAATAATTTTGATTGATCCTCTAGACTCTTTGAGATGTCTCAAGTCCATGTTTGTCCTTCACTAAATTCATGAAAGAAGTTGTGTCATTTTGATCAAATTTTGACCTAGGTTTAGAGTTGTTGGTGTTTTAGCATGCAAATTGATAAATTTGGAAACTTTATCCATTAAAACCATATTTCACTGAGATCTAAAAAGTTGGAGCCTTAATCTTAAAGGATTAAGTATTAAAATTAGAAAGTTGTCCAGACACTCAGTACAATGTGTATGTTAAGTGCCACGATGCATCTTTTGGACCAGGCGCAACTATTTTGTTGTGTAATGTGTCGCAACGCGTCAGGTGAGGGGCCTCAAGGACCTAATCTTGAGTGATACAAACTGCATCTTACGAGATATTGACATATGTGGTATGGATTCTGACTATGTTTTTTCATTGACTTGTCTTCGTGTACGATCCCAAGTTTCGACCTCAATGATTTTTCTACTAAGGACACCACCCCTAAAGCTAAACATGCATTAGCGAGTGCCTTTTTTAGCAAAATTATCGAGGGGATGGAAATAGAATTTGATATGTCAGTTAGACAGAAGGCGACTTTTGAGTGTCTAAAAGCACCACACGCTAATGATTTTCTTCTTGCTATCCTATAGATAGTCTTGGCCAACATATGTGGCCTCATGCTCCCTTTATTTCCCGTTGGTGAGATATGTCTAGTTTGTCCTAAAGTATGCTTAGACTCTATTGAAGACTATGCAATACATTTGAGAGCTCCTATATTTTTGTTTTTTAGCGGGTAGGAGGGAAACAAGTTATGTATGGATCTAAAAGGAATTCCCCCTAGTGGGCTTGAGGAGTGAGAGTTTCACTACATGATGAACTGTTATAAAAGTGGCCTCAAGTAATGTGGCCAGATACGAAAAAGCTTGTAGTGATAATTAACACATGTTTATGATCATGCATTCTAATGTCACGATCCCAATACCGATGAACAAAGTTTTTAAAAGAAAGTTAGTTTTGCAGTCTAGAAAGGGAGCTTGTCCCGCTTGTATTTTGCGGTCTAGAAAGGGAGCTTGTCCCACTTGTATACCATCTAATTGTAATTTTATTTAGTGGGATAAGAACATAGAAATTATTGCGGAACTTAGGCTAAAAAACTATTTATATCGAAAATTTTTACGTAAGATTAAAAAAATTATAGATTGTTTATCATAATCTACCGTCTCTAACATTTTTTTAAATACGTCTCTAAAATAAAAACGAATTTCTTTACAACTTCTAAATTTCCCTCGTTTCAACAAAACCATTGAAATATGTATTTAGAAATAGATGTATATTAAAAAACCAATACTATTTTTATTTAAGAAATAGAGGATACATTCCAAATAAGGAAATGCAATTATTCGGCGGCTTTATTATATGTTCTATATAAAAAATGAAATATTTATTTCTTTTTGTCTAAAAAATTTTGTCATGATCCCATCCTAACAAACCCCCATCCCTAGAGAATGCTATAAATTGAGGAACTTGGGGAGATACCCATTTCATTGAGCTTCAGTGTATAGCATTCATATATTAAAAAATACAAATTACAGTTCTACCCATGGCTGCATCTTTCTCCGTTCCTTCAATGGTATCTCACTCTCCTTCTCTTTATGTATACGTATGTTTATGTATGCATATATATATATATATATATATATATATATATATATATATATATATATATATATATATATATATATATATATATATATATATATATGTATATAGATATATGTATATAGACATATATGTTTTTGCATATGGATATGAATATGCAAATTCTTCACAAATCTAGTAAAACATATTTGTTCAATCAAACATATTTATATATGTGTTGTATTAAAAACATTTGAAAACATATTGATGATTTACTTACTCAAGGAATATACTTGCTTTTGATATGGATGATTTATTATAATGTAATTTGAAGCATAACTGTACAAATCATTAAGAAATCTTCTTTATTGTATAAATTTATAAAAGAAGAATCTGAAGTACTTATAGCTAGAAAATCGAAAGCGTTTAGGGGAGTTTTGTAATAACCAATCGAATTAAGGTTATATGAGTTTCTATCTTCGTTATTTAAGAGTGTTGTATGTAAAGTTTTATAAATTATGGGGCGAAATTGTGATCGAGTCGATGCGCTTTGAAAATAATTGTTATAATAACATACACCGTTGTATTACATTGGCCTATTAAAACGGTAGCCTTTTGGTTTTTATTGCGTAGAAAATAAGATTTAATGAAAGGGCAAATTCGGTATTTCACAGTTTTTAAAATGAACGTGCAGATTTTGGAAGAAGAAGGAAAATTTCAAGCAGAGGTAGCAGAGGTGCAAGCATGGTGGAACACCGAGCGGTTCAGACACACGCGCCGCCCATACTCAGCCCGTGATGTGGTGTCTCTCCGTGGCAACCTCCGCCAATCCTACGGCTCAAATGAGTTAGCCAAAAAGCTCTGGCGAACCCTCAAGAACCATCAAGCTAACGGCACATCTTCACGAACCTTTGGTGCACTCGACCCGGTCCAAGTCACCATGATGGCTAAGCACCTCGACACCATTTACGTGTCAGGGTGGCAATGTTCGTCTACTCATACATCAACAAATGAGCCAGGCCCAGACTTGGCTGACTACCCCTACGACACGGTTCCCAATAAAGTCGAGCATCTGTTTTTTGCCCAACAATACCACGACCGGAAGCAGAGGGAGGCCCGAATGAGCATGAGCCAAGAGGAGCGGGCCCGGACTCCTTTCATTGACTATCTAAAGCCCATCATAGCCGATGGTGACACCGGCTTTGGTGGGGCCACTGCCACAGTAAAACTTTGTAAGCTTTTTGTGGAACGTGGTGCTGCTGGTGTCCACATTGAGGACCAGTCATCTGTGACCAAAAAATGTGGTCACATGGCTGGAAAAGTTTTGGTTGCCGTTAGTGAACATATCAACAGGCTCGTAGCTGCGAGATTACAGTTTGATATAATGGGAACCGAGACAGTGTTGGTAGCTCGTACCGATGCTGTTGGAGCTACATTGATCCAATCCAACATCGATACGAGGGACCACCAATTCATCATCGGCGTGACTAACCCTAATATGAAAGGAAAAGGGTTAGCCACACTACTGTCCGAGGCAATGGCCGCAGGTAAAAGTGGGCCCGAGCTTCAAGCGCTCGAGGACAACTGGCTATCAATGGCTCGTTTGAAGACGTTCTCTGACGCGGTTGTAGATGCGATCGGAGCAATGAATGTTTTGGAAACCGAAAAGCGACGAAAACTAAACGAATGGATGAACTGTTCGAGCTACGAGAAGTGTCTGTCGAATGAGGACGCGAGAGAGATCGTTGCGAGGCTCGGGCTCACCAATTTCTTCTGGGACTGGGACTTGCCAAGAACCCGAGAAGGGTTTTACCGGTTCAAGGGCTTGGTTGAGGCGGCTATTGTGCGCGGTTGGGCTTTCGCGAACCATGCCGATGTCATTTGGATGGAAACCGCGAGCCCAGACATGGTCGAGTGCACCAAATTCGCACAAGGGGTCAAGACAATGCAACCTGAAACCATGCTAGCTTACAATCTCTCGCCTTCTTTCAATTGGGACGCATCGGGAATGACCGATGTCCAAATGATGGATTTTATCCCGAGAATAGCGAAATTGGGATATGTTTGGCAGTTTATAACTCTCGCAGGTTTTCATGCGGACGCTTTAGTTACCGACACTTTTGCGAAAGATTACGCGTCACGTGGGATGTTGGCTTATGTGGAAAGGATTCAAAGGGAAGAAAGGAAGCATGGAGTGGACACATTGGCTCACCAAAAATGGTCTGGTGCTAACTATTATGACAGGGTGCTTAGGACTGTTCAAGGTGGCATCACTTCAACCGCTGCCATGGGCAAAGGTATATCCATAAAAGTACAATTGTCGCTAAATTGTTATTTCTTTTTTGTAACGTGATGTTAGTGTCGGTTTGATTTGATGAGAACAAACTGTTTGGTTGGGTATCATGCAACAAAATTTGCAAGATTATTAGAAAAACAGACATTTTGATCAGTATTGGTATCAGTATCAGTATTGAACATTTTAATGTGAATGCAGGAGTGACAGAGGAACAATTCAAGGAGACATGGACGAGGTATGGGACGACTGACATGGGAGACGGGAGCGTTGTGATCGCTAAATCGAGGATGTAAGGATCGTCTTCGACTATCAGAGTTTCAACCACCAGAATCATGGACGTTTTATTATTATTAATGTTGCTATTATTATTGATGTTTTTATAATTATTATTATTATTATTACTTTTACTTTAATTTTGGTTTATGAAGTAGAAATAATGTCCATATAATGTTCTGGAGATTTTTCAGTGTGGACGTTTGTATGCATGGTGCTGAAAACAGATGTCTTGTGTTTCTGTTTTCTTTGTGTTTTTAAGTTTCTATATGAAATTAAAGTATTAAGTTTGAAGTGTTGTTTTTGCTTTTGTTTTGAGATATTGTTGTCGTTGCTTAAGTTTCTCAAGTATATTTGTTTAATTTGAATCTTTTTCGAACTAATAATAAGAAGAAGAGTCAAAAAGAAGAACGATAACATGCTTTTTGTTATTTGTTTCTTGTAATATAATTTCTTTTATTATAACATTGTACATACAAAAATGTCAATTTTACAAATAATTTATCAAAAACTCACTAGTTTATTTGTTCATAACATACACATAAAGAAGTAGATTCTAAACACCACAGAAACAATTGAATTCAACGATTTATTTAACTACTGTAAAATGAATCATTAGTTCATTGTAAAATAATGTATACAATATTCGGGCTTTTAGGCACTTAAGATTTGAGTGTATTTCCCAATAGATCAGTTGTGCTTTTTCCATGGTTTAAGAATCGAGAGAATGATGATTAATGCTATAACAAGGAGTAAGATGATAGCGATCATCATGCATTTTCTTGATCTTTTTTGTAAGCTCTTGGCTGTAGTAAGGGCATCTGTGCCCATATTTACGTGATCTACTGCATTTGCTACCTATAATACAACAAACACGAAAATATTGAAAGCTATATCTATATATAACATCAATAATTCAATAAACATGAAAATATTAAAAACTATATCTATATATAACATCAATAATTCAATATATAGACTATAGTGAGGTTTCTTGTTTCAACAAGCATCTTTTCTATATGGGTCAAAGTTTGATTTGTATTGGATTATGAAATATGGTTGATAAAATCCTATTTCGTATGACTTGTTTATAGGAGGGCTGGAGGCCCGGTGAACTGATTTGGGCCTAGATCCGGCCAATGTAAAGAGGCCCAGTTAAAAGAAGCCACAGATACTAAGACCTTATTAAATTAAAATTTGTTAATTTAAAAATATATAAAAATATTAAGTTAAAAGGAGCCACAGAAGTACTAGAAAAACACATACTATAATAGTCGAAAAAAAATATAAAAATATATTTATGTCAATTTTGTGCTTATAAAAAACTAAGCATTTAATATAGGAGTTTTTTCAAATAAGAATTGGCATAACAGTGGGTTTTTTTCTATATAATGATTGTATAGTGTGTTTTTTTTTCTTTGACAATTAATAAATTTAATATAAATTTAATGTAGGGCCTCCGGCTAAGACGTGAAACGATAGGAGATTTTAAATAGAGAAATTAAATTGATTCCTACTTTTTATACCTACAAATGTTTCTACCCAATAAAATTATGACAAGTGTTATCTTTCCATATTTTTTAAATTAAACCATTAAAATTATATTAGGAATATATCAAATACAATTAAATTGAATGATGATTTGTCATAATTTTAGTGGGTAGGAATAATTATAGGAATAAAAGGTAGGAGGCAATTTAATTTCTCTTTTAAATAATCACAAAATTAATATTAGGGTTTTCCCTAAATGTGACAGTTTTTTTCCTTTTTCGTTATAAGCTGAAACTTATATAATAATCTTTTCCGATTATATAAAAAAGTAGTCTATAATACATTATATTTTTATTAATGAAGTATTTAATATAAGAGTTTTTTCATATAAGAATTAGTATAACAATCAGTTATTTTTATATACTGATTGTAGAGTTTTTTCTTTTCCTGACATTAAATAAATTTAATGTAGGGACTCCGGCTCAGACCTGAAACCATAGGAGATTTTAAATACTCACAAAATTAATATTAAGGTTTTCAATAAATGTGAAAGTTTTTTTTTTTTCGTTATAAGCTGAAACGTATATCATGATCTTTTCTGATTAAATAAAAAAGTGGTCTATAGTACATTATGTTTTTATTAATGAAGCAATTAATATATGAGTTTTTTCAAATAAGATTTGGTATAACAATTCCTTTTTTTCTATATAATGATTGTATATGGTGTTTTTTATTATTATTATTATTATTATTATTATTATTATTATAAGCTAAAACTTATATAATGATCTTTACCGATTAAATAAATAAGCAGTCTGTAATACATTATATTTTTATTTGCTATTTTAAATTTAAGTTTTATTAATTATTTAAAATTAGAAAAAATAGACAAAAAAAATAATTATAATAAGCAAATAGAAATTGGTGACAGGTTTCGAGTGTTCTGCACTTACACTGGTTACAGAGTTGTATTTTATGTTGATGAATAAAGGGGTGTTTGGCTTAGGTTTTCTAAATCAAAAGTCCTTTTTGTAAAAGAAAAAAATAAAAAGATGTTTGGCAAGCTAGTAACTTTTTGAGTTTTAATACAAGGAAAAGCAACTTTTTGGAAAAGTGATTTTTTGTAACTTTTTGAGGAAGAATTTTTAAGCTTTTAAAAACTAAGTCAAACACCTTCTAAAACTCATCATTTTAAGATTACTTTTTGGTTTATGTGATATACATTGTTTTCGTATTTTTTATTGGCAAAAATAAAATATAATAGTTAAATTATAAAATAATTAAAACACAATGACTTGAGTAAATCGTATATTTTCTAACGTCGTATCTCGTAAATTATTAAATGTTGTAAATCATGATGAAAAGAATGTTGAATTAAGTATCTTTTTTTTCTAGAATAAAATTTGTGTATCGTTATATGATAAATTTTATATCATATGCTTTAGGGAAAAACTTTTTATAAATATTACTATGTTCTATACAAAGTTAAAGACATTATATTTTACCAAATTTTATGAAAATTTTGTCCATTTTTTAAAACGTGCCAAAAATATGTTCGGTCAATTTTGTTATGTTAGGAATTTCATACTATCAATTTCATTTAAAGTACAACTTTATGATACTATTTTTTTGATATTAATGAATTTTTAATTAAAATTATAACAATTAATCATGGTTTATGTAGGGGAAGTGTTCGTTCTTATTATTTTTTACCAATACATAAATTGGTATACAATGTAACCATTTAAAAATATAAAATATTATGTATAAAGAAAATTTTATGTGTAGTACAAATTAGTTTCCTTTATATAGTAAATGACACTATATATATTTTTGTTTAGAAAAAACCTATCTCATCCACTTTTGAAAATAGTATTTTAAAATGCTTTGTAAATTTCATTTCAACCATTAGAAATAGAGTTCATACTACATTTATGCAATTATTTTCATTTTTTTATTAAATTTTGTAATGAATTATACAACTTTACTTTCATTTCCTACTAATAATTTATTAAATTACACAAATATAGATTGCTAAAATCTAGATAACAAATGAAAAACCTAAAATTGATTAATAACAACTAACAAAACAGACTAAATTGATAAAAAAAATAATAATAATAATAAAAAAAAAAATTCTTTCATAAATTGATTAAAAAATGGAATTTGTGAGATGTATGTTTTATAACACATATGAAAGCATGTATGTGGAGAAAATATGTAGCTTAAAAGTAGGATTCACAAGGTACGACCGATTCCAAAAAAATCATTGTGAACTAAAGGTAAAAAAAACGTCTATTAAAAATTATTTTGGAAACAACCAACCCTTGAAAAAATTAAAGGGAAAATTGGGTCCATTTAATGTCTTCATATATATATATATATATATATATATATATATATATATATATATATATATATATATATATATATATATATATATATATATATATATATATATATATATATATATATATATATGAAAAGTGAATATACCCTTAAGGGTATATAAGCTTATGTACCTAAACTCACCATAATACGTCGTTTTGTTTGATATATTTATTATAATGTTCTTCAACTTTAATTCTTAACTTGATTTACTTTCAAAATTTTCAAAATTTCATTATTATCTTTCTCTTACATCACATCTTTTTGACGAACATCAATTAGACTATATATATATATATATATATATATATATATATATATATATATATATATATATATATATATATATATATATATATATATATATATATATATATATATATAGTTGAAAATGAAAATTATGTAAGAGGAAAATAAATGTGAAATTTACAAAAATCTTTGAATGAAATCAAGTGAGAAATTGAATTATAAGAACATTAGACAATTACAATGTATATATATATATATATATATATATATATATATATATATATTGTAATAACTTGTATCAAAAAAACATATATGTAATATATATATGTTTGATTATATCAATTTAAAAGAAAGAGGATTAGTTCGCAATTAATGGGTTAATTATATACAAATTATGAGGCTTAATGATCAAAACCGTCACCTTGATTAGGCTAGTTAAATGCGAGCAAATGAAAGGGTTTCGCCGGTTATAGACTTAGGCATTATATATAGCATGAAAAATCAAGTGGAAACCCCACTGGAATTGTGAAAAAGACGAAGAATCAAAGGAGAAATCGGGTGTTGAATTTCTTGAAGATTTTCGGAGTGGTTCTTGAAATTGAGGTAATGTTACGTAATTTAAGTTTGATATTGTTGTTTGGATAGATTTACATGCATGATAGGTGTATTTTGGTTCCATATATTGTCTTGATTTGACCCACACTAATAGTAATTTGACAAAAATCTAAAAATAGAGTTTTTGAAAATAAAACCTGCAACTCGTATGTTTATAGAATTATTGCTAATTTTTTACGGGAATATGCCAACAGAAGGTGGAGATGTTTTGTGGTAATTTTAAAAAAATATTTTACATATTTTTTCGAAGATGCATTATATTCTAAAAATGGCAGTAGGTAAATTTGTTTGCGGGTAAAGAAGATAAATATCCGGGTATATTTCTTTCGGGTGGGCGGAATTGTTTTTCAGTGTTTTAAAATAAATTATTTACAATTTTAAAACCAAAATATAGTAGGAGTTTACTGGTCAATGAAGGTGATTATACTAATGGTTGTGTTATCAATCCTTGGGCGCGTCTCCTTTTAATTCAGTTTTTTTTTGGGCAAAATGAATCGTGTTCCTTTACTTGCTTGAAAAGATATTTACACAAATGATCCTTACCTTTTGAAAGGTTTGCTGAATCTAACCTTGTGCTTAATAAGCACGCATTTGTTGAAAGAAAATTTAAGTTCATGAAACTTTAATTTTAGTCCCTGAAGTATTTTTTTATGAACTGGGGTCTTATTCAAAAGTTAAATACGGCAACTTCACATGGTCGTATTTTTGAACGCTGTGAAAGTTTATTTATTTATTTTTATTCACTTATTTATGTATCTATTTATTTTATATGTTCTTCTGAGAGTGAAATTCTATTAGTTTAGCAAATTAAATTAAAATATGACATCATATGTTTAGATATCCGATTTATGCAATGTTGGCATATATTTAAGTAAGATTTTACAAATGTCGTAAATATGTTAGTAAATAACTATTGGTGGGTCGAACAAGATATGTGGATATCGGAACCAAAATGATCGCATAGGATGTTTTTCTAGGATTGTTGCCTTAGAAATATGTTGGTTAAATGTAGGGAGCGTGTAGCGTGACAAGCTTTGGTTAAGACCTAACGCCAACGAGGTGAGTTTCGTGTGAATTTTGTGGTTCATTGCATGAAAAGTTGATTCTAAATTATTTGCAATTATATGTTACCGTTGTTATTGCTATGAATATGTGTGTGAAATTTTGTGAATTATTTCATATAAAATGGTGAAAATGGTGGGTGACATATAGGGAACAGGTGTATTTACACGGTCTTATTATTAGTCGTCGTACAGGATGTTAGTACGCAGCGGAGAGCTTATGCTCTGTTTATCTAGTCGTAAGCATATTTGTTGTGCCCGGCGGAGGGACTCGTTCCCTGGAAATGACCGTAGTTCCCTAATATGTCATCAAGGGTGGAAAGAAATGAAAAGATTTATATTGATAAATTTTTGCATTATTTTTATTTTATTGACGTCAATATGCATGAAAACCACGAACTCACTAGGCCCTAGGCTTACCCATTAGAATCTTTAAATGCACGCAACCCAGGAAATAACGTAGCAAGTGGCAGCGGGAATGGAAAGGATAAAGTTCAGACTTGAAGAAGGCGACAAGTTTTGAGGAAGACGTAGCGCACCAAGTGTTTAATTAAATTTCTATTTGCTTCCGCTATTATTATTAATAATTACATTAGTATTTGAATCTTGATTTTTGGAAGTTTTCAGACTATGTTAAGTTATATTTATATTTGAAATTTGGGGCGTTACATATATATATATATATATATATATATATATATATATATATATATATATATATATATATATATATATGATACAAAACGACGTAATATGATGAGTTTGGGTACCTAAACTTATATACCCTTAAGGGTATATTCACTTTTCCATATATATATATATATATATATATATATATATATATATATATATATATATATATATATGTGTGTGTGTGTGTGTGTGTGTGTATGGGTTTTTTCTTGGATAAACCATTTAAGATGTAAAAAAACACAAATTAATATGTTTTTAGAACTACAAGTACATATTTTTATGCATTTAAAAGTATACATATCAATAAAAAAACTTGTTGAATCATAAACATGTTTATATAAGTATATACATATAATCTTAGAAGTGTAAATATGTATTTTGATATATGTTTTTTTTAAGTATAAATATATTTTTAGAAGTATATATACATATTTATATATAATAATGTAAAAATTTGTATTTATACTTCTAAAAACTATATCTATAAAAACACGTAATCATAATTCTAAAAATATTATTTATCTTTTTAAATAATATAACCTTGCAAACACACACACATACAAACAAACAAACATATATATATATATATATATATATATATATATATATATATATATATATATATATATATATAACATTAAAAAAATATAAATACAATATTTAATTAAACATTTTTTCATATATAAATACGATTTTTCTACATGAATACGTATATTATAAAAAAAATACTTAGGGTAAAAGTGTAAAAAAATTATAAATTTAATGGTAAAAACGCAAAAAAAATGTAAACTTAAGGTTTTTTTGCGAATTTAAAATAATGGTAACCTGGAAAACCTGTTATTACCGGTAAAAAAGTAAACCGAACATTTTTTCGAAAATATTAGGGTAAAAATGGACATAAAATTCAACTTTGAGCAAAACCAACAAAATCCTGTAAACTTGAGTGTTGTTATGACATTAAGCCTATGTATATTATCTTAAAACCGTCTCATTTCAAGCAATTTATTACTATTATTATGACCACACATTTTTTGGATCTAACATTAATGTATTAATTAATGGTAAACAAAGATTAAAAAAAATTTAATATATGACCCCTACTTAAAAATTATTTACTTTAAATTAAACTTATTTATTTACCCCCAAAAAACCCATTTTGCTACTCTACCAACTGTTGATTCAAGTAACAATCATACCGTTCGATAAAAACTAATAGATAAATTAGTTAAAAGATATAAAATCATATAAAAAAACATTTAGCACAATGAGTTTTCTATAATTAAATATATATATTTGAACTATTTAAAAAAAAACTTTTGAAAAACTAATTTAATTAATTTTTAAAAAATTAGTTCATAAATTAGTTTCAAATTTCTCAAATTTTAAAAGAAAAATCAAAAAATAAAATAATTTATAAACTAGTTGTAAGATACCAAATATATTTTTGAAATGCACGATTTAGATTTATGAAATGCATTTTTTTTTATAGATTATGATTTAAAAACATATATGCTTTTAATTTAAGTAAGAGAAGGGAAGGTTGAAGCTTATAGGTAGTATAAAAACAATTGGGATTTTTTTAGAAATTGAATGCAGTAAAAAATTTCTTATTATTGGTCAATCTAATATATATATATATATATATATATATATATATATATATATATATATATATATATATATATATATATATATATCAAATTAAAAAAAAATTATTATTGAAGGAAAAAAAAAAAAAAAAAAAAACTATTGGTGCGTTTTGCTTTATAGCAAATTTTTAACACACAAACATACACAAAATCCACCCAATAAAAAAAATTTTAAAACCTAGTATGAAACACAAAAATTTGCACATTTGACTCGATTGTAATATTAGAAGAGTCAAGCTCCCTTGCCACTTTTCCATGGCTGAATAACACCAACTACAACTATGGCTATTATAATTAACAGTAAAATTATCGCAATACACATGCATTTTCTACTCTTCTTCTGTAGTTTCTTTGCATTTTGTAATGCAGTTGTCCCTGATTGGACATGATCAACTGCATTCGTTACCTGAATCAATGTTTTACAGTCAATGTACAAGTCTTGATGCACAATGTACCAGCCATGTAGGAGCTCATATTACCAACCCGGAGAAAGGTACAACTACTAATGCATGAGGTATAACTCACTATTGCATGATCTTATTCAATAAGATTTTTTTTACCCTTTTGGAAATGCATAGAAATGAACAACTTTTATATTATAGAATTATATTGGTCTTTTTTCCAATAGTCTAAAATGACAAATGCAGAATAACACATAACATCTAATGCATTAGGTACAATTCATATTAGAATCACTGTTTTCGATTTTTTTTTTTTTACTTTATGGGTTTAATGGGTATCTATACAAGTGCTTTTCCAAAATTAATGTACAAACTTTTTTTTTTTTGGAGCAGAACTATTTTAATATGACTAATTGACAGAGTAAATTACACGAATGATCCCTATGGTTTATGATAATTTGCACGCTTGGTCCCTAACTTATTTTTTTAACTCGGAAGGTCCCTACTGGTTGTTTTTGTTACGCGTTTGATCCCTATCTTACCAAACGCGTAACAAAAAACAAATAATAGAGACCTGCCGAGTTAAAAAAATAAGTTTAAAACCAAACACACAAATTATCCCAAACCATGGGACCATTCGTGTAATTTACTTTTAAGTGACAATATCATCCACATTTTGACATTTACCCCTTTCTTGGAGCTTAAATTGGTAAATCCAAAGCAATATACAACTTCCAATGCACAATGTACAATTCAACAAAGCATGATTGCTTCGTATTTGCCAAAAATGCTTGTAAAAAAAACTTTTTATAGAGAGGAAGAAAGCATACCTGGCTTTCAATGTTATCCAATAAGTCTCCTTGAGCCTCTACAAGAACCGCCATATCGAGGTATATCTGACAACATGAACAAGTATTTTATCCAATAGAAATTAGCCACGTAGGAAATCTCGAGTTGACTATTGGTCAAAGTCAAATGAATTACCTGATGTAGGTCTAAAAGCTTCTTTTCAATTTCCCTCACTGCATCGTGTCGTTCTTGGATTTCTTCCAATGTATTTAGTACCTTTTGTGAAAAACAATGTAAAATGGAATTAAAAATTACTAATCTGTATTTTCAAATGAAATGACTGGAGAATGCATATATAGATGTAGATATCTAAACTATTTACACACCTAAGAATTTAGAAAACCAATTGCACTTTCACTATTTTATTGGTCAAGCAGCTTCATTATTCTTTCTTGCGATTAAAACATGTTACTATTTTTTACTGTTTAAAAAAATCCATTTTTCCAAGCTACCTGGTTTTGATATAAAGGAAAATATATAAAAACATTATTACCTACTTTCAAAACTTTATTAAAATTTAGTCACTAAAATATTATTATAATAGTAAAAAAAATTAACAATTTAGTGGCTAAATCCATATAATATCGAGAGTGAAAGTACGCCTTGATTTCCTATAGAAAATAGTTAAATTGGCATAAAACTATAAGTGTTTTTCTGTATTTTTCCGAATTATAAACACTCAAGTTTATATATAATTTTTCGGTTCTAAATCTAACACAGTTCCATTGAGACTCGACAAAGAGCTTACTTGTCCTCGCCCCATTTCTTTCATAGCATTCTGAAATATTTGTTCGCTATTTCCAGTTTCTATAAGGTTGTTGATTGTCTGTAACACAAAATTCAAACCATTAAGCTAAAATTTAAAGAAAAAAAACATATATTACGCCAAAATACTTATACGTGTCAAAATTCAGGCTCACCTCTTCATCGGGTCGACTTCCCGTTACTGCTCGATTGTCAAATTTAAAAGACCAAAAATCACACCAAAACCATTCAGTCAATCAATACAACGAGAATCCACTAAAAATTTGAGGCACCCAAAAAGACCTATAACAGACCTTTTTGGACCAGACCGGATCATATGTTATAATCCGATCTGATGCCTGATCTGGTCCGTCTGTATACAGACGGACCGATCCTTTTGTATACAGACGGACTGATCGTTTTGCATACAGACGGAGTGGCCTATTGTGTGCATCTCTACTTTGAATGTCAAAAGAAATTTTATTTAACTTGAAGAGTTAAATGTTTGACTTTTAGGTAAAACCGAACCTGTAATGACTCTTCTTTCCACAACCTCACGGTATTCATCATCGATCTTTTGCCTTAAAGTCTGAAAGTGATGAAAAATGAATTCATTATATTGCAATGGATATTTGATGGGAAAAAACAAACAAGTACAGAAAAAAATCTTTATTACCTGAAATTCCGTCATTATGTCTCGGAACTTCTTAGCCAAAGAACTGAAATTTGAAAGTAAAGGTTCCAAAATGAATTTTCAAATGAAATGCTTTTTATTTTTGACCTAATGGAGTAAATGGAGAGAACACTTAATATCTTGTAAGCTATATATCGATGTTTTTTTTTTTTTTTTTTTTTTACTTGATTCAGTAAAAGAACAACTTAATATTAAGTCTTAAAATTATAAAGTATGAAATTCCGGGTTAATATACAAAAATAGGAAAAATAACTAAAACTTACTTTGTCATATTTGTACGAGAGCGGTCTACACCGGTCCCGGGCCCACAACCCGGTTTTTGTCGATTTGCTAAATTCTGTGGACACCATTAAATTGGAAAATTAAAACGTGTAATAAAATTTTGCATATGAATTATACTAATACTTAACAATCTTTGTTTACATTGATGATTACAAATATAAAGCTCAACTTTTAGAAATTTTTAAAAACTTTATATTATTTTGTGCCATAATATGATATGAAAAGAGAAAATACCTCTTTATTGACTGCTTCTATTTTCACTTTTACATTACGTGCAATCTTTCCCACTTCATCAACGTCTTTCTCCATTCGTTTCCTAATAGCTGAAAACACAAAAAAAATTCTTGATCAAACAAATAAACAATAAAAATATTTCAAATTTATCAAAAAAACCAACCTTTCATTGAAGATGCTTTTGTAACGGATTTTGACTCCTCGTTAGAATCCTGAAAAAACACGTTCATAAACAAGATTACATAGAATGTTATTTCATGAATCCCGTATAAGTTTATTTTTCATACCTTGAGTTTTTTCAATAACCCTGAAAGCTTATCCACTTGTTTCTCTATCTCTTGTATCTATGTTTGATGAACAAAAACACATTATAATTAACAAAGTGTGGGATGTTAAAAAAAACAGTTTACACGTTGTACTGTGTTTTGTATGCATTGTGCTGAGATCGAAACTGATGTCAATGATACAAAAATTGGTTTTGTATTTCCCAAAAAAAGTGGGACTTGTCTCAATGGAAAAAATATTGCAATTATGGTCCCACTCAAAAGGTGGTGTCAACCCACAAAAATTGGAACTTTTCGAGTTTGTACAAATGATGTAAATGCCAAGAAAAAAATAATCCTTATAAGTTTTTTCAAAGAATAGATATGAACGAATTTAAAGAGTATACCTGTTTGTTAAAAGTTTCCATTCCCATGTCTGAATTACTTCTAGGAAGTCGAGTACCCATCTGAATATCCATATCTTTTGGAGGTTGCTCTCTCGCATCACTCACAAACGATTCCTGAAAGACAAAAACTCTATAAGATTGCTATATTTTTTCATAAGCTTCAACAACATTACAAGAAAACATTACAAAAAAGTCAAACTTAAAGCGAAAAAAGCTCCATACTTGAAAAAAAAAACATGAAATTTAAGAAAAAACCCACTTCAATTTTGATCAATAGAAGATAAAAGTTAACCCAATAAGCAAATTAAGTTCATATCAATCAGGCAATCAATCACTAAATAAAAATCCGTCTTCAAAAAGATCCCTCAGGTTTTCTTTGTTCTTAATCATGTCGAAAATTGCCAAATTAATTTGCTTTAGCGAATTAACAAAACCCCAAAAACTTATCACAAATACAATCAACACGGAAAAGAAAGCAAAGCCAAATTGAATTACGATCAAGACCGATACAAAGAATCAGTTCAAAATCCCAAATTAAGATTACTGATCACGCAATTACGGAAAAACCCCACCAAAGAACAAGTAAAGCTAAACTGAAATTAATTCAATAAGAGGCAACGAAACTTGAAATTAAGAACAATTAGAATAAGAACAAAGGTGTAGAATCAAACTTACACTGAGCAAATCATTCATCTTGATGGGAATGAGAGTAAAGTGATTTACGGGTTCTTGGAAAAAAGTGGAGACTGGAGAGCTAAAGAAAGGAAACAGGGGTGAATCAGCATCAAATTGGTTTTATATACGTGGAGTTACTTTACTTGCCCAGGTGTTAATTGGTTGTGTCTTGGCCGGCGAAAAAACAATTGCAATGAATTATGAATGTAATTTGTTGTTCTTGATTTGTTACGAAAAATGGCGTTGGTTACTAACTTACTATATAATGAGATATGCTTTTTTTTGTACTTATGTGAAGGTAGGCGAATAATTCGAAAAGATATTGGTCCCACTCATAGTATTGGAGTCTTTGGGCCGGTTTTTGTTGGGTAAAACCAATTTTGTAGTTCTTTTTTAAGTATAATTTTAGTTATAACATATTTTTTATTAGAGTTATAGGGAAATCATAAGTATTTTTTAACTTATAACTTATAGCTTAACGTATAGCTTATAAGTTGATAAGTTAGAGATGTTTTTTTTGTTGATATTGACTTGTTACCGATATAACACTGATATAAATTAGTTCTATACAAACATCAGTTTTAGCTTATACCGATATAGAATAAATAATAATTTTAAAAAGGATTTTAAATAAGCTTAGTCAAACACCCTTTTAATAAAAACCATATTTATAAAACTTACCACTAATTAGTAATTAATAAATTGCAAAGGAAAACAACCTTTTTATTTGCATACTGAAAAAAAATGGTTCATGAATCCGGAATGGTTTTTTCGGATTCGTTATAAATGAATTACCACCTGGATAAGTGTTCTTTCATACTCAAAGGGTATTCAGAATGCGGTTTGACCTATAATCATAAATAGTATCTTGGAACCTCTCGAATTTGACAACAATGGACTCAAATTGTAAAGAAATTATGGTGTTGTGGGTATATTGTAGCTACCTTATACTTTTTCATAACTTAATCTTGTGATATTAACCGGACAAAAACGTACCCGGAACAAAAATCATTGTCTAAAATATGATGAACTTGTGTGGACGTTGTGGATTTTCATGTGTCAAAAAGAATATAAAATTAACATAGGTCACCAGTTAGCGCTAGATATGCTAGATATTAAATAGCAGTGTGCTAGAAATCACATATAAGTTTTGTTAAACCCATATGCATACATGTCCAAAATGCGATGAATTATTCAATAACACCATGAACTTAATTGTGAAACGATGAACCATGTCCATAATGCTATAACGCACATACATCCTTCTCTTATTTATATTAACTTCGTTTAATGCTATTTTAGCATGACAAAGTTGTGACATCTCCAAAATTCGACCATTTTTTAAATCGGGTTATGCTTTTCTTTCAACAAACTTTCAAAATAATACATTAGCTATTCCCATATTTATTTTTCAAATCCCATATCCTTACTACGCAAGTAAACCACCAAAAACCATTAACCTCAAACTACGATTCCCTTTTGTTGTTGCCGACATATAGAAACCAGTTCTTTTTTCATGACCACTATTAACACTCCAAGGAAAAGTCCTTTACCTACATATATTGTATGTCATTAAAGGGTAAACATGACTCACAAATATGTATTATTAAAGCAGCCGTCATAAATTTAGTCGACATACATTTACATACATTTATGACATATATTTATGGCCGATATTTTGTATGTCGTTAATTTTGACTTTTTTAATACATGAAAAACATTAAATGACATACAATTACGATAGACAATTTGTATGTCATGATTATATTTTTATAATATTTTTTCCTAGATTTACAAGTATGCAAATTAAAACACATATTTAATGTTTCATAATACAAAATAAAATATCAAATTTATGTTCAATTGAGAAAATAAAAAATGTTAATAATGGAGAAATAATTCTCAGCTACTCATTTATTTTTGCTATAAAAGCCTTCAACGTACCGACGAAAAATGAGAAATGAATACACATTGTTTTCCAACAAAACATGTTTACTTAAACTATGTTAGTGATTACCTTAATATATACAAAAACATAATTTTTTGTTTTTTTAATTTTTAAGGAGCTATTTTTATCGAAAAATGATTATAAATACATCAAAATTCATAATTTTTTATTCTCTAGAAATAGACATCCACATTGATATAGTTTTAAGATAAAATAAAATTTTTATTTTTTTATAGTTTCAGCTCTTGTTATTCATAAGTGAATAAATATGCATCAACATTTTACTATAGTACATTTGTTATTCACTTATAAATAAAAAATATGATTAATTTTTTTTAAAGTTTAAATATCATTCATATATAAATATAACATATATAGATTTTTTACAGTTTATATCAGCTCTCGTCACATATTATAATCACATATGAATAAAACGTGTATTAGTCTTCCTCATAAGTTATGTTCATATATGAAAAACAAATTTATCATAATTTTGTTATGATTCATTTGTTATTCATATTTGAATAAGTAGTTCAAAATTTTAAAATATATCATCTTTTATTAACATACTACTTATTTATATTAAATAACAAATAAACTATAACAAAAACCTCATAATTTTTATTTATTTATATATGAATATAACATATGATGACCATTAATACGTATTTTATTCATATATAAATATAACATGTAATGAAAGATGATGTATAGAAAAATATATTTTAGGTAAAAAAAATATTATTATCTGTTATATTTATATATAAATTATACTTAAACTATAAAAAAGTTAAACATACGTTTTATTCATAGATGAATAACGAATGTATAATAATAAAAATCTGATCGATTTTTATTTACTTATGAATAACGAGAGCTGAAACTCTAAAAATAAATTTTTTATTTTATCTTAAAACTATATCAATATAGATGTCTATTTATAGAGAATAAAAAATTACGAATTTTAATATATTTAAAATAATTTTTTTTTCATAAAAATAGCTTTCTAAAAATCAAGAAAACAAAAAAAAATTTGTGTATATTGAGGTAATGATTAGTATATTTTAAGGAAACATGTTTGGTTGGAAAACACATGTGTATCTATTATCCATTTCTATCAGTACGCCCAAGTGTTTTGCGGCAAAATAAATGTGTGGCTAAGAATGATTCCCTCATTCTCGAGCCATCTCCACATAGGAATAAATATACATCAACTTATCTATAAACCGTAATGCGACATCCCCAATTTCACGGCCAGAAAAAACCGATTTGTTTATGCTTTGTTTTATAAAATCAGAATAATCTTTTGATTAAAAGAGTTGTGAAATTTGTTCCCAAAACAGAATATGATAAAATTTATCAAAACGTTTCTCAAGAGAATGTATTTTCATTAAATAATAAAACATCGGGATGTCATGTTCCGATACAGACCAAAAGCATAAACAATATAAAATTAACCTTACAACAGTTATTTATAACTACTGATCTATAATCCAAAATCTATCGTTAAGTCCACCAACTTATACCCTTGTGCCATTACATGTAATGCAAAGAAAACTGAGTGGGTCAGGCTTGGAAGCCTGATGAGTTTATAGGGTTTTCAACCCACAATAACCCATCCCCATATCTCCTTTATTTTCTCAAGGGTTTACCCTAAGAACCAACTATTCTTCATTCATTCATTCCTAAGGATTTACCTAAGGAACTAGCACAAAGTCCATTTGTTACCATGGTTTATACAACAGGCACTACGTCACATAGTCACCAGGGTTCATACGATAGACACTACGTCTCATAGTCACCAGGGTTTACGTAATAGGCACTACGTCTCATAGTCACCAGAGTTTACACAACAGACACGAAGTCACATCGTCACCAAGGCTTACTCAATAGGCACGAAGTCGTATCATCACCAACTATTCCATCTACCCATGTTCTACCCAACATTTTTGTAGATATAAATACAAACGCAGTTTAAATCATTTAACACCTGTATAAAAACATCAAATCCAAGCCCATCTCAAATAGACAAATAATATATAACACATAGCACATATTTCATAGCTAATACTTTATATTTATGTGATAGAAGAAAGATACTATACACTCACTTGATCAGAAGATGGTCGGACAACACTACAGCTTGTAGAAGTAGTATTATTAGGTAGATCTGGAATATCTTCACAAAAAATGGCTTCTCGCGGGTAGAGCTTCGGCTTAGGAATTTCACTTCTCGGGATCTTCGGGGCTTCGGGAGTTTCTTTGGGTCTCGGGAATGATACCGGGTTTCGGGGTATTTCTTGCACGCAAAACGACGTAAAAACGCGAGAGAAATGGAAGAATGGAGCACCAAAACTCGGTTGCACGTGACATCTATTTATAGGGGTTGAAACCCCGAATTACGTTGGGTGTAATCTTTAGTTACGTTGGGCGTAACCTAGATAAGGTCGTTGACTCCCCCCCCCCCCCCCCCCTTTGGATAATATCGAAATTTATAATGAAATTTAATATTTTAATTATTTAATAAATTTCAAAAATTCATATCTTCCTCATACGAACTCCATTTTTGATGTGCTTTATATCCACGCGTAGGTGAGACTACGCTCCACAACTTTCATTTAGACTATGTTGGCTAATTTTGAATTTATTTTTAATATTTATTTTTAGTAGGCCGAGATAGAAAAACTCCGTTATAAATTCATAACTTCTTCATCCGACGTTTGTTTTCGTCTATCTTTTTACCGTTGGACTACTATCGAAGAGATCTTCGAGTCTCGTTTAGATCATGTCGGCTAAAAACTGCTCGATCTCAAATTGAGTATTCGGGTTGCATACCGCTAAGTCGAAACTTAGAAAAATCATAACTTCCTCATACGAAGTCAGATTTAGACATTCTTTTTATGCACGCTCACGGTTTAATGAAATCTACGACTTTCGTTTAGATTGCTAAAGCCAAATGTCGCTCTAATGTAAATTCATTATTTACATCGTGCTGTGTCGTGCGGTTCTGTCGCGAAACTTCAATAGGTCATAACTTCTTCGTTATACCTCATATTTCAGCGTTCTTTATATGCACGGAAACCTTGTGACATATACTATAACTTAGTTAATATTATTCATTCTAAATAATATTTCATCAAAAATTCATTTTTGACGCTTATCGTCTCTAAATTGACTAGCCCTAATCTACGGGCGTTGCAATTATCTCCCCCTTAGGATGATTACGTCCCGGAATCATCAACGAAATAGGATTCGTATACTGACTCCATACGTTATCTCTCCATCCTAAGTAATAACCTTGATGCTCAATCCTACATCTACTCCTCGAACTATGTTAGACTTTCATTCGTAACCTTCAAGTTACAAAATAAATCCTTACTAAGAACTCCTTCTTCTTCTTAGAATAAGTACTTTCCTTTATCTATTGTAACTGACCGATAGGTCATGTCCCGATGACCTCTCATCGTAGTCGGACTAAATTTGATATGACCACTAGGATCGAAATAACAACCATCCTACTAGTTATTACGAAAACAATGGTAATGGCATACTTGAATAAAACATAATCAATTATTAGTTTCTTGGTAACCTTGAGACTTTCCCTGATCCAAGTGCGAGTCCTATGCTTCCGGTAGTATAGATCTCTACTACCATTCACACATACTCATACTCGTCCCAAGTATTGTCTTGCAGTTAACCAAGTCACCATACATAAATCATATAATCATTCAACACATCAAATAACAAAACCAGGGTTTATATTATTTCTTGAAATCATTACGCAAAAGTTCAAGTTCACCCTATACTATGCCTCTAACAGGCTATGCTTCCTGATACAGACTTTATATATTAATATGAAGTCTTCATCTTTTAATCCTCCAATCGTTTTCTGCTTCGTCGAGGAGCATGTGGAATGCCCTTGGCTGTGGCGGTGCGTTTTTCTTTAGGCAGTCTCTAGAAATATGCCCTTCTTCGTTACATCCATAGCACACCTTTTTGTTAGCTGCGCATTAGTTAGCGAAATGCCCTGCCTTCCCACATTTGTAGCAGTTCGTCTCCTCGCTACACTTCCCGAAGTGTTTCTTTTTACACTTCTCACACCACTTAGCTTCATCTCTTCCTCCAGGTTTCAATAATTTGGTTTCTTTGTTGATCATTGAAGATCCTTCATGTTTCCTTTTCTCTCTAACTTCAACTCTCTCCAGACCCTTTTCTTTTATTTGGGTCTCAACATTTTTGGCTGCCCAGATGGTGGATTTTAGAGTGGTTGCTTGCTTGACTATCGGACCAAAGTCCGGTGGTAATCCATTGGCAAACTTGTAGACCTTGGAAATTTCAGTTGGAATTAGGTATGGAATAAGCTTCATCTTCTCCGTAAAGCTTGTAGCGTATTCAGTGACGTTCAATTTCCATTCTTTAGATTCTAGAACTCATTGTTGATTTCTAGAAGATCCTGCTCAGAGCAGTATTGCATTTCAATTTGCACCACGAACTCTTCCCAAGACATCTTGCTAGCTTCCCCCTTGGGCATCGAACCAGCCAGTAACTTCCACCAGCTCAGTACTCCAAATTCTAACAGAGGAATTGTAAGAGCGGTCTTCTGTCTGTTGCTATGCTCGCAACTTTCAAACATTGTCTCCATCTCGGAGATCTAGTCCATGACTTGCACCAGTGTCGGGCTCCCAGAAAAACACATTGGTTTGGATGCCATGAAATCCTTATACTTGCATCCACGTCCGTCATTTCCCCTATCCTTGTAACAACCCAATTTTTTTTTGTCCAAAAATTCCATTTTTAATTAAACACCTTGCAGAACACTTGAAAATAAACAACATTCGGTCATATCGTTTCTTAAATCATGTTACGTGTCTGGAAACCAATACATGGAATCAACCATAGTGTCAGAGTATAAATCCCAGAACAATATCATAATGCGGAAAACAAGGGGTGTGTATGATGTGCCGCTACCGTACCAGCTCCTTCCCTTTCGTTGAAGAGGTACCTGAAACCAAAACTCTAAACTGTAAGCACGAAGCTTAGTGAGTTCCCCCATAATACCACACACCATACAATCATATAATGAGAAGCTAAGAGATACAGGCCTCGCCCACACTCATGGAGATACGGTGTAACACCGTGAATTTCAAAAGAAAATTTTCAAATTTTCGTAAAACGTAATTCAATTAATATTCACAAAACAACCATATTAATTATCCAACTCATCTCATTACAAATTCCCAAGATCACAAATGTATAAACTCCGTGTGTGTGTACGGATCAAGCCGGCGCCTTCCCACGGTCGTCACTAGTACCTGAAACAATAACATCAAACACTGTAAGCACAAAGCTTAGTGAGTTCCCCAAAATACCACATATAACACATATTAGCCACTCGAGGCTATAACTCTGTAGGTCCGTGCACCCAAACTCTGTGAACCCTCAGGTTCTAACTCTGTAAACATGCACAACATAAATCACATAGAAATAATGCAGTACAACACATCACATACATAACATACAAATACTCTATCACATAACCCTGGTTACCTACTCAAGGTAAAGTATAGTGAGAAGACTAACCTCGCGTATCTCGGTATCTCACGAATCCTGGTAATCCCTCGTGCTCGATCCTCCGAGCTCTAATCCTCCTATAACATCATATGTCTCTGATTAACACTTTATAATTCTAAGGTTGACTATCCCTAAGGAGTCAACACAGGTCAACTCCGGTCAACGGTCAACGGTCAATGGTCAACTTTGACCGGACTCGGCGAGTGCGCTATGGCGACTCGGCGAGTCTAGACGTTTTCACCAACTCTCTAGAATTCCCTTCCTACACGTCGAGTACTCCCCCCTGACTCGACGAGTTCCATCTGGAAGAATCGCGGGTCCACCCCGACTCAACTTGCCGAGTCTCAAGAACAACTCGGCGAGTCCCAGTTCGACTCGGTCCACCTGTCGTCCCTCTCTAACTCACCCTGACTCACTGAGTCAACCTATGACTCGACTGGACCGCTCACTGAGCGAACCCAAGGCAATCTTCAAACTACTCGCCGAGTCCATGCCATGCAACCACTCCAACTTGCTTCTAAGGTCAGATCTGCTTCCACAATCTATAGATCTGGCCTCCCTAGACTGATTCATCACGTAAAGCTTCTAGCTTGGTGTCCATAACACACCCCATGGCTCATAAATAGAATTTTGACTTAAGGCATAAGGATTCCAATCCAAAACCTCCATTGATTCCCAAAAAGCTTTGGCAAAGGGACACTCTGGACCTACAAGGGTCCAGATCTATGGTTTAAACCACATAAGGGACCAAGGGGGCACTAGATCTTTCCACAAGAGGGTTCAACAAACCCTAAATCAAAATAAACATCAACAAGGAAGAATATAACTCGAAATTATTACCACAATAGTGATGCTCTAGACTCCAAACTCTCAGAAGTGGCTCCACTTGCTTTCCCTTAGCTAGTTCTCTCTTTTCCTTGCAAAAATGACACCTCCAAGATCAATAATGGCCTCCTACTTTGCTCCAAACGCTCACACTCGATTAGGGTTTCACTCAAGGGACTGGTGAGCACAAATGACGGCCATAAGGCCCTTTAAATAGGTCCCAAACCCGAGAAATTAGGGTTTCATTACACAGCGCGGACTCGCCAAGTCCATATCCTGGACTCACCGAGTCCAGGCGCGATCCCGCGACCAGATCCGCGACCCTGCTCGGCGAGTCTGAGCTCTAACTCGCCGAGTCCCCTCTCAGAACACCAATGTCATAAACATAAAGGATACCTGGAAATCCGGCTGTTACAACTCTCCCCCACTAGAACTAGACTTCGCCCTCGAAGTCTCGCTCTGAAAATAGCTCCAGATGCCGCTCCTGCATCATACGCTCTGGCTCCCAGGTCATCTCCGATCCCCTCTGGTGTTGCCACTGAACCAACACCAGAGGTACCTCCTTATTCCTCAGAACCTTGACTTTCCGATCTCTGATGGCCACTGGTCTCTCGGCATAATTCAGGCTTGCATCCACCTGAATATCCTCTAATGGAACGACTGCCGATTCATCGGCTATACACTTCCTCAACTGCGACACATGAAAAGTGTCGTGGATCTGCCCCAACTCTGCTGGCAACTCTAACCGATAGGCTACCCGTCCTACCCTCGCAATCACACGAAATGGTCCTATAAACCGGGGCCCCAACTTGCCCCTCTTCCTGAACCGAATCACTCCTTTCTAAGGAGAAACCTTCAGGAGAACAAACTCGCCGACCTGAAACTCAAGCTCGGACCGGCATCTGTCTGCATAACTCTTCTGTCGGCTATGGGCGGTCAATAACCTCTGTCTGACCTGCTGTATCTGCTCTGTTGTCTGAATCACGATCTCTGTACTACCCATCACTCTCTGCCCAACCTCTCCCCAACAAATGGGGGTCCGACACCTCCTACCATAAAACAGCTCAAAGGGCGGCATACCGATGCTCGAATGATGGCTGTTATTGTAGGAAAACTCGGCCAAGGGTAAATACGCATCCCAGCTACCCCCGAAATCCAACACACATGCTCGAAGCATGTCTTCAAGCGTCTGAATCGTCCGCTCACTCTGGCCGTCTGTCTGGGGATGATATGCGGTACTAAAATGCAGTTTAGTACCCAACTCCTCATGAAATTTCTTCCAGAACCTGGAAGTGAAACGCACATCACGGTCCGAAACAATCGAGATCGGCACCCCATGCTGAGATACCACTTCTCTCACATAAACCTCCGCCAACTTCTCCGCCAAAGAACTCGCACTGATGGCAAGGAAGTGAGCGCTCTTCGTCAACCTATCCACAATCACCCAAATTGCATCAACTCCTCTGGCAGTCCTCGGCAATTTGGTGATGAAATCCATAGTGATATGTTCCCACTTCC
The DNA here is from genome assembly GCF_052625555.1 of Lactuca saligna. Taxonomy (NCBI): domain Eukaryota; kingdom Viridiplantae; phylum Streptophyta; class Magnoliopsida; order Asterales; family Asteraceae; genus Lactuca; species Lactuca saligna. The sequence continues at coordinate 183,805,363 of NC_136424.1, read as the reverse complement.
ACTCGGGAACCTCCAATGGCTGCAACTTGCCATGCGGTCTCTGGTGCTCGGCCTTAACCCTTCGGCAGGTCAAACACCTCTCGACAAACCATGCGACGTCCCTCTTCATACAGGGCCACCAATACTCTTTCCTCAAATCCAAATACATTTTCGTAGCCCCGGGATGGATCGAAAATTTCGATCTATGCGCTTCCTCCATCAAAGTAGTACGCGTACCGCCCACAAACGGTACCCAAATCCGGCCCTGAAAAGTCATAAGCCCTCGACCATCCGAAACAAACTTTGAAACCAAACCAATGACCCATTCCCTCTTCTGCATCTCCGGTTGCACAACCTCGGCCTGTGCCCCACGAATGGCATCCAGAACTGGAGCTATCACAGTCAATCTCAAACATACATCTCGCAGTGGAGTACTCTCTGCCCTGCGGCTCAACGCATCAGCTACCACATTAGCCTTGCCCGGGTGGTATAGGATCTCACAATCATAATCCTTGACCACATCCAACCACCTCCTCTGTCGCATATTTAGGTTGGGCTGATCCATCAAGTACTTCAAACTCTTATGGTCCATGTATATCATACAACGAACCCCATACAAGTAGTGACGCCAAATCTTGAGGGCGAACACTATTGCCCCCAACTCTAGATCATGCGTGGGATATCTCGTCTCATGAGGCTTCAACTGCCTCGATGCATATGCTATCACATGCCCTTTCTGCATCAGTACCGCACCCAGCCCTAAAATCGATGCATCACAAAATACTACAAAATCTTCCATCCCTTCCGGAAGAGCTAATACCCGGGCTTCGCACAACCTTTGGCGAAGCATCTCAAAGGAGGTCTATTGCTCGGGACCCCATGAAAATGCAACACCCTTTCGGGTCAATCTGGTGAGTGGCACCGCGATCTTGGAGAAATCCTTGATAAATCTCCGATAGTACCCTGCCAACCCAAGGAAGCTCCTGATCTCCGAGGGTGACTTCGGCACCTCCCAACTCATCACCGCCTCAACCTTGGCCGGATCGACCATTATCCTTTCCTGATTAACAAGATGTCCCAGAAACTGGACCTCCCGCAACCAGAAATCGCACTTGGAAAACTTTGCATAAAGTTTCTGCGATCTCAAAACCCCAAGGACTTCCCTCAAATGCTCCTCATGCTGCTCTCTAGATCTCGAATATACCAGAATATCATCGATGAATACAATCACTGACCGATCCAACATCGGCCTACATACCCTGTTCATGAGATCCATGAACACGGTCGGGGCATTGGTGAGCCCAAAAGGCGTCACCACAAACTCATAATGCCCATATCGCGTCCTGAACGCTATCTTCTGGACGTCCTCATCCCGCACTCTCACCTGATGATAGCCCGACCTCAAATCGATCTTGGAGAACCAAGATGCTCCCTGTAACTGATCGAATAAATTGTCGATCCTCGGCAACGGGTAACGGTTCTTGACCGTCAGCTTGTTCAATTCTCTATAATCAATACACATTCGATGCGAGCCGTCCTTCTTCTTCACAAATAGAATGGGCGCTCCCCACGGCGAGCTACTCGGCCGAATAAACCCCTTCCCCAGCAGCTCCTAAAGCTGCGAGGATAACTCTTGCATCTCTGGAGGTGCAAGACGATAAGGCACCTTAGCGATAGGCGCGGCCCCCGGAACCAAATCAATACTGAACTCTACTTGCATCACGGGAGGCACACCCGGTAACTCCTTGGGAAAAACATCTAGAAACTCACGCACCACCGGAACCTCCTCCACTGAACTCGGTCTCTCAGAGATCACCCACGTATCCATCACATATGCCACAAAACCCTTACAGCCCTGCTGTAAACACTGCCTCGCCCTAGCGGCCAAACAAAAGGCTGATCTAGAACGTGTACCCTCGTCGTACACTGAAAGAACTCCCCCATTAGGATCTCGTATGGTCACCAGCTGACGCTCACAGTCGATAATCGCGCCGAATCAGCTCAACCAGTCCATGCCCACAATGACACAGACATCACCCATCGTAATAGGAACTAGATCAATTGGAAACTCAACCCCAAAAATCGCTAACACACATCCCCGGAGGACCTCCGTGGCACAAATCACTCTATCGGCAGCTATGGAAACCCTCAGAGGCCGACTCAATGCCTCACGACTAACACTGATATGCTGACTAAAGGCCAAAGATACAAAAGACCGACTCGTACCCGAGTCAAATAACACTAAAGCAGGCACAGAGTTCACAAGGAAGGTACCTACACATAATATAATATAAGCATAATATCTCATCATCAAAATAAATACATAGAAGGAAACGTACCAGCCATAACATCGGGTGCAGCGCGGACCTCCTCCGCAGTCAGCTGAAAGGCTCTCCCTCGAGCTCTCGGTGCCTCGGCCTTCACGGGCCGACTCTCTGTAGCTCTGATGGCGGTAGGAGCAGATCCCTGAGATGCTCCGCGCAACAGCGGACACTCCGCCTTCCGGTGTCCGGTCTGGTTACAGTGAAAAGACACTGCAAACCCCTTGGGGCAGTCCTTGGCCATATGCCCCTCCTTGCCACATTTGTAGCAAGATCCCGCTCGACAGACTCCATCATGACCCTTGCCGCACTTCCCGCAAGTGTGGGCCTTCTGGCTCCCGGGTTTGGGATCAGCGGGCTTGGCCCGCTTGGCTGCCGGCTGAGACTGTGCCGGCCGCCGATCCCTCCCCTGAGACTCCGCCTCCTCCCTGGCCTGTGTCTCAAGCTCAATCTCCCTCTTCCGGGCATTTGCCTGAAGCTCAGCAAATGTCCGATACGAGGAGTTCGCGGCGAACTCCCGAATATCCCGTCTCAAAATGCTCAAGTAGCGGCTCATACGTGCCTGTTCAGTGGACACGTGCTCAGGGCAGAACATCGCCCTCTCATAGAACATCCTCGTGATCGCTGTAACTGACTCAGTACCCTGCTTGAGGGTCAGAAACTCCTGTGCCAAACGCTCCGTCTCCACCTGGGGAACGTACTCATCCCGGAACATGGTAGTGAACCTCTCCCAGGTCACCGCTGAAAGCTCAGCATGCGTAAAATGCACCGTCATAAAATTCCACCAGTCCTTCGCTCCCAAGCGAAGCTGGTTCAGCGCGAACCGAACCTTCAGATGCTCAGGAGATGAGCAAGTGAAGAAGCACCCCTCCATATCAGATATCCACCTCATAGCTGCCACAGGATCCTGTTTCCCATCAAACTCTGGTGGTTTGGTGTTGCTGAACTCCCGAAACAGCGACGCATCACCTCCCTGGGGTCTCGCTGCAGCGATCGCTGCGGTAGCCGCTGCAACAGCAGCCTCAGAAAGAGCGGCATAACGCTCGTCAAATGTCTCAATTAGTGCGGTATTAATAGACCCGAACATCTCTGGTATCTCAGCTCTGATGACCACAGCCACCTCCTCATGAATGATCTGTCGAATCTCCTCATCACTAGCTCCGACACCCTCCGGCATATGACGTGTCCTCACCATGATCACCCTCTGAAATACAACATATGATAAATTAGAATTCACTCGAGCATACACACACTCGACAATCCATCCCTCCTTGATTCTTGGTATTCCAAAGATTCTTATTTGGACCGTGCACCGCCCCGGTGCTTTCAGTAGTACGGGCCCAATACTACTGTCCACACCGTCTCAGTACACACCCCAAATCTTCCTCTTCAGATCCCAAATCCCAAGTACTCTATCATGCGTAGACCACTCTTTAATAGATCTCTCATAAGCCCCTCGCTACTACCTACTCACTCTCAAGCATCTCATCGCAGCTCACCTCTCCCTAGACTAAGGCATCACAAATCAGGCCACTCTAGTCCTAATAGTAATACCTAGCCTACTCTAGCATGCAGATACATCATATCAATATCAATATTACATAATATAAAGGTATTTTGGGAAATCACCGTTCGGGCGCTGACTGATCGTACACACGTTTCTTCCTTGAATTTGTTTCTTTTTCAAGAAAATCTTTTACTCTTAGAAAAGTTAAGTTTTCTTTTGAAATTATTTTTCCAAATCCTCAGTTTGAGTTCAAATACTCCCGAAGGTGTACCCGAATCCCTCAAACCAAGGCTCTAATACCAAATTGTAACACCGTGAATTTCAAAACAAATTTTTCAAATTTTCGTAAAACGTAATTCAATTAATATTCATAAAACAACCATATTAATTATCCAACTGATGTCATTAAAAAATCCCAAGATCACAAATGTATAAACTCCGTGTGTGTGTATGGATCAAGCCGGCGCCTTCCCGCGGTCGTCACTAGTACCTGAAACAATAACATCAAACACTGTAAGCACAAAGCTTAGTGAGTTCCCCAAAATACCACATATAACACATATTAGCCACTCGAGGCTATAACTCTGTGGGTCTGTGCACCCAAACTCTGTGAACCCTCAGGTTCTAACTTTGTAAACATGCACAACATAAATCACATAGAAATAATGCAGTACAACACATCACATACATAGCATACAAATACTCTATCACATAACCCTGGTTACCTACTCAAGGTAAAATGTAGTGAGAAGACTGACCTCGCGTATCTCGGTATCTCACGAATCCTGGTAATCTCTCGTGCTCGATCCTCCGAGCTCTAATCCTCCTATAACATCATATGTCTCTGATTAACACTTTATATTTCTAAGGTTGACTATCCCTAAGGAGTCAACACAGGTCAACTCCGGTCAACGGTCAACGGTCAATGGTTAACTTTGACCGGACTCGGCGAGTGCGCTATGGCGACTCGGTGAGTCTAGACGTTTTCACCAAGTCTCTAGAATTCCTTTCCTACACGTCGAGTACTCCCCCCTGACTCGACGAGTTCCATCTGGAATAATCGCGGGGCCACCCTGACTCAACTCGTCGAGTCTCAAGAACAACTCGGCGAGTCCCAGTTCGAATCGGTCCACCTGTCGTCCCTCTCTAACTCACCCTGACTCACTGAGTCAACCTATGACTCGACTGGACCGCTAACTGAGCGAACCCAAGGCAATCTTCCAACTACTCGCCGAGTCTGTTCATCGGACTCGGTGAGTCCATGCCATGCAACCACTCCAACTTGCTTCTAAGGTCAGATCTGCTTCCACAATCTATAGAACTGGCCTCCCTAGACTGATTCATCACGTAAAGCTTCTAGCTTGGTGTCCATAACACACCCCATGGCTCATAAATAGAATTTTGACTTAAGGCATAAGGATTCCAATCCAAAACCTCCATTGATTCCCAAAAAGCTTGGGCAAAGGGACACTCTGGACCTCCAAGGGTCCAGATCTATGGTTTAAACCACATAAGGGACCAAGGGGGCACTAGATCTTGCCATAAGAGGGTTCAACAAACCCTAAATCAAAATAAACATCAACAAGGAAGAAGATAACTCGAAATTATTACCACAATAGTGATGCTCTGGACTCTAAACTCTCAAAGTGGCTCCACTTGCTTTCCCTTACCTAGTTCTCTCTTTTCCTTGGAAAAATAACACCTCCAAGATCAATAATGGCCTCCTACTTTGCTCCAAACGCTCACACTCGATTAGGATTTCACTCAAGGGACTGGTGAGCACAAATGACGGCCATAAGGCCCTTTAAATAGGTCCCAAACCCGAGAAATTAGGGTTTCATTACACAGCGCGGACTCGCCAAGTCCATATCCTGGACTCGCCGAGTCCAGGTGCGATCCCGCGACCAGATCCGCGACCCTACTCGGAGAGTCTGAGCTCCAACTCGCCGAGTCCCCTCTCAGAACACCAATGTCATAAACATAAAGGATACTTGGAAATCCGGCTGTTACATACGGGCCTCGCCTGCACTTCGCTACTAAACCATAACATACAAGTATCAAACAGACAACAAGTATAAAAAATTCTACCACACTAGCATATATCATCATCAAGCTCAACTATGAGATATGGGCTCTGCCCACACTCCGATACTATCATATCGTCTATACGAGCCGGCCTTGGTGCCTTAGACCCGTTCCTACTGGTAGGAAACTCACCTCGAAAAGTAGCTACCAAAAGTCTGATTGTCGAACGTCTGACTGCTGCACCGAAAATCCTTCGGCTACAAATCCATAAACATAGATTAGCCACTCATAAATACCCTCAGATCAAATGACTAACCTACCCCCGGTCCAAGGTCAACTCCTTGGTCAAAGTCAACTTCCAGTTGACTTGACTCGCCGAGTTGTTCATCCAACTTGCCGAGTCTAAGGCCATCTTCATAGAACTCGACGAGTTCCACCTTGGGACTCGTCGAGTCCCTGTGACCCATTTCCCATACAGACCAAATCTAAAACATGCAACGCTTCCAAACCATAGATCCATGTTCCTTGATCATGCTTATCACGTAAAGTTGCAAACTTTACGTGCATGCATGGCCCTATAAGCTGAAAAAGGCAAAACCAAGCTCTTAACGAGGTCATACACTCAATGGGGACCTCAATCACTTCGACCACATAAACTTTATACTTCTAATACGCCCATAAGGTCCAAATCCCGAGTCCTTTCAGAACATACAACATAAACACATGGAGATTGAGGTTTTAGAGCTTGAAAACCACTAATTTGGGACAAAAAGGGGATCTAATGAACTAGTGATCAAGGTAAGAACTTTTCTACCTGAATGGAAGCTTCTCACAGTGTAGATTCCGGATCTATCTCCCCTCCTTGCACACTTCAACCTCTTCCTTCTTCTTCTAAGCTCCAAACTTTATTCACAAAGACAAAAACACTCTGAAGAACAATATGGGGGCTAGGGTTTCGCTCTACAGCTCTCTGGAAGTGTTAGGGACAAAGGAGGCCAAGTTAGAGCATTTAATTAGGGTGCAAACACCCGAATTAGGGTTTTTTCCCAAACAGGGTCTACTCGCCGAGTCCGGAGACCGACTCGCCGAGTCCAAAGTTCAGTCCCAGCGCCTTATCCCACTCCTACTCGGCGAGTTAGCCCATCAACTCGCCGAGTCCAAGGCAAAAATGCATTACTTTAAAAATGTAAATTGCAAGGAGTACATACCGGGAACCAGGTGCTACAATCCTGGTTGTTTCGGCGAAGTATTGGTGGGTTGCCTTGACTAACGATCCCATTGTAGTTTCCTCCTTCAGACTGCCCTCCATTTACTTCGGGCTCTTCAACTTGAATTGACAATTCTTCGCGATTCTGCCTAATCAGACGTCTGTTTTCTTCCATTTGATGATCCAACATTGCCTGGATCATCACTTGAACTCCGACCATTGTCATTGGCTCAGGTGCTACTGCTACCTCAACTACCGGTTCAATCACAGGTGCTTGATACATGTGTTCGTCAGCGTTTACAACTCCACTTCTTGTTCTCACCATTATTGATATATACACCAAACAAGGTGAATTTAGATCCTCATTCACGGTAGATATTCAAATCATCCTTATCACTCCGAAACGTTTACATGCTAGTTCTAATACCATAGTCATATGCTTAGAATTCTAAGCACATAAGGTTTCCAGACCCAGTCGGCAACAGACCATAGATCCGAACAAATAATATCATATATGGAAAACATATAACATTTAGCACATAAAATCGTTTTAGGCAACTTACCTAAAATATATTAGTGATCGTGTCTAAAATATGGTAGACACTCATCTCACAATCATTGCTTAGCATTCTAAGTTTAAGTCTAGAAATCCTACAAATTCCTAGTTCACTTAAACTAATGCTCTGATACCAACTGTGACATACCCAATTTCACGGCTATTGTTTATGCTTTGTTTTATAAAATCAGAGTAATCCTTTGATTAAAAGAGTTGCGGAATTTGTTCCCAAAACAAAATATGATAAAATTTATCAAAACGTTTCTCAAGATAATATATTTTCATTAAATAATAAAACCTCGGGATGTCATGTTCCGATACAGACCAAAAGCATAAACAATATAAAATAGACCTTACAACAATTATTTATAACTACTGATCTATAATCCAAAATCTCTCGTCAAGTTCACCAACTTATACCCTTGTGTCATTACATGTAATGCAAAGAAAACTGAGTGGGTCAGGCTTGGGAGCCTGGTGAGCATATATGGTTTTCAACCCACAATAATACATTTATTATATTCAATTATCAAACAGTCAACCCAAATACCCATCCCCATATCTCCTTTATTTTCTCAAGGGTTTACCCTAAGAACCAACTATCCTTCATTCATTCATTCCTAAGGAACTGGCATAAAGTCCATTTGCTACCATGGTTTATAAAACAGGCACTATGTCACATAGTCACCAGGGTTCATACGATAGGAACTACGTATCATAGTCACCAGGGTTTACACAATAGGCACTACGTCTCATAGTCACTAGGGTTTACACAACAGGCACAGAGTCACATCGTCACCAAGGTTTATCAAATAGGCACGAATTCGCATCGTCACGAATGCTTACTCAATAGGCACGAAGTTGCATCATCACCAACTATTCCGTCTACCCATGTTCTACCCAAGATTTTTGTAGATGTAAATACAAACGCAGTTTAAATCATTTAACACCCGTATAAAAACATCAATTCCAACCCCATCTCAAATAGACAAATAATATATAACACATAGCACGTATTTTATAGCTAATACTTTATATTTATGTGATAGGAGAAAGTAACTATACACTTACTTGATCAGAAGATGATCGGACAACACTACGGCTTGTAGAAGTAGTATTCTTCGGTAGATCTGGAAGATCTTCACAAAAAATGGCTTCTCGTGGGTAGAGCTTTGGCTCGGGAATTTCACTTCTCGGGATCTTCGGGGCTTCGGGACTTGTTTTGGGTCTCGGCAATGATACCGGGGCTTTGGGGTATTTCTTGCACGTAAAACGAGGTAAAAACACAAGAGAAAGGGAAGAATGGAGCACCAAAACTCGGCTGCACTCGACATCTATTTATAGGGACTGAAACCCCGAATTATGCTAGGCGTAATCTTTAGTTATGCTGCGCGTAAGCTGGATAAGGTCGCTGACTCCCCCCCCCCCCCCCCCCCTCTTTGGATAATATTGAAATTTATAATTAAATTTAATATTTTAATTATTTAATAAACTTCAAAAATTCATATATTCCTCATACGAACTCCGTTTTCAATTTTCTTTATATCCACGCGTAGGTGAGACTATGCTCTACAACTTTCATTTAGACTCCATTGGCTAATTTTGAATTTATTTTTATTATTTATTTTTAGTAGGCTGGGACAGGAAAACTCCGTTATAACTTAATAACTTCTTCATCCGATGTCTGTTTTTGTCTGTCTTTTTACCGTTGGACTACTATCAACGAGATCTTCGATTCTCATTTAGATTATGTCGGCTAAAAACCGCTCGATTTCAAATCGAGTATTCGAGCTGCATACCGCTAAGTCGAAACTTTGAAAAATCATAACTTCCTCATACGAAGTTAGATTTGGACGTTCTTTTCATGCACGCTCACGGTTTAACAAAATCTATGACTTTTGTTTAGATTTCTAAGGCCAAATATCGCTCTAACATAAATTCACTATTTACGTTGCGCTATATCGTGCCGATTCTGTCGCGAAACTTCGACATGTCATAACTTCTTCGTTATATCTCGGATTTTGGCGTCTTTATATGCACGGAAACCTTGTGACATATAATATAACTTGGTTAAGATTATTCATTCTAAATAAGCTTTCATCAAAAATTCATTCTTGATGTTTATCGTCTCTAAATTGATTATCCCTAATCTACGGGCGTTACACGTAATATACATCAACTTATGTAAAAACCATTATGGGGGTAAGCATCATGTATAAATATTCCATTTTATTAAATTTGTAACAAATATAAGTGCTACACTATAAATAAAGATGTTTTTTTTTCTTTTGCGAAAGGAGAATCCCTTCTCGATTTGCGATAGATCCCCTTAGCTAATTATTAAAATATTTTGGTTTAGAATAAATAAATAGCAACGTTCTTTTTCATTCATTTGTTAAGGATTTATTGAATACAACTAATCCGATATCTATCTTTTTTTTTTAGTCTTTATCTTGTTTCCTAAGTTTCCTCCTTAGTTTCCTAGTTCGTCTATACTTTCTAGCCTTATAAATACTCTTGGCTTCTGCAATCTTTTTAATCAATCAATCATCAATAAAAACTCAAAACCCTTATAGGGTTTCTTCATCGTATTAGGAGCGTAAACCTTGCTAAGCCCTAACAGTACACCAGGAGCATCTGACACCCACACCAATCCATCCTCAAATCCTACCATTCCATACTACATTCACCCTACCGATTATCAAAGACAATTGCATGTCAATGAACTCCTTAGTGACAACAAATATGCAAATTGGTCAAGAGAAATTAGAGATTTCTTCTTGGCGAAAAACAAATTCGGTTTCATTGATGGAACCTTAAAACAACCAATCATTGAAGGTATAGAACTGAGGGCATGGTAGCGAAACGATGCCCTTATAAAGGGTGGGCTAATGACTACTGTGGAAAAGAACATATAGAGTAGTGTGAAATATGCCAATACTTCCAATGAGATCTGGGATGATCTTGAAGAGCACTTTGGAAAAGAGAGTGCCCCACTTGCCTATGAGTTAAAACAAGTGTTAACTATTCTAAGATAAGACAATGCTGTTATGCCAGCTTACTTCACAAGATTGAGAGTAGTATGGGATGAAATCAGTTATGTTTCAACCATCCCAAGATGCACATGTAGGAAGTGCACATATGATCTTGGAAAGTGACTCGTGGAATTGAGGGAGAAGGAACGGACCTATGAGTTTCTTATGGGGATTGATGATGTATATGGTACAATCAAAACTCAAATCTTGAGCACCAAATCTATGCCTACTCTCGTTACCACCTATCACCTCGTGGCTGAGGATGAACAACAAAGGAATCTAACTGCATCCAAAAAACGAGCATCATGCAGCAGCATACCAGGTCAGCGGCCAACACACAGAATAGGTCAATAGTGATAAAAAAAAGCACCAATCGAGAAAAGTCTTAAGTGTAAGCATTGTGGGAAGAACGGTCACACAATTGAATGATGTTTCGAGAAGATATGATATCCCGAATGGTGGGACGCGCGTCAAGGAAAACAAACATGAGACCAGCAAAATACATCAAAACCTAAGCCAAAGGCAGCAACATTTGAACTTGAAAGTCACGTACCTGGTAATACTCTAAACTAACAAAAAAAATTACAAGAGCAGCAAAACCAGAGTTTAACATGGCTGGTAAGCTAACTTTTAAAATGCCATGGGTGATTGACTCAGGGGTCATTGAGTACATTGTTTTCAATAATTCCATCTTGTTCAATCTAAAGGACTTAGAAGATGTAATTCCAGTTAGTATACTGAATGTAGATCATGTACCAGTTAAAGGAGTTTGAAAGGCCTCTCTTCCAAATAATATGAACATCAATGTTGTGTTATATATTCCTAGCTTCAAATACAATCTGGTATTTGTTAGTAAAATACTAAAAATTTGAATTGTTTTGAGACTTTTTCCTATATTTTTTCCATATACAAGGCTTACACTCAAGGAAATTGATTGGCGTGTGGAGGTGTGAGAATGGTCTGTATCTCTTGGAAGGATCTAATAGAAGAGTTGCAGTTGTGGCAGCTAAGGTTGATTCTGAGATATGTCATAGGAGGTTAGGGCATGCATCTAATAGTAAATTTCAACACATTGATTCGATAGATATTCTAGCAAATAGTGAACATTGTGATTCATGTGTAAAAGCAAAGCAAACTAGAATTCCCTTTTCAGATAGCTTAATAAAAACCTTTGCTTGTTTTGATCTCATACATTGTGATATATATGGGGTAGCTATTGTGTTCCTTTCACCACCGGGGCTTATTATGTTTTGACTATTGTTGAAAATTTTAGTCGCTCCACATGGGTATACCTGATTAAAAGTAAGTCTGATGCTAGTGATTGCCTTGTAGTCTTTTGCAACATGATTAGTACATAGTTTGGGAAAAGTATCAAGAGAAATAGGAGTGACAATGGTGGTGAATTCGTCTCGAATCTGATACGTTTTATACAAACAATCCTATGTGTGCATGCAACCCTAGAGTTGGATCTATGTTATCACTATTAGTTATACAACATTATGAACACAAAAAGAAACCTGACATGCTAGTACTATTTTCGAAATCCACATAGAAGAATAGAATACATTCCTTTTGTTGTTATATAGTAATAAAAACTAGTTCCTTGAATCTTCTTAGCTTTGAAAGCAAGTACCACAAGTGTAGTACCTCTAATGGCTCACAAACACCAAGAGCAAGAGGATAACTTAGGAGAAGAGGAAAGGCACTCAAAAACATCTAGAAACCCTAAGGAAACTCTTGGCCACATTTTTGGTGCTCTAGGGATCCTTAAATAGTGAGGCTATTAGGGTTATCAAACAAGGAAACCCTAATTTGACTGCTTAGGCCCTAAGCAGCCCATGGACTCCCTTCTTAGAGGCTTTGGATGATTTCTAATGGGTTTCCCCATAAAATTCGTCCACCCCTATAATATGGAGTCCATTAGCCCAATATTCAACTATCACACAATTGATAATTCTAGTCCCCTTTATTTAATTAATATCTTTTAGCCACAAAATTAATTCTTTTTAACTAAACAATATGACTTCTCTTTTTATATATTTTTCATATAATATATTAATAAATCATAATTAATCCTCTTTGTCCATAAATCGTCCTATCAAGTTGATTTGGTGAAGGCAACCCAAAAGGACCATGCACAATCGGGTCAAGTACATATGAAAATAGTTATGGACTTAGACATTAATCCAATAGTCTCCCACTTGGATAAGTCTAATAACTATTCTGCGTATAACTTCAGATCCTGATTAGCAATCGTAGCTGTCAAAAGTCGCTGTCAACTCTGATCTTATCAGAAGTGTGTCCTTTAGATAAGAGATCATATAATCCTCCATTCGTAAGATATCGTATAGACATAAGACATGAATTTTATGTTGGATTAGTGTCTAAGTCCATAACTATTTTGGTATGTACTTGACCCGATGGTGCATGGTCCTTTTGGGTTGCCTTCACCAAAGCAACTTGATGGGATGAATTATGGAGAGAGAGGATTAATTATTATTTATTAATATATTATGAGAATAATATATTAAAGGAGAAATCACATTGTTTAATTAATATTACTCAATAATTAATTAAGAATTAATTTTGTGGCTAAAAGATATTAATTAAACTTAAGGGACTAGAACTGTCAATTGTGTGATAGTTGAATATTAGGCTAATGGACTCCATATAGTATGGAGTGGATGAATTATATGGGGAAACCCATTAGAAATCGTCCAAGGCCTCTAAGAAGGGAGTCCATGGGCTGCTTAGGGCCTACACAGTCAAATTAGGGTTTCCTTGTTAGATAACCCTAATAGCCTCACTATTTAAGGATCCCTAGGGCACCAAAAACGTGGCTAACTGATTCCTTAAGGTTTCAACACGTTTTTTGGGTGCCTCCTCTCTTCTCCTTCTTCATCCTCCTTCTCTTGGTATTTGTGAGCCATTAGAGGAGTGACACTTGTGACTCTAAGCTTTCTAAAGCCATTACAAGGAGGATTTGAGATTGTTATTGCTACATACCAATCAAGGTAAGATCTAAACCATATTTACATATATGATATCAATTATAGTATGCTAGATCTAGGGTTTAAAGTCTTGGCTGTATTGCATGTACAATAGAGAAACCTAGATCCAAACATTAGGGTTTGCATGAAGACATAGGATGTTCTTATAGCTAAAACCCATCAGTGGTATCAGTGCCATGATTGGTTTCTATTGTATTGATGCCTTGTTTATTTGTTCAAGCTTTAAAATCTATTTTCATGCTTTCTGTCTGATGAACTTGATGAGTTCCATGATGAACTCGACGAGTTCCATGATGAACTCGACGAGTACCAAAGTGGACTCGACAAGTTTAGCTTTCAGACAGACGGATTTTCGGGATTTCTTCCTATTTTGACTTATGATAATTGCCATAATTGTTTCAAATTAATAAAATACGATTTTTATTGATTCCTTATGATTATCCTTCTCAAAATAAAAGATTTTTGTCATCTAATTAGATAATTGTTACCTTATTTGATAAATGTTAAATTATTTGAATTATTTGGTCAATTATCTTGCAAGAAATTAGATTAGGTCAAAACTAGATAATCACCAATTAATTGTTTAATTGTCTTATTTGTTTTTGATCTAGATAGTTTTGAAAAGTTTCAAAACTTGCCCTCAAGTTTCGGAATTTATATTTTTATTAAAAAGTTTATTTTTGAAATATTTATATTCTAAACCCTAATGATTTGAAATGTTTCAAAAACTTGCCCTCAAGTTTTGGAATTTAAATTTTTAATTAAACGTTTAATTTCAAAAATATTAAATTCTAAAACCCTAAGTTTTGAAAAAGTTCAAATTGCACCCTTATGGTTTTATTAAATTAATTAAGTGTATAATTAAAAGGGAGTTAATAAGTCCATAGTGATATGGTTTACATTTAATTAAATTAAAAGTGTAATTTATTAAATTAGACCACACAGTATTTTAAAAGTGTAAAATACACCTTTATACTATATATAACATTAAAAGTCTAATATTATATATGTATAACTTAAAATGCTAGTCTTACCGTTAGTAGGCCTCATTCACAAAGTCAATCTATAAGGGGGGGTATAAGGTTATGGCCTATAGAATGGTCGTTTAATGCGTGTCCACTCTCACCCACCACTTCCCTAATTGGTGGATGGTCGTTAGCCGAACGGGTAGGATAGGGAAAAACCTTTCCATTAAAAGTATAATGAAGTACAAAGTAACTAAATGTCATATACAAAATTCCCAATCCTAGTTACTTTAGACAAAAGTAAATTGATGCAATTCCATGAAATTACACTTTGTGCCCTTACGAAGACGTTAGTGGAGCGTGTGTGGTTAACCGGCATGCTAAATGGTTCTAAGCAAAGGTAGCAAAGAGTGACTCAATGTTTGTCATAGTTCGGTGGAGCATGTGTGGTTAACCGACACATCGAATAGGTGACTGTAACATTGGGGGCACCATGTAAGTTTGCATGGTTATTCACACCCGGTTTTGTGATCCTTGGCATCCCAGTCACAAAAATTGAGGGGAATATCGAGATTTAAACATGCCATTGAAAAGTTCAATGAATCTCAAAGGATCTAGGAGTTTTTCAATACATTTAAAACCTAATCTCTTTTTCGTTTTTCATGGTGGAAATTAGTGAATCGTCATTC
This sequence comes from Lactuca saligna, assembly GCF_052625555.1. NCBI lineage: Eukaryota > Viridiplantae > Streptophyta > Magnoliopsida > Asterales > Asteraceae > Lactuca > Lactuca saligna. The sequence goes on along the minus strand of NC_136424.1, from coordinate 183,790,068 downwards.
ACTTACCCTCAAATATTTTTCAATTTGAGTTACAACATCCCTCTCCCAAGTTGTGGAATATTGTGTTGGGTCCTAGACTTAATATCTCATTTGGGTGATTTATTAAGGACTCAATCAATCAACTAACTTGAATTTTCTCCCGTTTTGTAGATGTCAAAGTGAGACAACTATGGTCTTCCCAAATCCCGTGGAACAAGCTTTCCACGTGAAGATGATATTCTGCGATTCGATCGAGGAACACGAGATCATGCTTCACTTCCCCCACCCCCTCCTATTGTTCTCCGTAACCCACAAATTCAAAGGCTTGAAAAGTTCAAACTCACTTAAGCCCTTTTGGCAAGTAAACATGAAGAAGGAAAGTTAGTGTGTGCACACGTCCTAGAGATGAAGTCACCCATTGATAGGTTAAGAATGTTGGGATCCGTTGTCTATGAGGAGCTGGCTATTGACTAGATTCTTCAGTCGCTTCCGGACTCATATAGTAAGTTCATAAGAGAGTACTATATGATGAACCACGACGTGACGCTCATCGATCTCACCTATATGCTTATTCTGCTGAATCAGCAATAATTTGGCGCACTAGAAAAGCAAAGTTGATTGGTGGATCTGCCTTCCAAACCTTTATGGATATAGGCAATGGCAACGAAAGGCATGCCATGGTCGAAAGTTTTGATCATAAGAGAAAGGAAAAGTCTGAAGTAGTTTTGTATGCTGTTCCAAAAGAGTCAATTTGCTTTTATTGCCAAGAGAAGGGGCATTGGGGACGAAGCTGCCCAGTATACCTGAGAGATCTAAGAGATAGGAGAGTCAAGACGTATGACTCTACTTCAGGAAAACTCCACTATCTAACTTCATTAAGTTCCTATGTATTGATTCTTAATACATAATGTTATAAGATTGCAGGATCAGTGAAAAGAGAGGAAGCTTGATGGAAGAGCAAGATGAGTTTGATCACGATCGCATGGATTCGAAGATCAGATTTTGAGCTTAGAAAGCTATAATAGAGTTATTAGGAATATTTGATTGCATAGTTTTTCAGTTGATTTTGCATTGTAAGGACATATTTTTTGCTGCTTTTATGAATAAAATAAATTTTGATTTATCTTATTTATGTATATCCTTGAAATAAAATCATTGTGAAAAATTGATGTGTGTGTATTTCTATAAATGGATGTGATTCTTAGTTATGTTATTTATGGTAGCGTTAAAAGTTTCTAAGTAAGGAAATATTCCCATCACCCAAGGTTCAATTGGACAGAAACTTGGAATCATATGATTTGAATCATGTGATGCATGGAAGTCTTGGTACTTAGGAAATTAAGACTAATTCCTTAATCACAAAAGTATGTGAGTCACGTAAAGGACTAAAGGAATAGAACACAATGTTGTGCACTAGTCAAGTCCACCACAAATAACAATAAAACTATTCGTCATAATTTACTAAAAGTCTAGTCAATGTGGTTATGCTTACAAGATTAAGTAGAATTCTGAATCATTGAAAAGGTTTCAATGAATGGCAGAACAAATAAGAAGAATCAATTTAGCAAAAAGATTAAAGTTTCTCCAATCTAAGAAGAAGGGAGAGTACTTTTGTATCGGTTTTATGATCATCTTAATGATTACAAACCATATCACAATTGATCCTCTAAGGACATCTTAGTGCACTGGTGTGACAACCCTATTTTTCCCAAAAACATTGTAAACACTCGAAAGCTAAAAACAACGAAATTAACCTCGAAAATAAAGTGTTCAGATATCTAAGTTGGGATGCATCGAATATTAGATATTATGCCCAGGTTTCCAAAAACATAAAGAACACTCAAAACCGAGTTATATTGAAGAAATTATAACCACTCGTATAATTACGACACGACGTTAAAACATAATTTGATGTAAAAAGTGAAATCTCAATAAAATACATTTTAGCCTTAAAGTATCTAAACAAAAGTCGTAGATCTCGTTGAAAGATGAGCGTGCATAAAAAGATTGCCCAATTTGGACCTCGTATGAAGAAGTTACGAATTTTCAAAGTTTCGTAACAGTAGTAAAGGGCTAAAAACTCGGATTGAAGATCGAGTATTATTTAGCTATCGCCACCTAAACGGAAGTTGAAGATCTCCTTGGTGGTAATAAAACAATAAAAAGACAAACGAAAACCGACGTCGAATAAAGAACCTATGAAATTTTAACGAACTTTAGGAGTCCCGGCCTATTAAAATTATATCATTAAAAATAAAGTCAAAACTAGCCGACGGAGTCTAAATGAAAGTTGTAGAGCATAATCTCACCTACGCGTGGATATAAAGACCACGAAAAACGGAGCTCGTACGCGAAAGTTACGGAATTTAGAAGTTGGAAGCAGGGATTACGCCCCGCGTAATCTGGGAGTACGCCCCGCGTACTAGACCCAGGGTCGAGTCCCATCGGCCCGCCCAAACTATGCCTAGCTAGCCAGGAGTCGTAAGCCATGACGCCTTATTACGCCCCGCGTAACCGAAGTACGCCCCGCGTACTGACTACGCCCCGCGTACTCCGGCAGTACGCGCCGCGTACGGGGGTTTTCAGCCCTATAAATAGAGGGCATAAGGCTCGAGTTTTGGCACACCTTCACCATTTCTCAGACATTCTCCCAGCTCCAGAGACCCTTTTCTCACCTCGGTTTCCGCACTCGAGCCCCGACGAAAGATTTACGTTGCAGAAGTTCCCAAAGAGCCCGACGACGCAACTATCCGAGATCGAAACTCTGCTCAACTCTAGCCCCTCTCTTCAAACTTAACGAGTGAGTTCATACCCCTACTTTTCAATTCTTTTACATGTTTTAGGGGGGAAATACAAGTACATTACACGTTAAAAGTATCGTTTTCTAAACATAAATGCAATTTCTAACTTCGAATATCGATACAAACATCTTACGTATACAAGGGCGATTATATCACTAAATTATGTCTACGAAATGGAACATACTATCTGAAAAACTATAATGGGTATAGTTAGCAAGTCAATCCTACATTTTTTATACAATTTGAAAAACGAAACACTTTCAAAAGTAGTAAGGTCATTTCATTATAAATCTACTTATACTAGGTAATGTGAGATACTTAAACTTCAACGTACATTTTGTATGCATTTCAAGTCCTGTATTATATACCATAATCTCTTGGAGGGAGAGCGTGATACTTGTGTATAGATCTATACGGGATTGACAATCCCGCACCTAAACTACTAGCTATAGTTAGACCGGCAGGTCTGGGGTGACAAATGTCATAACACTGCAACACTTGAAGAATGTTGTTACAGGCCGTCAGTGTCAATAGTATGGTTATAAAACTCACATAAAAAGTATAAAACAAGATTGATTTACAAGGTTCATATGTGCATCGCAGTATTTCTACATTATATTTTCATACTAAATTATTGTTATCAATTGTTTATAAAAGTTACTAACACATTCCAACTTTGGAACCTTTTACATGTTACAAGAAAATATTGGATTTTCTAAAGATTTCGTTTACCAAATTACTACCAAAAAGGAATATACTTTTCAACTCGGAACACTCATGAACTCACCAACTTAAATGTTGACACTTTTCAAAACCACTTGTATTTCTTAGGGAATCAGTGATACAGGTAAACTACCAGCTTTTGGAAGAAGGAACACAAAGGATGATTTTATCATTAAACATTTATTCATCATATTGTAATATTCTTTTGATAACATGTATAACGCAACAATACACGTTTTCATTGTTATATATATGATGGTTGTGTTACTTTCTTTGCAATATTCAATCGTTGTGATACTACGTGAAGTCATCCACCCCCGAATGTTTCCGCCATTCTGGTTTGGGGGTGTGACAGATTGGTATCAGAGCATTGTTTATAGTGAACTAAGTATATCTAACAACATAAGATATACAAACTATAAATACAACGGGAACCAAAAACCCTCTGATAACAACATTTTCATAGAAATATATTTTCTTTTAAATATATACATTTTTACCGCACGTATCAGTCTCGCGTCATGACAAGTTTTTCTAAAAAGTAGTATGGCAAGTTGCAATACCACGATCGAGCCTTGGGGTATGTAATCAAATCAAGAATAAAATATAGCCTGATCAACTATATTTATCCTGGATTTGACCAATATACGTCGAGGAATGGTCGTAGTAGTCAACAAGCCAAAAACTTATAAAATCTAAATTCGCTAAATTGAAATAATATAAGTCTATTATTAAACGATAAAACATTGCACTCAATAAAGATATAAATAGGCTTAGGAATTCATTAATTAGAAATTCTTTTCTTATAAAAATCTCATACCTCTATCCCAGTACAGACAAATGGCCGGATTTCCTTTACCGGGAGACCCCTACTACCTAAATCAAGGTAACGGCGGCTGGATAGAAGAAGACCCGGAGGAAGACCCAGAGGAAATCGAAGAAGAAATCGAAGAATAGGTCGAAGAAGAATTCGAAATCGAAGTCGGAGAGGAATACGAAGTCGACGAGGAGATCGTGGAAATTTCTAGCGGAACAGATTCCGAACCAAAAGTAATTGACCCTCCCATCCCACATCCTCCAGTGATCAGGCCACATCAACCGGGACCCATTCCCATATGGGGAAGCCACCTCTACTACTGGAGCCGTCAGCAAGGCGTGCGTCCTCCATTTGGCATGTGTCGGGATTTTTACAACGTCAGTGGAGGAGGCTCAGCTGATCGAGCACTTCCCGTTGTCGTGAACGCTATAGCTAACCAGAACTACCAGGCAGACCAACAAGCAACCAGAATTCGAGAGATCAATGCTGCTACCCAAGGTAACGCCTCCGACATCAGCCGTTTGGACGGACTACATGAGAATCTCCAAATCTACACGGGGACACTACAAAACCAAATGATAACAGCTCTAGATGATATAAGAGAGATGAAAGAACAACAAGCGGAATTCGAGAGGCGACTGATGGGAGTCAAACGGTCAGATGCCGAATCCAGCTCCAAACGCCACAAGTAGAGTTTGTTCAAGCTCCAACAAATTTTGATATAGACTAGGACCGCGGATAAAAGTTTTTCTCTTATTTCCTTTTGTATCTGTTAAACGGAGACCTCTTAAATAGGTCAAATTTTCCTAGAAGCCTAAAGAAACACACCTTAGGTGTGATATATATATATATATATATATATATATATATATATATATATATATATATATATATATATATATATGCAGTGCCTCTTTATATACCTCTCGAAATTAATTAAATTGTTATATCTAATTTGAAACAAAAAAAAAAAAAACTAAAGTCAAAACAAATTACAAGATACGACTAACCCTCAATTACACGATTGTCAAGACGTTAGAAACTTATAGTATTCATTCTTATTTTCTCTACCAGAACATGCCTCCTCGTAGAACAACACGCAGAAACTCAACTCCAGCACCACCTCCACCACCTCCTCCAACTATGGATGCAGCTATGTTCCAAACTGCTATAACGGCCGCTGTAACCGCGGCGATGGCTCAAATGAGCAACAATGGGTCGGGAGGTGGAATAAATAGCTTTACCAACGGCCCAAGCCAAGGCCGTACTGGAGTCTGCACTTACAAAGACTTCACTAATGGAAAACCTATTCCCTTTTATGGAACTGGAGGAGTGTTGGCTCTGTCCCAATGGATAGAGAAGACGGAAGCCGTATTTGAAATTTGCGCATGCCCGGAAGAAAGCAAAGTAAAATTTGCTGCCTGTACATTCTCTGAACGCGCCTTGACATGGTGGAACGGCCACGTCAAGACACTAACTCTGGTGGTGGCAAACTCCATGGGTTAGGAGAATTTGAAGCGAATGCTCCTACGGGAATACTGCCCAAGGGGCGAAATTCAGAAGCTGGAACAAGAATTGTGGAACCTTTCGATGAAAGGATCGGACATCGCAGGCTACACCAATAGGTTCAGCGATTTGATAATGCTTTGTCCTGGGATGTTAATTCTAGAAAGCCAAAAAGTGGAGAGATACATCTGGGGATTATCACCCCAACTGCGAGGAAGTGTGCTAGCTTCAAAGCCCATGACCTTCGACAGTGCCAAAGAACTGGCACAATCTCTTGTGGATCATGGCGTCTGCCAAGGAGTCACGACTATCGCAACTGAACCAACCAAAGGGAACAATGACAACAATAACAATAGCAAGAAGAAATACTGGAACAAGAGGAAGGGACTAACCTCTCAAGAACCTTCAAAGAGACAAATGGTGGCGGTTCATGCTGCTACTACTCCCAGCACAACTCCTACAACTTCGACGCCAACAAGACAATATGCAGGGAACTTGCCAAAGTGCAGCAAATGCAACTACCATCACCACGGAAATTGCCGCGAAATGTACTGTAAGAACTGTGACAGGAAAGGGCACACAGCCCGTTTCTGTAAGGCACCAGCGCGGCCATTCACTCAAGTTCCTAGTACTGGGGTAAGTCAAGCCTGTTATGGATGTGGAGAAACCGGGCATTTCAAGAGGGACTGCCCCAAGACAAGGAATGTTGGTGGTATTGGGAGAGTGCTGGCGATAGGTCAAAATGAAGCAATAACTGATCCAACAGTAGTTACGGGTACGTTTCTCCTCAACAACATTTATGCATGCATACTATTTGATTGCGGTGCGGAGAGAAGTTTTGTGAGCCATAAATTCAAACATCTACTTAACCAGAGACCCCAACCACTTAATAAAATATTCACGGTAGAAATGGCTAATGGAAAAACAGAAAGCACAAGTGATATGTACGTCGAGTGCACATTAAATTTAAACGAACATTTATTTCCAATCGACCTTATGCCCATTTCGATAAGAAGTTTTGATATAATCATCGGTATGGACTGGCTGAGTCTTCACCATGCCGACATTCTTTGCCATGAAAAGGCCGTTCGTCTTAATCTTCCCAACGGTGAAAATCTCATCATATATGGAGACAAACCTAGTGCAAAATTACAAATCATCTCCTGTATTACAGCACGAAAATATCTTCGCAAGAAATACCATGCCTTTCTAGCCCACGTAGTAGACCAGAAGAAAGAACCAAAGAACATTAAAGATATTCCAGAAGTCTGCAACTTCCCAGACATTTTCCCAGAAGATCTCCCAGGAATCCCACCAGAACGTCAAGTCGAATTCAGAATCGACTTGATTCCCGGAGCCACCCCAGTAGCAAAGTCACCGTACCGTTTAGCTCCAGCCGAGATGCAGGAACTGTCCAGTCAATTGAACGAGCTGTTGAGCAAGGGATTCATTAGGCCAAGTTTCTCACCATGGGGTGCACCAGTCCTGTTCGTGAAAAAGAAGGACGGATCTTTTCGCATGTGCATCGACTATCGAGAACTGAACAAACTGACAATCAAGAACCGATATCCCCTTCCACGTATAGATGATCTTTTTGACCAACTACAAGGAGCGAGAGAACCATACAAACCCTAGAAGACATGCTGAGAGCCTGCGTAATCGATTTCGGCAAAGCATGGGACACACATCTACCCTTGGTCGAGTTCTCGTACAACAATAGCTACCACACCAGTATCAAAGCTGCCCCGTTCGAAGCCCTCTATGGCCGCAAGTGTAGGTCACCTTTATGCTGGGCCGAAGTGGGAGACACCCAACTAGCAAAAGGACAAGCAACTGACAACACACTTACCGGGCCAGAAATCATACGGGAAACTACGGAGAAGATTGTTCAAATCCGAGAACATTTAAAGGCATCAAGAGATAGACAAAAGAGTTATGCAGATAAGAGACGAAAACCCTTGGAATTCCAAGTTGGAGACCGTGTCCTACTAAAAGTCTCGCCTTGGAAAGGATTGATACGCTTCGGAAAACGTGGGAAACTGAACCCCAGATACATCGGACCATTCGAGATCCTTGCGAGGATCGGTCCAGTGGCTTACAAACTTAGACTACCTCAGGAACTCCACAATGTACACCCTACCTTTCATGTATCGAACCTGAAGAAATGCTTATCCGACGAGACCCTTGTCGTCCCTCTAGACGAAATCGCAATAAACGAAAACCTCCAATTTGTAGAGGAACCGGTAGAGATCATGGATCGGGAAGTCAAAAGGACTAAACAAAGCCGCATACCTATCGTAAAGGTCCGCTGGAACGCCAAGCGAGGACCTGAATACACCTGGGAACGAGAGGATCAAATGAAACAAAAGTACCCGCATCTTTTTCCTAAATTGTAATATTAATCCTAGATTAAATTTCGGGACGAAATTCCCTTAACAGGGGGATGATGTGACAACCCTATTTTTCCCAAAAACATTGTAAACACTCGAAAGCTAAAAACAACGAAATTAACCTCGAAAATAAAGTGTTCAGATATCTAAGTTGGGATGCATCGAATATTAGATATCATGCCCAGGTTTCCAAAAACATAAAGAACACTCAAAACCGAGTTATATTGAAGAAATTATAACCACTCGTATAATTACGACACAACGTTAAAACATAATTTGATGTAAAAAGTGAAATCTCAATAAAATACATTTTAGCCTTAAAGTATCTAAACAAAAGTCGTAGATCTCGTTGAAAGATGAGCGTGCATAAAAAGATCGCCCAATTTGGACCTCGTATGAAGAAGTTACGAATTTTCAAAGTTTCGTAACAGTAGTAAAGGGCTAAAAACTCGGATTGAAGATCGAGTATTATTTAGCTATCGCCACCTAAACGGAAGTTGAAGATCTCCTCGGTGGTAATAAAACAATAAAAAGACAAACGAAAACCGACGTCGAATAAAGAACCTATGAAATTTTAACGAACTTTAGGAGTCCCGGCCTATTAAAATTATATCATTAAAAATAAAGTCAAAACTAGCCAACGGAGTCTAAATGAAAGTTGTAGAGCATAATCTCACCTACGCGTGGATATAAAGACCGCGAAAAACGGAGCTCGTACGCGAAAGTTACGGAATTTAGAAGTTGGAAGCAGGGATTACGCCCCGCGTAATCTGGGAGTACGCCCCGCGTACTAGACCCAGGGTCGAGTCCCATTGGCCCGCCCAAACTACGCCTAGCTAGCCAGGAGTCGTAAGCCATGACGCCTTATTACGCCCCGCGTAACCGAAGTACGCCCCGCGTACTGACTACGCCCCGCGTACTCCGGCAGTACGCGCCGCGTACGGGGGTTTTCAGCCCTATAAATAGAGGGCATAAGGCTCGAGTTTTGGCACACCTTCACCATTTCTCAGACATTCTCCCAGCTCCAGAGACCCTTTTCTCACCTCGGTTTCCGCACTCGAGCCCCGACGAAAGATTTACGTTGCAGAAGTTCCCAAAGAGCCCGACGACGCAACTATCCGAGATCGAAACTCTGCTCAACTCTAGCCCCTCTCTTCAAACTTAACGAGTGAGTTCATACCCCTACTTTTCAATTCTTTTACATGTTTTAGGGGGGGAAATACAAGTACATTACACGTTAAAAGTATCGTTTTCTAAACATAAATGCAATTTCTAACTTCGAATATCGATACAAACATCTTACGTATACAAGGGCGATTATATCACTAAATTATGTCTACGAAATGGAACATACTATCTGAAAAACTATAATGGGTATAGTTAGCAAGTCAATCCTACATTTTTTATACAATTTGAAAAACGAAACACTTTCAAAAGTAGTAAGGTCATTTCATTGTAAATCTACTTATACTAGGTAATGTGAGATACTTAAACTTCAACGTACATTTTGTATGCATTTCAAGTCCTGTATTATATACCATAATCTCTTGGAGGGAGAGCGTGATACTTGTGTATAGATCTATACGGGATTGACAATCCCGCACCTAAACTACTAGCTATAGTTAGACCGGCAGGTCTGGGGTGACAAATGTCATAACACTGCAACACTTGAAGAATGTTGTTACAGGCCGTCAGTGTCAATAGTATGGTTATAAAACTCACATAAAAAGTATAAAACAAGATTGATTTACAAGGTTCATATGTGCATCGCAGTATTTCTACATTATATTTTCATACTAAATTATTGTTATCAATTGTTTATAAAAGTTACTAACACATTCCAACTTTGGAACCTTTTACATGTTACAAGAAAATATTGGATTTTCTAAAGATTTCGTTTACCAAATTACTACCAAAAAGGAATATACTTTTCAACTCGGAACACTCATGAACTCACCAACTTAAATGTTGACACTTTTCAAAACCACTTGTATTTCTCAGGGAATCAGTGATACAGGTAAACTACCAGCTTTTGGAAGAAGGAACACAAAGGATGATTTTATCATTAAACATTTATTCATCATATTGTAATATTCTTTTGATAACATGTATAACGCAACAATACACGTTTTCATTGTTATATATATGATGGTTGTGTTACTTTCTTTGCAATATTCAATCGTTGTGATACTACGTGAAGTCATCCACCCCCGAATGTTTCCGCCATTCTGGTTTGGGGGTGTGACAACTGGTATGGCTATGAAGAGGAATCAGAAATTGTTGAAATGGTTAAATCAAAAGGATGAGTCATACTTCGTTCCAAAATTCAAGTCTTAGAATCGTATTCCAAGATTGTGAATTGAGTGACACACACTCATCAAATGTGAAGTAGAAAATTGCTTTTCCTACTCTTGCACATTTGAAATTGATAAGTTGTGATGTCATGGAGAAGACAAAGACCAACTAAAACCAAATGTATGTATTGCCTTGATATAGACACACACTAACTCTTGGATATTTGTTTTGTGAAGAAATGTTTCTTCATAAGAGAATCTTATATGTCAAAAGGTTAGTGGGAGTCTAAATGATCTTGAAAAGTTTCAAGAACTAATCAAGAGTAAACCTATTATTAAACACTAGCACACGACTTCGGGTTTGTAACCTATCGTGTTGACAAATTTTATTTTTGTTCCAATCCAGCTGAGTGATTATGCATATGAGCTCTACGAGTTCTCAATAGGTTGCATAAGGGTAAACACCTTGTTCAATGAAAGTACATTAAATGGAATAGGTGAGCTGCTAGATAACTTGGAAGCAATGGTGGGACCCTTGATGGCAAGAAATTAAGAATCAACAAGTTCTGTCCATAAGAGTTTGAATTTGCCACAAACATTATCTTTCGATTACGGTAATGGCAAATTCACATGGATAGGAACACATACACCATAAAATCTAAGTGCCATGAGGTTTCTGTCCTTCATGAAAAATGATTGTGAGGAAACGATTTCACTAAGAGAGATTTTAAGGAGATAGCAACTATGTAAATTGCATTCTCAAATTCGATTATGATTACAACATCCCTTTTCATAGTTCAAATTGTGAGATTTGGAAATTAGTATGAACATTTAGGACTTAGTAAGATAAGTTCTGAATTAGTTTAGACACACATATGAGCTGTCTACGGAATGGTGTGTGATTTTGAGAAGATTAGATAAAGGCTTATCGAAGCATATCGTATTAGAAACAATGAACTTTGGAAGTCAATAGGTATTGATTCCTAGAAGTTTAGCTGATTCCTAAATACATCTCAAAGCTAGTGGGAGCATAAGGGTTATGTTGGAATGAATACAATCATCATGTTAGTTGGAGCATGATTATTATTTAAGTATTGCAAGTTGGCAATATTAATTATAGAAAAACAAAAGTTTCACTTTGCAAGGTTGCAAGGGTTGAAGAGATGTTTTTGCTATAATTAAGGGAGAGAATTTTATACTTCATTTTCAATCTAAAAGCTTAGATTGAGAAATTTAATTGTATTTAGTCAAGTGTATATTTATTATTTGCATTCTCAAAATATGATTATGATTACGGCATCCCTCTTCATAGTTCGAATTTTTTAGAACTCAGCAAATAGAAATATTATGACGATATTATAGTAAGAAACTGGTAAAGTATCATATTTTTATTATGAATTGCATCCCATACGCTTTGTGTAACGTCATAGAATTGCCAACCAAAAATTTTCATTTTTACAACCATTAAGACATGAGTAATTAGTTTAGATTCCAAAATAACGTCGTAGTCTCAAACGATTACATATCAAAAGATAAAATAGTTTCCCCGAGTGTGTGTACGATCACGCTGGCGCCTTCCCACGGTCCTCACTCGTACCTGAAACACATAAACAACAACTGTAAGCATAAAGCTTAGTGAGTTCCCAAAATACAACATATGCACATACGCCTTTCCAGGCCTTGACCTTCCGGTCCATGTGTTCAGGGGACTTCCGTCCCGACTGGGTAAACCTTCCGGTCCTACCCACATCAATCCTTACAGTCCATACGACCACGCCTTCCGGCCCATATCAAACATATCATACATGACACATATAGCAAATAACTTAACACACATAAAGCATATATTCCATATCATATTCGACCTTCCGGTCACATAGTCAAAACCCTTCCGGGTACAGTATAGTGAGAAGACTCACCTCGTATGCCTCGCTAAGTTGCTACCCGTAAATCCTGGAATCACTCGGGCTCGAACCCTCGAGCTGAAATCCTCCTATGATATATATAAATCTATAATTATTAATTGTACCACTAAGGTGGACCATTCAACTCAAGTCAACACCGGTTGACCCGGTCAGCAGTCTTTAGTTAATTTGGACTAGACTCGGCGAGTGCACAATAGTGACTCGGCGAGTCTACGCGTTTTTACCAACTCTCAAGAATTTTCCCTTTGACTCGTCGAGTACTCCCCTGACTCGACGAGTTCCACCTGGGCCTGAATCGCAGGGTCACCGCGACTCAACTCGCCGAGTCTAAGGCCAACTCGGCGAGTCCCATCGTGACTCGGTCCACCTGTCAAAACCTTTCCAACTCTCTGCGACTCACTGAGTCGCTCACAACTCGGTCCAGTCTACACACAAGATGGTCTCAAGGACAATCTTCAAGTGACTCGTCGAGTCTGTTCTTCAGACTCGGCGAGTCCATGCCATGCACCAGCTAAAACTGGCTCTTGCGGTCAGATCCGTTCCATAGATACATAGATCTGGCCTTCCCAAGCTTATTTGTCATGTAAAGTCTCAGTCTTGGTTGCCATGCAATGCATACAAGGCTTATTTTGAAGAAACAACCTTCAATATGGCAAGTATAGCTTCTAACTCAAATGAATGGGCATAAAGCTTGTCATAAGGGGTCTCCTGGACCTGCTAAAGTCCAGATCTAGGTTCCATGTCTCCATGGGACCTCTCATACTTCTTATTCAAGCCAAGAAAGGCAAGAAGAAACCCTAGATTTGGCCCATCAACACAAAACACGAAGATTGGCTCAGAAAGTTACCTCAAGAAGACCCCCTTGATGAAATGGCAACAGATCTAAGCTCCCCAACACTTCAAGCTTGCTCCTCTCCCTCCTTTCCTTGCACTATCACACAAAATGAAGAACAAGAGGCCTTCAAACACACACACAAGGGCTTACAGACGTATGGAGGCTCTTAGGGTTCAAGGTGGCCGCATATGAGGGCCATAAGGTCCTTTAAATAGAGCTTAGGGCCGGGGAGTTAGGGTTTCATTAAACAGCACGGACTCGTCGAGTCCATCCCTTGGACTCGCCGAGTCCGGACGCGAACCCCCGCTATAAACCGCAACCCGACTCGACGAGTTCAACCACTAACTCGCCGAGTCCCCTCACAGAATGCCAAAAATATAAGGAAATGGAGATACCTGGGGATCCGGGCTGTTACAAATCTCCCCCACTAGAATAAGACTTCGCCCTCGAAGTCCCGCTTAGTCAAAAAGCTCCGGATGTTGCTCCCGCATCTCCCGCTCCGGCTCCCAAGTCATCTCTGATCCCTTCCGATGCTGCCACTGAACCAATACCAGGGGCACCTCCTTGTTTCTCAAAACCTTGATCTTCCGATCTCTGATGGCTACAAGTTTTTCTGCATAATTCAGACTTGCATCCACCTGAATATCTCCTAACGGAACCACCGCTGATTCGTCGGCTATACATTTCCGCAGCTGCGACACATGGAAAGTGTCTTGAATCTGTCCCAACTCTGCTGGCAAGTCTAAACGGTAGGCTACCCGTCCCACCCTTGCAATCACACGAAAAGGACCAATATACCGGGGCCCCAACTTGCCCCTCTTCCTGAATCGAATCACTCCTTTCCAAGGAGAGACCTTCAGGAGCACGATATCACCAACCTGGAACTCAAGCTCGGACCGTCGCCTGTCTGCATAACTTTTCTGCCGGCTCTGAGCGGTCAGCAACCTCTGCCTGACCATCTGAATTTGCTCGGTCGTCTGAAGCACGATCTCCGTGCTACCCATAACCTGCTGTCCCACCACACCCCAACAGATGGGGGTGCGACACCTCCGCCCATACAACAGCTCAAAGGGCGGCATACCAATGCTCGAATGATGGCTGTTGTTATACGAGAACTCTGCTAAAGGTAGATAGGTGTCCCAGCACCCTCCGAAGTCCAACACACACGCCCGAAGCATGTCCTCGAGCGTCTGAATGGTCCGCTCACTCTGGCCGTCTGTTTGAGGATGATATGCCGTACTGAAATGCAGCCTAGTACCCAACTCTTCATTGAATTTCTTCCAGAACCTGGAAGTGAAACGCACGTCGCGGTCTGAAATAATCGAGATTGGCACCCCATGCCGCGATACTACTTCCCTCACATATAACTCAGCCAACTTTTCCGCAGAAGAGCTCTCACTTATAGCTAGAAAATGAGCGCTCTTTGTTAGTCGATCCACGATTACCCAAATCGCATCGACTCCTCTCGCCGTTCGCGGTAACTTGGTAATGAAATCCATAGAGATTTGTTCCCACTTCCATTCGGGGATCTCTAGCGGTTGCAGCTTACCGTGCGGTCGCTGGTGTTCGGCCTTGACCTGCCGACATGTCAAGCACCTCTCGACGAACCAAGCGACATCCCTTTTCATACATGGCCACCAGTACTCCTTCTTGAGATCCAAATACATTTTCGTAGCACCAGGATGAATCGAGAATTTCGATCGATGTGCCTCCTCCATCAAAGTAGTGCGCGCACCGCCCACAAACGGCACCCAAATCCGCCCCTGGAAAGTCATAAGCCCTCGACCATCCGCAACGAATCCTGGTACCTGACCCACCACCCGTTCCTTCTTCTGGTGTTCCGGCTTTGCAGCCTCCATCTGAGCCCCTCGAATAATGTCCAGAATCGGGGTCAAAACCGTCAACCTCATACAAATGTCTCGGATCGGGGCGCTATCCGCCCTACGGCTCAAAGCGTCGGCTACCACATTAGCCTTGCCCGGGTGGTACAGGATCTCACAATCGTAATCCTTCACCACATCCAACCACCTCCTCTGACGCATATTCAGATTTGGCTGATCCATCAAGTATTTCAAGCTCTTATGGTCCGTGTAAATCGTACACCGAACCCCGTACAAGTAGTGTCGCCAGATTTTGAGGGCAAACACCACCGCCCCCAATTCCAGGTCGTGCGTGGGATATCTCGACTCATGAGGCTTCAACTGCCTCGAAGCGTACGCTATCACATGACCCCTCTGCATAAGCACCGCCCCCAAACCCGATATAGAGGCATCACAATATACGACAAAGTCCTCCATCCCTTCCGGGAGTGCAAGCATTGGAGCCTCGCACAATTTCTGACGAAGCGTCTCAAACGAAGACTGCTGCTCCGGTCCCCATGAAAACGCAACACCCTTCCGGGTCATCCTAGTAAGTGGCACAGCGATCTTGGAGAAATCCTTGATAAATCTGCGGTAATATCTAGCCAAACCCAGAACACTCCTGATTTCGGTGGGCGATCTCGGCACCTCCCACCTCAGCACCGCCTCAATCTTGGCCGGGTCGACCAATATCCCTTTCTGGTTCACAAGATGCCCGAGGAATTGGACCTCTCGCAACCAGAAATCACACTTGGAGAACTTGGCATATAGCCTCTCCGATCTCAAAACCCGAAGAATCTCCCGCAAATGCTCCTCATGCTGGTCCCTAGTCTTCGAATATACCAAGATATCATCGATGAATACGATCACCGACCGATCCAGCATCGGTCGGCACACCCTGTTCATGAGATCCATGAATGCAGCCGGGGCGTTGGTGAGCCCAAAAGGCATCACTACAAACTCATAATGCCCATAACGAGTCCTGAAGGCAGTCTTTTGGATATCCTCTTCGCGAACCCTCATCTGATGATATCCCGACCTCAAGTCAATCTTGGAAAACCAAGATGCCCCCTGCAACTGATCGAATAGATCGTCGATCCTAGGTAACGGGTACCGGTTCTTAATTGTCAACTTGTTTAACTCCCGATAATCGATACACATCCGATGTGAACCATCCTTCTTTTTGACGAACAAAATCGGCGCTCCCCAAGGCGAGCTACTGGGTCGAATGAATCCCTTCCCCAACAGCTCCTGAAGCTGCGAGGATAATTCCAGCATTTCCGGTGGAGCGAGACGGTAGGGCGCCTTGGCGATGGGCGCCGCCCCCGGAACCAAATCGATACGAAACTCCACCTGCCTCTCCGGAGGCACGCCTGGTAACTCCTCGGGGAACACATCCGCAAACTCGCATACAACCGGAACGTCATCAATCGAATTGGGCCTCTCCGCGGTCACACGAGTATCCATCACATAGGCTATGAATCCATCACAGCCCTGTTGCAAATTCTGCCTTGCCCTGGCCACCGAACAAAATGCTGACCCACACCGGATCCCTTCGCCATAAACCGTGAGCACTCCCCCACTAGGGTCTCTAATCATCACCAGCTGTCTCTCGCAGTCAATGACAGCTCCAAACTTACTCAACCAATCCATGCCCACGATAATGCAAACATCCCCCATAGCTATAGGGACTAAGTCTATAGGAAACTCGACCCCAAAAATCTCGAGTACGCATCCTCGAATCACCTCGGTGGCGTATACTGCTCTCTCGTTTGCTATAGCAACTCGCAGAGGACGACTCATCGTCTCCCGATCGATATCGATGTACTGGCTAAAGGCCAGCGAAACAAAGGACCGACTCGCACCTGAGTCGAACAATACCAAAGCAGGCACATGATTCACAAGAAAAGTACCTACGCATATAGGAATATAAGCATAATGTCTCAGTATAAATGTAAATACGTGAAAGAATACATACCGGCCACTACATCAGGCACCGCGCGGACCTCTTCCGCCGTCAACTGGAAAGCCCTCCCACGAGCCTTCGGGGCCTCGGTCTTCACTGGCCGAACCTCAGGAACCCTGGCAGCAGGCGAAGATCCCTGGCGAAGCTGGGGGCACTCGGCCTTCCGATGGCCAGTCTGGTTGCAATGGAAGCAAACCATAAATCCCTTGGGGCAATCCCTCGCAATGTGCCCCTCCTTGCCACACTTGTAGCAAGCACCCAATCGACACGCCCCCTCATGACCCTTGCCGCACTTCCCACACGTACGGCTCTTCTGTCCTCCGGATCTCAAATCAGCGGACTTGGTCCGCTTGGCTGCCGGCTGCGACTGCGTCGGCCGCCGATCCATCCGCTGAGACTCGGCCTCCTCCCTGGCCTGGGTCTCCAACTCGATCTCCCGCTTCCTGGCATTCGCCTGAAGCTCAGCAAAAGTCTGATATGATGAGTTCGATACGAACTCCCGGATGTCTCTCCTCAGCACTCCCAAATACCGGCTCATCCGAGCCTGCTCCGTGGACACCTGCTCGGGGCAGAACATCGCCCTCTCATGAAACTTCCGCGTGATCACTGCAACCGAATCATTACCCTGCTTGAGGGTCAAGAACTCCTGAACCAACCGTTCCCTCTCTACCGGGGGAACATACTCGTCTCTGAACATAGTAGTAAATCTCTCCCAAGTCAAGGCTGAAACCTCCGCGAGAGTGAAGTTTGCCGTCACGAACTTCCACCAATCCTTCGCTCCCAGGCGGAGCTGGTTCAGGGCGAACCGTACCCTCAGATGCTCCGGACATGAACAAGTATAGAAGCATCCCTCAATATCGGCAATCCACCTCATAGCAGCAATCGGATCCTGAGTCCCGTCAAACTCTGGTGGCTTCGTGTTGCTGAACTCCCGGAACAGCAACGAGTCACCCCCCTGTGGCCTGGCAGCAGCCACAGCTGCGGTAGCTGCAGCAGCGGCAGCCTCAGACAACGCGGCATACCGCTCATCAAACGTCTCCATCAGCGTGGTCTTGATAGACCCAAACATTTCCGGAATCTCGGCCCGGATCGCTGCAGCTACCTCCTCATGGATCATCTGACGGAGCTCCTCGTCAGTCACCCCACTCGTGCCAGGTCTGTGTCGTGGTCCAACCATGATGTCTCTGAAATACAACAAAAGAATATCAGAGACCCTATCGGGCAAAAATCGCACTCGATAACACAACCCTGCTCAGTTTTTGATACTCAGGGGTTCCCACTTGGCTGCCTACTGACCCGGTGTCCTTGGCAGTACGGGCCCAATACTGCCAGTTACACCGCGTCGGTATTCACCCAAGTCATCCTCCCCAACCTCGAACCCTGAGCACTCTATTCTTTTCATACTCTTGTTACCCACTCGCTCTCGAGCACCCCAAAGAAGCAAGTTTTCCCTAGACTAAGGCATCACAAAATCAGGCCACTTTAGCCCTAATATGTATACCTAGTCTGCTAGCATGCGTATCATATCATATCATAAATCGTAACACATATAATAAGAGTATTTTAGGGATTTTTACCGTTCGGGCGCTAGCTGACCGTACACACCTTTTCTTCTTTGGTTGTCTCACATTTCAAAATTTAAATTTTGATTATTTAAATTTAATTTTTGTAAAAACAATTTTTCTCCAATCCCCAGTTTGAGTCCAGTTACACCCGAAGGTGTACCCGAATCCCTCAAACCAAGGCTCTGATACCAACTTGTAACGTCATAGAATTGCCAACCAAAAATTTTCATTTTTACTACCATTAAGACATGAGTAATTAGTTTAGATTCCAAAATAACGTCGTAGTCTCAAACGATTACATATCAAAAGATAAAATAGTTTCCCCGAGTGTGTGTACGATCACGCTAGCGCCTTCCCACGGTCCTCACTCGTACCTGAAACACATAAACAACAACTGTAAGCATAAAGCTTAGTGAGTTCCCAAAATACAACATATGCACATACGCCTTTCCAGGCCTTGACCTTCCGGTCCATGTGTTCAGGGGACTTCCGTCCCGACTGGGTAAACCTTCCGGTCCTACCCACATCAATCCTTACAGTCCATACGACCACGCCTTCCGGCCCATATCAAACATATCATACATGACACATATAGCAAATAACTTAACACACATAAAGCATATATTCCATATCATATTCGACCTTCCGGTCACATAGTCAAAACCCTTCCGGGTACAGTATAGTGAGAAGACTCACCTCGTATGCCTCGCTAAGTTGCTACCCGTAAATCCTGGAATCACTCGGGCTCGAACCCTCGAGCTGAAATCCTCCTATGATATATATAAATCTATAATTATTACTTGTACCACTAAGGTGGACCATTCAACTCAAGTCAACACCGGTTGACCCGGTCAGCAGTCTTTAGTTAATTTGGACTAGACTCGGCGAGTGCACAATAGTGACTCGGCGAGTCTACGCGTTTTTACCAACTCTCAAGAATTTTCCCTTTGACTCGTCGAGTACTCCCCTGACTCGACGAGTTCCACCTGGGCCTGAATCGCAGGGTCACCGCGACTCAACTCGCCGAGTCTAAGGCCAACTCGGCGAGTCCCATCGTGACTCGGTCCACCTGTCAAAACCTTTCCAACTCTCTGCGACTCACTGAGTCGCTCACAACTCGGTCCAGTCTACACACAAGATGGTCTCAAGGACAATCTTCAAGTAACTCGTCGAGTCTGTTCTTCAGACTCGGCGAGTCCATGCCATGCACCAGCTAAAACTGGCTCTTGCGGTCAGATCCGTTCCATAGATACATAGATCTGGCCTTCCCAAGCTTATTTGTCATGTAAAGTCTCAGTCTTGGTTGCCATGCAATGCATACAAGGCTTATTTTGAAGAAACAACCTTCAATATGGCAAGTATAGCTTCTAACTCAAATGAATGGGCATAAAGCTTGTCATAAGGGGTCTCCTGGACCTGCTAAAGTCCAGATCTAGGTTCCATGTCTCCATGGGACCTCTCATACTTCTTATTCAAGCCAAGAAAGGCAAGAAGAAACCCTAGATTTGGCCCATCAACACAAAACACGAAGATTGGCTCAGAAAGTTACCTCAAGAAGACCCCCTTGATGAAATGGCAACAGATCTAAGCTCCCCAACACTTCAAGCTTGCTCCTCTCCCTCCTTTCCTTGCACTATCACACAAAATGAAGAACAAGAGGCCTTCAAACACACACACAAGGGCTTACAGACGTATGGAGGCTCTTAGGGTTCAAGGTGGCCGCATATGAGGGCCATAAGGTCCTTTAAATAGAGCTTAGGGCCGGGGAGTTAGGGTTTCATTAAACAGCACGGACTCGTCGAGTCCATCCCTTGGACTCGCCGAGTCCGGATGCGAACCCCCGCTATAAACCGCGACCCGACTCGACGAGTTCAACCACTAACTCGCCGAGTCCCCTCACAGAATGCCAAAAATATAAGGAAATGGAGATACCTGGGGATCCGGGCTGTTACACTTTGGGTATAGGATCAATTGCATATACTATAATATTTGACCGTTTTAAAATTTCCAAATGTCTCGGGCATTGATAGGGAAAAAGGAAATAGAACCGGTTTTGACTAAAATAATTAAACAACTCCCAAGGACAATCTAAGATTTTCCAAGGATTGGTCGCTTGTGGACAATTAAAAGTATAGTCATGGATGGACCATATTAACAATATTATGAATAGATAAGATTCTATTTAGAATGAGTTGTCATATGGAAAATATGGAAATATTTCCATATTAGGAGTTGGATATCGGGAATCAATGTCTAGATTAGAAAATTTTATGCAAGAAGGATGTTCAAAGGAATGTACTTTGAATATGAGACTTCATGACTATGGAATTATCTTATAACAATCTCCAATAGAGCATTTTGTAATTTCGGTAGCCGAGTCATGGTGACTTTTGTGCCGTGACATTACGAAATGACCGTTGCATAAAATGTTAGAATCTAACATATTCTAGTAGTGGCGAGAATTTTGTATTCTTACACTAATGGATTAGGAATTGTGAAATGAGTGTGATTGAAAATGTTATTCAATTATACTATTTCACAAAGTAAGGACCATAGGTAAAGATAGTGTGCATGCTAAGAGCATTGGACAATTGTTATAATTCAAGTAAGAAGTTGATTACCCAAAACAACAAATAATGAGTAATCAATATGGTGATTAAATAAAATGTTTTATTTATACCCAGAGTTTGGGGCCATATAGGATTAGTATTATTCTTGTGTTTCATTTTGCATGTTTTGACTTCGTGAATAATTAAATTATCTCAGAATAATCAAATTATTCGAACGGTCCACATTCGTTCATGTGTTGGAAGTAGGTATGAATGAAGACTGTCGTGAATTGGTGTGTGAATTGTCTAAAGTGTATTAAACATAAGCAAATATTTGCTGCAACGTTCAGGAGTGCTTATGAATATGATTTGAGCATTGGATTAAACCCACGCTCACTTGGATCACTTCATGGATTTTATCACGAGTGATTGGTGAGATGATAGTATCTTATATCCTTGAAACCGAGATGTGTGAGTTGTATCTTGTGAGTCAGTTACACATTGATAATATGTAAACACACCAGTAACTTGGTGTTATAAAACATATTGTTGTGTGTGATTCGGTAAGTGAGTGCTAGCAAACATTGAATCAAAGTTTATCCGTTTCTTTTATCCAAAGTGGGATGAAAGCGATATTTGTGGGCCCCTCAATGATTTAATGATGACACCTAAGCGCTTGGCCAAGCCGAGACTAAGTTGATGTGTTCACTTGTAGTCTGCTATCAGTCGTCATAAATCGGAAATAGGCAAACAACACATAGACAAAGAGAATGATTTAAATCTATGTCTCAGTCTATATGATATCTAGAATGGAGGAATATATGATCCCTTATCTATAGGACGCGTATCTGATAAGATCAGAGTTGACAGCAGCTTTTGAAAGGTACGATTGCGGATGAGGATCTGAAGTCATACACAGAATAGTTATTAGACATATCCAAGTGGGAGACTGTTGGATTAGTGTGTAAGTCCATAACTATTTTGGTATGTACTTGACCCGATGGTGTTGGGTGCTTTTGGGTTGCCTTCACCAAAGCAACTTGATAGGATGAATTATGGAGAGAGAGAATTAATTATGATTTATTAATATATTATGAGAATAATATATTAAAGGAGAAATCATATTGTTTAATTAATATTATTCAATAACTAATTAAGAATTAATTTTGTGGCTAAAAGATATTAATTAAACTTAAGGGACTAGAACTGTCAATCGTGTGATAGTTGAATATTGGGCTAATGGACTCCATAGAGTATGGAGTGGATGAACTCTATGGGGAAACCTATTAGAAATCGTCCAAGGCCTCTAAGGAGGGAGTCCATGGGCTGCTTAGGGCCTTAGCAGTCAAATTAGGATTTCCTTGTTAAATAACCCTAATAGCCTCACTATTTATGGATCCCTAGGGCACCAAAAACGTGGCTAACTGGTTCCATAGGGTTTCAACACGTTTTTTTGGGTGCCTCCTCACTTCTCCTTCATCCTCTTTCTCTTGGTGTTTGTGAGCCATTAGAGGAGTAACACTTGTGACTCTAAGCTTTCTAAAGCCATTACAAGGAGGATTTGAGATTGTTATTGCTGATGGGTTTGGTACATAAGAACATTCCTAAGTGCGCATACAAACCCTAATTCTCGGATCTAGGTTTCTCTATTAAACATGCTTTGAATCCAAGACTTCTAATGACTAATTAGGTATAAGAACAATACAAAATCAGAGTTAGAATCATACCTTGAGACACTTGTTTGATCTTCTTTTCTTGGAGCTTTAGAGTCACAATTTTCACTCCTCTAATGGCTTACAAACACCAACTAGCAAAGAGGATGATTTGAGAGAGAGGAGAGAGGAGGAATTCGGCCAAGGGTTCTCTACTTTAGATCAAGTCCCGAATTCCCTTTGCCATAGGGTCTATTTATACTTGTAGACTCCTTAAGGGTTACAGCTTAAACCCTAGTTGGATAACTATTACTCAAAGCAATCCAAATCCTTCCCAAGATAATGCCTTGGATGATTTTGAGGCTTATCCTAGCCTAGAAATCATCCAACCCCTATCCAATAAGGATTTACAGTCTAAAGTTTAACTATCAAACAATTGACAGTTTATACCCTCTTATTTAATTAATCTCCTTAAGTCACCAAATTAATACTAATTAATCTATGACTTATATTAATCAAATAACTATATTATTATTCCTTATATTATTTCCATAATATATCAATAATATCTGTTCTCTCATAATAAATCATCCTACCAAGTTGCTATGGTGAAGGCAACCCAAAAGGACCATGCACAATCGGGTCAAATACTTTCCTAATATAGTTGCAGCCTTAAACACTATTCAAACAGTCTCCCACTTGGATAAGTCTAGTAACTATATGCGCGGGTACATTCCGATTTGCAATCGTAGCTCTCAAAGACGTTGTCAAACTCTGATCTAATCAATCTTGTCCTTTAGATAAGGGATCGTACAGTCCTCTGTTAGATATCATGCTGACAATACTATGGAATAGTCAGTCCAACATTTGGTTCTCAATTTCCGATTTATTTGACATAGAACTTAATCGAACACATCAATTCAGTTCTGACCGGTCCCAGCACATAAGTCAAATCAAATCATCGAGCGGTCGAGATATCGCTTTTTCCTTCTTAGGATAAAAGTTGCAGATAAACTTCGACTTATATGCATTTACTTATTCATTAACCAACTACACACAACAATGCGTTTTATAACATCGAGTTACCATTGCGTTTTCGCATTATCAATGTACAATCAATTAACCAATAACAAACCATATATCTAGGTTTTAAGACTATATGATATTATCGTCTTGCGATCACCCATTTACTATCACATTCCATAAGGTGATTCCAGCAAGCGCGGGTTTGTTCCAATGCTCAAACCTAGTTCATAAGCACTCATGAACGTTGCAGTAATCTTTTTCTATGTCTAACACCATTTAAACACTCTACACACCTATTCATGACAATCTTCATTCATATCTACTTCCGACATATGAACGATTGTGGACTATTTGAAGAATTCGATTATTCTTAAAAAACTCAATTATTCTGGAAGTCAAAACATGCAAAGTGAAACAATAGTTAAACAATTAACATAAGACAGTAACATTACTTATAAATAAAACTCCTTTATTTAATCATCAAATGTTAATTACATTTATCTATTACACGTTTCTAATACTATCTAATCTATGCTAATATCATCCTTCAGCCCAATAATCCTAGCATGCTGCAAATGCTTAACCCTACTCACTCCCTTCGTAAGCGGATCTGCTGGGTTATATTCTGATGATATCCTCTTCACTACGAGTTGTCCTTCTACACGATGTCTAATAAAGTGATATTTTCTGTCGATATGTCATGATCTACCATGATCTCTCGGTTCCTTGGTCAAGGCAACCGCACCTTCATTATCACAGAAAATCTCCATGGGATCCTTTATGGTAGGTACAACTCCAAGATCTCCAATGAAGTTCTTTAGCCATATTGCCTCCTTCGACGCTTCGCTCGCTGCGATGTACTCTGATTCGCATGTTGAATCAGCTACGGTTTCCTGCTTGGAACTCTTCCAAGTTACTGCTCCTCCATTCAGGGTAAAGACCTAGCCCGATTGCGAACGGTAGTTGTCACTGTCGGTCTGAAAACTGGCATCACTATACCCTCGCACCTTCAAGTCATCACTCCTTCCAAGGACTAAGAACCATTCCTTCGTCCTCCGAAGGTACTTAAGGATATTCTTCACCGCAACCCAATTGGCTCTGCCTGGATTCCCTTGATATCTACTAACCATGCTCAAAGCAAAGGCTACATCAGGGCGAGTACAAGTCATAGCGTACATGATTGAGCCTACTGCGGAAGCGTATGGAACTTGGCTCATTTCAGCTATTTCGGCTTCGGTACTCGGGCTTTGAGTCTTACTCAACTTGGAATTGCTTTGTATCGGTAATTCTCCCTTCTTCGAGTTTTCCATACTAAAACGTTTTAGTACCTTCTCTAAGTAAGTGTTCTGACTAAGTCCTATTAGTCTCTTACTTCTTTCTCTTACTTCTTTCTCTTACTATCCTTATTCCCAAAATATAGGAGGCCTCTCCGAGGTCCTTCATAGCGAAGCACTTCCCGATCCAGGAATTAACTTCCTGCAGAGTCGGGACGTCGTTTCCTATGAGTAATATGTCATCGACATATAGAACGAGGAAGCTTACTACACTCCCACTGGCTTTGACATATACACATGACTCATCTTTGCTTCGTACAAATCCAAACCCTTTGACTTTCTCATCGAAGCAAAGATTCCATCTACGAGACACTTGCTTTAGTCCATAAATGGACTTCTCAAGCTTACACACTCTATTCGGATGCTTCGGATCCACAAACCCCTCTGGCTGAGCCATGTAAACATCCTCAGCCAACTTTCCGTTAAGGAAAGCGGTCTTGACATCCATTTGCTAAATCTCATAATCATGAAATGCGGAAATAGCTAGCATCACTCTAATAGACTTTATCTTCGCAACTGGTGAGAAGGTCTCTTCATAGTCAACTCTGGGAGTTTGAGTAAAGCCCTTCGCAACTAATCGCGCTTTATACGTGTGTACTTTTCCATCCACGTCAGTCTTCTTCTTGAAGATCCATTTGCACCCAACGGTCCTACGTCCAGGCACATTATCAACCAAATTCCAAACTTGGTTATCATACATGGATTGGATCTCGATATCTATTGCCTCTTTCCATTTCGCAGACTCCGGGCCTGACATGGCTTCCTTATAGATATTAGGTTCATCAAGGTTTATTAGTGTACTATCACTAATATACGTGTCTCATTCGGTAGTAATATGAAAACCATACAACTGGGGTTGAAACCTAACTCTCTCGGAACGTCTAAGAGGTAATGATATGTCAATTGGTTCAACCGGAGTTTCCTCCTCGGGTTGAGTGCCAGCGGTTGAGGTTCCTTCATCTATCGACTCTTGAATCTCTTCAAGATCGATTTGCCTCCCACTGTCTCCTTGGCTTATGAGTTCTCGTTCTCGGAAAACTCCTCTCCTCGCAACAAAGACAACATTGTCCTTCGGTCTATAGAAGAGATATCCAAAGGATTTCTACGGGTAGCCGATGAAAATACATCGCTCACTACCAGGTTCGAGCTTGTCATGAGTATCTCGTCTTACGAAAGCCTCGCAACCCTAAACCTTGATATGTGCCAACGAAGGAGCTTTCCCCGTCCACATCTCGTGAGGTGTTTTGGTAACCTTCTTGGAAGGAACTTGGTTAAAGATATGGGCGGTAGTCTCTAAGGCATACCCCCAAAAAGAGATAGATAGTTAAGGACGACTCATCATAGAGCGAACCATGTCCAACAAGGTTCGATTATACCTTTCTGCCACACCATTCAATTGTGGTGTCCTAGGTGGCGTCAATTGTGAAACTATTTCACACTCATTGAGATAATCGTGGAATTCAAGACTTAGGTACTGTCCTCCTCGATTGGATCGAAGCATCTTGATCTTCCTGCCCAATTGATTCTCCACTTCATTCTTAAACTCTATGAACTTTTCAAAAGTTTCTGACTTTTGCTTGATTAAGTAGATATACCCATATCTACTATAGTCATCGGTATAAGTCACGTAGAAGCGGTTACCATCCTTCGTGGTAGATCTAAACGGTCCACACACATTTATATGTATGAGGTCCAATAGACCCTCACCCCTTTCGTATGTTCCAGCGAAGGGTGACTTTTTCATCTTTCCAAGTAAACAAGACTCGCAAGTGTCATCTTCCCTAAGGTCGAATGACTCCAACACTCCATCCTTTTGGAGTTCGGCTATGCGTTTCTTGTTGACATGTCCAAGACGATAATGCCATAAGGATGCCTTATACATACTATTGGAAGAATCCAAGTACAAAAAATCATTTCCTAAGTTATCAACAATCATAACAGTTTCATAAATTCCATTACATGGTATAGCTTCAAAGTAAAAGACACCATTTAGATAAGCTAAAATAGAACCATTCTCATTATTAAAAGAAAATCTAAAACCTTGTCTAAACAAACCATGAAAAGAAATGATGTTTCTAGCCATTTCTGGCGAATAGCAACAATTGTTGAAATCTAAAGATAAACTATTCCTAAGCACTAAAGAATACACTCTAATCTTGGTCACAGGCGACGATCTTCTGTTCCCCATGATTAGATTTATTCTTCCATGCTCCACGTCTCTACTTCTTCTTAGTCCCTGCACATTAGAACAAATGTGGTAACCATAATCGGTATCAAGAACCCAAGAAGTATTGTGAGATGAATCATTAGATTTAATTGTATATATAGCTGCAAAAGATGGCTTGATCTTTCCTTCCTTGATGGCTTGCAGGTACTCCATGCAGCTTCTCTTCCAATGTCCTATCTTGTGGTAGTGGTGGCACTCTGCCTCCTTCAGGTTAGAGAAGGGCTTAGCGGGATCAACTTTGGTCCCACTAGAAGAGGCACCATCTCGGGCTTTAACCTTTCGATAGTTCTTTGATGAAGCCTTCCTCTTCTTTCCCTTTCCTTGTCTAATTGCCAAGATAGGAGCAGCGGGCGGATTGGGAGTTGGTGCAACAGACTTGTCCTTGAAGTTGCTCTCAGCGACCCTCAAGAGACCTTGGAGTTTGCTTAGGGTGACCTCTTCTTTGTTCATGTGATAGGTCATCCTAAATTGATTGTAGCTCAGAGGCAAAGAGTGAAGCACCATGTCGATCGCCAAGTCTTCCCCAAAGTCAACATTTAACTTGCGAAGGCGGTCGACATACCTTTGCATCTTTTGCAAGTGCACGGTAAGAGACTCTCCATGACCCATCTTAGTGGAAATCATGTTTGTGAAAATCTCATAACGCTCTTGTCTCGCTTTTTGATGGTATCTCTCCAATAAGTCTTGGTGCATTTCGTACGGATACATGTCCTCGTAGGACTTTTGGAATTCGGAGTTCATTGTCGCGATCATGATGCAATGCACTTTCGTTGCATCACGCTCGTGAGTTTTGAAAGCGGTGATTTCGGCGGGAGTAGCAATTTCGGGGTTGATTTTCTTGAGCTTCTCATTGAGGACATACTCCTTATCCTCATAGCGAGCAATCGTGCGAATGTATCTTATCCATTCGCTAAAGTTCATTCCATCAAAGGTGACCTTTTGACAAAGGCTCATCAAAGTGAAAGAAATCGCAGCAGCATTGTTGGCGTTCGATATCTATAAATAGAAAGGACAAAGATAGATTAGAATGTGAATCCCTAATTATCACCCAATAAGAAAAATTAGGGCTAGGATCCAACAACAATATTTACACATTAGAAAAGGGATGCCGTAATCTAACATTCAAAGAATTTGAAGGTAAGTGAATGACGATTCACTAATTCTCCACCATGAAAAACATAACTTTAAGTCCTATATGTATTGAGAATTCCTAGGTTCGGATGAGATTCATTGAAACTTTTCAATGGCATGTTTAAATCTCGATATGCCCCTCTAGTTTATGACTGGGATACCAAGGATCACAAAGTGGGTGTGAATTACCATGCAAATTAACATGGTGCTTTCATTGTATCGATCACCTATTCGATGTGCCGGTAAACCACACACGCTCCATCGAACTATGATAAACAATGAATCACCCTTCGCCACCTTTGCTTAGAACCAATTAGTGTGCCGGTAAACCACACACGCTCCACTAACTTCTTAGCAAGGTGCAAAGTGTTTTTTCATGGGATTGCATCAATTCACTTTTCCTAAAGTAACTAAGATTAGGAAATTTTAAGAAAACATGTAGTTACTTTGTATTTCTTATTATACTTTTAATGAGAGGATGAGGTTGCCCTATCCTACCCGTTCGGCTAACGACCCTCCACCAATCAAGCGAGCGGTGGGTGTGAGTGTACACCCATTAAGCGCCATTTTGTAGGACGCAACCTTATACCCATCTTATAGACCGGCTTCATGAATGAGGCCTACTAACGGCAAGACTAGCATTTAAGATATACATACATATATATATATATATATATATATATATATATATATATATATATATATATATATATATAGATATATATATATATATATAAATATATAAATCTTGTAATATCATATTAGTATAGGGTTGTATTTTAAACTTGTAAAATTCTAGGGTTTGAAATTTAAATTGTCTAAATTAAACTTTTAATCACAAAACATAAATTTCAAAACTTGAGGACTAGTTTTAAACATTTAAAACATAAAGGATCAAATAACAAATAATCTAAATCACATAATTATCCATATTAAATTAATAATTATCATATAAGGAAATCAAATATTTTATTAATTGATAATTATCTTCAATTAGATCAAAAATATAGTCATATATATCACAAAATCGGATTAGGGTTGACCTAATATGATTAAGGTAAGTTTCCTTAAGATAAATATGAAAAAAATCACGTTTTTGGCTAATCCTGACGCTCGGACTCACCGAGTACCCATACTGGACTCGCCGAGTCAGGCCGACTCACCGAGTCCACTATGGGACTCGCCGAGTCCATGACTCAGAAACATAAAAATCGAATTTTTCAGTTAAGATTAAAACATTCAAGCATCAATTTAATAGAAACCAATGAAGGCTCTGATACCACTGATGGGTTTTGTACATAAGAACATTCCTAAGTGTGCATACAAACCCTAATGCTCGGATCTAGGTTTCTCTATTAAACATGCTTTGAATCCAAGACTTCTAATGACTAATTAGGTATAAGAACAATACAAAATCAGAGTTAGAATCATACCTTGAGACACTTGTTTGATCTTCTTGTTCTTGGAGCTTTAGAGTCACAATTGTCACTCCTCTAATGGCTTACAAACACTAAGTAGCAAAGAGGATGATTTGAGAGAGAGGAGAGAGGAGGAATTCGGCCATGGGTTCTCTACTTTAGATCAAGTCCTGAATTCCCACTACTAGAAAAAAGACCTTTAATGACGCGCTTTTTACGACACGCGACAATTAACGATACGGAAAAGGACGTGCCCTTAAAATAGTGTCATCTCTCCAAAACATTTAAGGATTTACGTCACGCTTTATTGCGTGCCCTTAATTTAGTGTCTCAAGAAAAAAAATTAAAAACACGGAGGGCGCTTTATCTTAAAAGCGCGTCGTCTGTACCTGTCGCTTTATAATTTTAATGAAACGCGCTTTTAGTAGACAAGGGGGGAAATGAAATCCCCAAAATTTTGAAAACCCACCTTTTTTTTTCTATCTTCTATCTATCTTTCATCTTTAACCTAACAAGGACGAGCATTGCACTCTTGATTTCCCTAACTGTTTTCTCATTTTCTGATTCAAACTTGAAAGAATCAAAAAAAAAAATCTATCAATTTTGAAGCCTAAAAAAAATCTAACAAGGACGAGTATCCATCGATCCGACTTCCAAAAATAGAGGGCATCGATTCCACGTCTTCCGGGGTTGGGAGGAAGGAAAAACTGTTGGTCCCATGTTGGTTTTGTGATGTTCAATCGAAGAAAAGGAAATCAGAATCGACGATCGCTGATTTCGCTAATATCCACTCCGACCTCTTATGAACGCAAATGGTAAAGATCTGCTTCGATTTCCCGATTGGTCTTCCTTTTTTTTCTTCTTTCCCTCTTGCCCTAATTATCGACTCCTCATTTTTCTCTCAGATTTGAGTCTCCTCTTTCATAAAAAATAAGAGGTATCAAGGTAAATTTTCTGAGATTCGAAACTATATGACTCGAATTAGAGGTTGAAGATCATAAATCGATGGTTTATTCTGTCTTGGAACACATGGCTCTACGAACCCTCGCGTTTGCTAAAACCCTAGTTAAAATTTCCAGGTTTTATCCCTCTAAATCATCCAATTTCATTTCTCTTTCCTAACATTCATCTCCCTCTCTGGTTAATCCTACTCTTTAGGACCTCGTGACTATCACTAGTCCATTACATAGTCGAAAAAAAGCCCCCTAAAACATAGCAACGACCAGTAGTTCTAACAGGATTCATCATGAGTGTGTGTTGGATTTTTTGCCTTGTGGTTCTGGTAATTATTGTATCTTCAAAATTTTCTGATTCAAAATTTTGAATATAAAATTTGATTAATTAACATCTATTTTGTAGGAATTGTCACTCGTCCTCTTGTTCTACTTCTTTATAAGATTAAAGAAGGAAAAGAATATGCAGAGTTTGCTCACATTCTATGAAAGTGGTTCACTGATTTTGGTATTATGACTAAAAAGCTTATGATCCTTTTGTAATTCTCAATCTCTCTGCATAATCTTCTTATATATTATATACTTTTGTAGTTGCTTTGAGGAAGGAGTTTGCTGATGCAACTGACAGAGTGACAAGTCATACCAAACATATTTCATATGTTCCTATGTATCTCAGTATCTATTCTCCAAATGGTAATATGTAATTATAAACAAAAGATGTTTCATGCATATCAAATGTTAGAAAACATAATAAGTTATTAATAAATCTATTATGTCTAAATTTTTGATCTTTTATAATAAGTTACCAAACAGATTTCATCCGGATGAAGATAACAGGCCTACTGATTTATTTGATATAACATCGGATTTATCATTGGTGTGTAAAGCTTGTTCTTCATTTTACTAAAGTACACCTTTAAGTTTACTATCTAGATTCTCTCTGATTCTATCCATGCCATCTTTGAGCAGATTATTGCTTTAGGCCCTTACACCACGACTGACAACTTATTCTTTGAGCCACTATCTGATCTTCTTGCATATGCGTAAAGAAAGCAGCCTCAGTTGCTTATACTGGTGAGAATTTACAATTTTAAACCTATATAATAAGATTAGCATTCTATCTTGGGATTTCCATTCCCCAGTTTATCTTTACTCAATTCGTTATATCATAATCCATAAAAACATACAAAACATGAAATTTCTTACAACTTTTTCCACATTTCATTCAAACATAAACCATTTTCAGGTTCACCAGGAGTGGGGTTCATGCCGCATATCCTTGATGTTAAAGCTGGAGAGGTGCAATCATTATTCTTTTTATGTTTCTGAAAATTTTTACTTTACCAAAATTCATAATTTCTTATCTAAATGCAGGATGTGTTGGGAAAATTGATGTGGTTTTCTCAAAACAGCACTCGAGTTGTGTGCATTCTATCAGTTAATGGTGCCATATCTAATGTTACACTTCAGCAGTCTGCAACATCTGGTGGAACTGTCACATACGAGGTTTTTTTTCTTGAAAATTCATTATTTATTTATTTTTGATGTATAAAAAATATTTAATTTATTTATGAAAAATACAAGGACGATTTGAGATCTTATCTCTTTGTGGTTCATTTATGGTTTGTGAGAGTGATGGGCAAAGAAGCAGGACTGGTGGTTTAAGTGTGTCACTTTTAGGGCCAGATGGTCGTGTTTTAGGTGGTAATGTGGCTGGCCTTCTCACTGCTGCATCACCCGTTCAGGTTTTTTTTCTTTCTTTCCATAAATATGGAATGGAATCAACCATTCCATTCCTGATTCCTGATTCATGTCTCCTGATTCCAAACCCTAAGAAACTTTGTTTTTATCTTGGTAACTTTCACAGATGATTGTTGGTAGCTTTGTTCCTGCAAGTCAGAAACAAAGAAAAACAGAGGCGAAAATAGTCAACACTACTCCCGTCAATGTGGGGACCACAAGCGGATCTTCAGGTGGAGGGATCGGGAGCCCGCTAGTCCACAGTAACAACAGTAATCCACAAGGTATGGCTAATATGCCTTGGAGGTAACTAAATGTCTAAATCCCATTTGTTTGTGTTGTAAGCAACATAACATAACTCTCTATTAGGAAGGAGAAGGAACCTTGTCTTTTTTTTGGTTAAGTTTCTAAATTAGTGTGTAAGGTTAGTTGTATGCCAACAAATGTGATGATGGGTTAATTATGAGTTGTTGGTTTTATTGAAAATGTTAATAATATTGTGTGCGTATTTTTAGAAATTTTTATATATATGACATGTGGTGTTCGTATTTAATTATCCAAGAGTAATAATGTCTTTGGAATTAATGTGGAAATGGAAGAAATAGTTCCATCATGATGTCAATATTTTGTCTTCTTCTCTTGCTAATAGGTCCAAGAAATCTTGTACGTAGAATGGACCTTTGTCTCTCTTTCGTGGCTTTTCTGTGATCTTCTTTTATGGTAAAAGTCCACATGATAATGTGTGATAAGAAGAAGTTTTATTACATCTATAAGACTTTTAGTTGCATAATTGCTTTTTTTTTCTTGTCTATATCTTGACATCCTGGATCAGTTTGCGTCATGATGAAAATTTTTTTGTCTTGTTTTCTTGCTGTTAGGTCTGGATTGGACCTTTTTTCTATTGTGACTTCTTTTGCAAATCCTTAATTCGGTGATCTTTTCATGGTAAAAGGTAAAAGCCTCATGCCAGTTTCACATAAAACTTTCTGAAAAGATGAGGTTTATTTAACTTGTTGGTTTCTTATTTGTGCATATGGAATAAAAAAAATACAACCATATCAGATTCACATAATAGTTTGTGATAAAGATAAAAAGGAGTAAATTTTGCATTTTTTGTAGCATAGTCAATCACCTTACTGTCTTATTTAATTCGGAAATATGTGGTGTAATTTGCAGAAAGAACAGCACATGGATGATCCTTCAGCTCGGTAAGTCTATATGATTTCCTAAAAACTTTTCATCCTTTTCATGTTATTTTGTAGTTATTTAACCCATCTTCACACTTATTTTGTACTTATGTTTTTTGTGCAGGCAATATAGATACTGTGAGCAAGTTCATAGATTTAGAGTCCTTAAGTGGTGTTATTAAGGAAGAGTGGAGACAAGTGAGGCACACATTTAAAAAAATCAACACAAATCTTGTTTATAGTGAGCCACACATTAGGTTATTAGAGCTATTAGTTTGTATATTTTTGTTACAACTTTTATTGATTTGTTTTATTTTTCTATGGAACAATTATTTGTATGACATTAAATTTTATGTAATGGATTATATTTTTTGTATATGATATATTATTTTCTATTATTGGACATTAAATGCAAATTTAATTTGAAAATTAGTAAATCCATAAATAATTTTTTTTAACATTTAAAATTATGATACGCAAAAATGTGTGTCATCTTTATTTATGACATGGCCTTTCTTGACATGGGCTTTCTTGATACGCATTGCGTGTCATAAACACGCGCATCGTAAGGTTACGACACGCGAATACGTGTCGTCTTCCTTTATCACAGGGCCTTCCTTGATACGCATTGCGCGTCGTAAACACGCGTCGTAATTGCGCGTCATAAATGCGCGTTGTAAATGCACGTCGTCTCTCTTTATGACAGGGCCTTCCTTGACACGCATTTGCGCGTCGTCTGAGCGTTTTACGACGCGCAATGAGCGTCGTAAAAGGCCTTTTTTCTAGTAGTGTCCCTTTGCCATAGGGTCTATTTATACTTGTAGACTCCTTAAGGGTTACAGCTTAAGCCCTAGTTGGATAACTATTACTCAAAGAAATCCAAATCCTTCCCAAGATAATGCCTTGGACGATTTTGAGGCTTATCCTAGCCTAGAAATCATCCAACCCCTATCCAATAAGGATTTACAGTCTAAAGTTTAACTATCAAACAATTGACAGTTTATACCCTCTTATTTAATTAATCTCCTTAAGTCACCAAATTAATACTAATTAATCTATGATTTATATTAATCAAATAACTATATTATTATTCCTTATATTATTCCCATAATATATCAATAATATCTATTCTCTCATACTAAATCATCCTACCAAGTTGCTATGGTGAAGGCAACCCAAAAGGACCATACACAATCGGGTCAAATACTTGCCTAATATAGTTGCACCCTTAGACACTATTCCAACAATTGCTACATAACAATCAAGGTAAGATCTAAACCATATTTACATATATGATATCAATTGTAGTATGCTAGATCTAGTGTTTAAAGTCTTGGATGAATTGCATGTACAATAGAGAAACCTAGATCCAAGCATTAGGGTTTGCATGAGCATATAGGATGTTCTTATAGCTAAAACCCATCATTTTAATCATTCTCTCTTTACTGTTTCCCGACTTCCGATTTATGACGACTGACAACAGACTACAATTGAACACATCAACTTAGTTTCAACTTGGCCAAGCGCTTAGGTGTCATCACTAAATCATCGAGGGGACCACATATATCGCTTTTATCCCATTTTGGGTAAAAGGAATTGATAAACTTCGACTCATATGCTCGCTTGCATTCACTCATCGAATCACACACAATAATAAGTTTTATAACACCAAGTTACTGGTGTGTTTACTTATCATCAATGTGCAACCGACCAGCAAATAACAACTAACACGTCTCGGTTTCAAGAATATACAATATTATCGACTCATAATCACTCGTGATAAAATCATGCGAGCGTGAGTTTAATCCAATGCTCAAAATCATATTCATAAGCACTCATTAACGTTGCAACAAACCTTTGCTATGTCTAATACACTTTAGACAATCTACAAACCAATTCGTGACAATCTTCATTCATACCTACTTCCAACATATGAACGACTGTGGACCATTCAAATAATTTGATTATTCTGAAATAATTAATTATTCAAGAAGTCGAAACATGCAAAGTGAAACACAAGAATAATACTAATCCTATATGGTCCCAAACCTTTGAGTATAAATAAAACACCTTTTATTTATTACCATATCGATTACTCATTATTTGTTGTTTCGGTT
Source organism: Lactuca saligna (assembly GCF_052625555.1). Taxonomy (NCBI): domain Eukaryota; kingdom Viridiplantae; phylum Streptophyta; class Magnoliopsida; order Asterales; family Asteraceae; genus Lactuca; species Lactuca saligna. The sequence continues at coordinate 183,754,074 of NC_136424.1, read as the reverse complement.
AATTAACTTATTACTTGAATTACTACTACAATTGTCCCATGCTCTTAGCATGCACACAATGTTTACCTATGGTCCTTACTTTGTGAAATAGATCAAATGAACACATTTCCAATCATACTCATTTCACAACTCCCAATCCTTATCACAAGTGTAAGAATATCAAATTCTAGCCCCTTATAGAATATGTTATATTATAACGTTTTATGCAACAATCCTTTCGTAATGTCACTACACTAAAGTCACAAAGACTATTTCCAATTCAATTACAAAGTCCTTTATTGGAGATTGTTGCAAGACAATTCCATAGATACGAAGTCTCATATTTAAGGTACATTCCTTTGAATATTTTTCTGCATAAAAGTTTCTAATCTAGACATATAGATTCGTAACGTCCAACTCCCAATATGAAAACATTTCTACATTTGCCATATGACAACTCATTATCAAATCTTGTAATAATAATGTCCGTATGGTCCATCCACTACTATACTTCCAACTATTCACAAGCAACCAATCCTTGGCAAACCTTAGATTGTCCTTTGATAGTTGTTTAATAAACTTAGTCATGTCCGATTCTAGTCCTTTTTTCCTCTTAATGCTCTAGGGATTTGGGAAATTTTAGAACGGTCAATTATTACAGCATAAGCGACCGATCCTATACTCGAAGCGTATAGAACACGAAGCATAATGTCTTACATAAAGACGTGATACCTTATCAGTCTTTTGCCATAATATTTCTATTTCCCATGTTCTCAAAAATCGAATTAAGAAAAGGGATGTCGTAATCATAATCAAATTTTAAGAATGCAATTCATATCTTTGACTAAATTTGATTAAAATTTCTCGATCTAAGCTCTTAGATTTCGAAATAAAGTACAATATTCTCTACCTTAATTATACCAAAACAACTTTTCAACCCTTGCAACTTTGCAAATTAAAACACTTGTTTTATATAATTAATATTGCTAACTTGCAACTTACCATAATTATCATGCTCCCACTAACATGATGATGATATTTATACCAGCGTAACACTTATGCTCCCACTAGCTTTGACATGTATTCAGAAAACTATTGAACATCTAGAAAACAGTGCTTATTGAGTTTCTTATGTTCAAATTTCTAATACTAAGACACTTCGATAAGACTTTATCTAAGCTTCTCAACCGCATACACCTTTTCTTAGATAACTCATGTGTGTGTCTAAACGATTCTAGAACTTATAGCAATAAGTCTAAAATGTTCAGACCCATTTGCCATTTCCCACAATTTGAACTATGAAGAGGGATGTCGTAATCATAGTTGAATTTGAGAAACCCAAATTACATAATGCTATCATCAAGATCTCTCTTAGTGAAAGCGTTTCCTCACAATCATTTTCATGAAGGAGAGAAACCTTATTACACTTAGATTTTATTGTGTATGTGCTCTTATCCAGGTGAATTTGTCATAACGATAATCACAAGATAATGTTAGTGACAAATCCAAACTCTAATGGATAAAACTTGTTCTTCTTAATTTCTTGCCATTACGGGTTCCACCATTGCTTCCAAGTTATTGAGCAGCTAACCCCTACAATTCAATGTACTTTCCATTGATCAAGGCTCCTTGCCCCTATGCAATCTATTGAGAATTCATAGAACTCACATGCATAGTTGACTAAACTGGAATGGCACAGAAAAAAAGTATATGTCAACACGATAGGTTACGAACCTCAAGTCTTGTGCTAGTGATTGCTGATTAGCTTTAATATTGATTAGTTCTTGAAAACTTTTCAAGATCATTAAAACTCCCACTGACCTCTTGGCATATATGATTCTCTTGTTAGAAAACTTTTCTAGACAAAACAAATATTCAAGAGTTAGTGTAGTTCTTATCAAGACAAAACGTTTCACATAATTGGTCCTAGTTGGTCTTTGTCTTATCCAAGACAACACAACTTACCAATTTCAAATGTGCAAGAATAAGAAAACTTTTCCAAATTCCACATTTTTTGAGTGTTCTAAACCTTCTTAAGATTTATCACTCAATTCACAATCCTGGAGTATAACTCTAAGACTTGATATTGGAATGAAGTATGATTGACTTCTTGATTTAACCATTTACACAATTCCCGGTTCCTCTTCTTAGACATACAAATGCACTAAGAGTGACTTAAAGGATCAATTGAGATATGATTCTTAATCAAAGGTACACTCCCTTCTTCTTAGAATAGAGAAACTTTTATCTTTCTGCCTACTTGATTCTTCTTTATTTGTTCTGCTATTCATTGAAACTCTTTCAATCAACTCAGAATTACTCTTAATCTTATAAGTATAATCATATTTACTAAACTTTTAGTAAATCATGATGAATATCTTATCTCTCTTTGTAGTGGATTTCATCAACGCACAACCTAGTGTACTCGATCTCCTAGTCCTTCACTTGACACTTTGTCAAAGAATTAGTCTAATTTCCAAATATAAAAGTTTTCATTCATCACGCAACCAAGTTGTATGATTCCAAGTTTGTGTGATGAGAAACTCTCCCTATTTGGTAAATTCTTGAGAATTCCACAAATAACATAATTAAGAATCAAATTCATTATTGCTAATAATAGAAACCTTCAAACTATAATTTTTCATACACGGCATTGCAAGGATAAATAAATTAGATAAAATCAAAATTTATTTTATTGCGGAAAAATTTGTCCTTACAATGCAATTCAATTGAAAAACTATGTTATTACATATTTCTTAGCAATCTATTTTAACTCCAAGTAGTAGCTCATGAATCTAATCTTCAAGCAATGCGATCGAAATCCATTTCTTCACGATTAGATTCAACTCACTTCTTCCCTTAAGCTTCCTCTCTTTTCTTCGATCCTACAAAACATCAAATGTAATCTTATCACATCATGTATTAAGAATCTAGCGTAGGAACTTAAAAGAGTTAGTTAATGGATTTTACCTGAAGTATAGCCATATGTCTTGACTCTCCCATCTCTTAGATCTCTCAGGTAAATAGGGTAGCTTCATCTCCAATGCCCCATCTTTTGGTAATAAAAGCAAATGGACTCTTTTGGAATGGCACAAGGAACTATCTTAGAGTTTACCTTTTCTGGATTTCCAACGTCACCATTTTCAATGTCCATTGAAGTTTGGGAGTTTGATTCACCAGATAAATTTTCTTGACCAGTACGCCAAATCATTGTTGATTCAACAGATATAAGCAACTAGGTGAGATCAATGAGGGTCACGTCATGATTCATCATATAGTACTCTCTAACGAACTTACTATATGATTCTGGAAGTGACTGAAGAACCCAGTCAACAGCTAACTCACCTGAAATCTCGATGCCCAACATCCTTAACCTATCAATGTGTGACTTCATCTCTAAGACGTGTGCACACACAGGTTTCCCATATTCATGTTTACTTGCCAAAAGGGCTTGAGTGATTTTAAACTTTTCAAGCCTTCGAACTTGTAGGTTAGGGAGAATAATTGGAGGAGGTGGAGGAAGTGAAGCATGATTTCTTGTTCCTCGATCATATCATGGAACATCATCTTCATTTGGAAAGTTTGTTTCATGGAGTTTGGGAAGACCATGATTATCATAACTAGACTTCTACAAAACGGGAGAAAATTCAAGTTAAGTTGATTAGAATCCTTGATGTAACACCCAAATGAAACATCGAGGCTAGGATCGAACACAATACTCTACAACCTAGAAGAGGGATGCCCTAATCTAGTTTCAGAATATTTGAAGGCAGGTAAATGATGATTTACCAATTTCCACCATGAAAAACGAAAAGGAAATTTAAGTTTTAAATGTATTGAAAACACCTAGATCTTTTAAGATTCATTGAACTTTTCAATGGCATGTTTAAATCTCGATATGTCCCTCAATTTGTGACTGGGATGCCGAGGAACACAAAACAGGGTGTGAATAACCATGCAAATGTACATGGTGCCGCCAATGTTACAGTCGCCTATTCAATGTGTCGGTTAACCACACACGCTCCACTAACGTCTTAGCAAGGGTACAAAGTGTAATTTCATGGAATTCCATCAATTCACTTTTTCCTAAAGTAAATAAGATTGGGAATTTTGTAAACATTTAGTTACTTTATTATTCATTATACTTTTAATGGGGAGAGAGTTTGCCCTATCCTACCCATTCGGCTAACGACCCACCACCAATCAAGGAAGCGGTGGGTGAGAGTGCACACCCATTAAATGACCCTTTTATAGGCCATAACCTTATACCCCCCTTATAGATCGGCTTCGTGAATGAGGCCTACTAATGGTAAGACTAGCAGTTTAAGTTATACATATATGATATTAGATTTTTAATGTTATATATAGTATAAGGTGCATTTTACATTTTTAAAATACTAAGTGGTTTAAACTATTAATTATACCTTTAATTTAATTAGTCTTAAACCTTTTAATTTATGGCTTATTAACTCTTTCTTTTAATTAAACTTGTAATTAAATCAATAAACCACAAGGGTGTAAATTTGAACCTTTCAAAATTAGGGTTTTAGAATTTAGACTTTAAAAAATTAAACTTTTAATCAAAATTTAAATTCCAAGACTTGAGGGCAAGTTTTGAAACATTTTCAAAACATAAGAAAGAACATTCTAGATCAAATTACAAATAATAATAATTAACCAATTAATTAGTAATTATCTAAATATGACCTAATTCAATTACCTGCAAGATAATCTATCAAATAATTCAAATAAATCAAGTTTATCACATAAGGCAATGATTATCTAATTAATTTGACAATTATATTCTATTTTGGTAAGGATATCTTTTAAATTAAACAATTAATTTAACCTAATCCCTTAAATCCCCTAGAATTCAAAATTATGGAATAGGATAATTCAAAATCTTTAATTACCAAATTTAAACATTTAAAGGATAGTTACAAGATATGGAATTATCCAAATCCCTAAAATTTAGGATCTAATCTTGGGGAAGGAAAAAATTTCGAAATCCAAGGGTTGGAAAACCCTAGAATTCGAAATCTTGGAGGCTAAGGAAAGAGTTTGGGAAACCCTAGTCAAATTTCGAAAATTAGGGTTCAAGAACCCAAATTTTGAAAATTCATGTCTCCTAGGGTTTATTGGCCATAAACCCTAATATGTCAAGTTCATGCATTTGTATAATGGTAATTGAAAACAAAAACCAATGGCTCTGATACCACTGATGGGTTTTATACAAACAATCATATGTGTGCATGCAACCCTAGAGTTGGATCTATGTTATCACTATTAGTTATACAACTTTATGAACACAAAAAGAAACCTGGCATGCTAGTACTATTTTTTAAATCCACATAGAAGAATAGAATATATACCTTTTTTTGTTATATAGTAATAACAACTAGTTCCCTGAATCTCCTTAGCTTTGAAAGCAAGTACCACAAGTGTAGTACCTCTAATGGCTCACAAACACCAAGAGCAAGAGGATGACTTAGGAGAAGAGGAGAGGCACTCAAAAGCGTCTAGAAACCCTAAGGAAACTCTTGGCCACGTTTCTGGTGCTCTAGGGATCCTTAAATAGTGAGGATATTAGGGTTATAAACAAGGAAACCCTAATTTGACTGCTTAGGCCCTAAGCAGCCCATTGGCTCCCTTCTTAGAGGCCTTAGACGATTTCTAATGGGTTTCCCCATAAAATTCTTCCACCACTCTTATATGGAGTCCATTAGCCCAATATTCAAGTATCACACAATTGGCAATTCTAGTCCCCTTTATTTAATTAATGTCTTTTAGCCACAAAACTAATTCATATTAATTCTTGACTATTATTAATTAAACAATATGATTTCTCTTTTAATATATCATTCATATAATATATTAATAAATCATAATTAATCCTCTTTCTCCATAAATCATCCTATCAAGTTACTTTGGTAAAGGCAACCCAAAAGGACCATGCACAATCGGGTCAAGTACATACCAAAATAGTTATGGACTTAGACATTAATCCAACAGAATCAAATGGTGAAATTTTATGAAGACAATGGAATCATCCATGAAACCTCATGTATCCACACGCCTCAACAAAATGGTGCCGTGGAGAGAAAACATAGACACCTACTTGAAGTTGCAAGAGCATTAAGATTTGAGGCAAATCTAAGTTGGATTAGGTGTTTAAGACCATAACAATAATTGGTATAAACTTGAATTGATAGTAGCACAATCCTTTTGGGTTTCCCTCAAACCTAGTAATTGGACATGATGATTTTTAGAGAAAGGGAGAGTGAGAGAGAGAGAGAGAGAAAGATTAATTTATTATGTGAATATATATTAATTAAATGGTTTATTAATGTGTTATGAAAATAATATATTAATTAGAAATCATATTATTTAATTAACAATTAATCAGAAATTAATTGGATTAATTAATAGTATAGGGACTATGTAGTTATTTATTGAAAGTTAAGGAAGGAATGATCTGGAACCTCATAAGATCAAGTGGACAAAAACTTCTAGGGAAGGCCTATAATTTTCTTCCAAAGCCCATGGATAAAGAGATTGGGCTACTTAGTCACCATACAAGGGAATCTAGGGTTTATCCCTTAAACTCTTGCCTTGCCCCCAAGATTCCTCAGCTATATTGTAGCACCTGGTTCCTGGTATGTAAATCTTATTTGAGTATTTCCCATTTTAGACTTGGACTCGGCGAGTCATAGGTCCGACTCGCCGAGTAGGGACAAGACCCAGGACACGTTTAAGTTGGCGACTCGGCGAGTCCATATCCTGGACTCGGCGAGTCACCGCTGTTGGATGAAACCCTAAGTTTCAGGGGTTTGCACCCTATTTAAACCACATATCCGCCCCTTTCCAGTACCCATTCACCCCCAGAGCTCCCAACCCTTGTCCTAAGCTTGTTCCTTGAGAGTTTGAGGCTCTTGTGTGTATTCTTGAAGGTTTTGAGGCTAGAAGGGGGAGAAGATCAAGAGGAAGGAGAGCCATGCAAGCATCATTGTGTTTTTCAACTGTTTCATTGAGGTATATCTCATTTTCCCCCTGTTTCTATGCTTAAGATTTCATTTAAGACACTCTTGAGTAATTCCCCAAGCTTGTTTGTGCATAATGTTTCGTAATAAGTGGATTGGCCTTTAGATCTAGGCAAGATTGAGCTCCAGGAGCACAGATCTGTTAGCTTTATGGACCCATGTGGCTTGTTCATCCTAGATCTACCCTTTTGAGGCATTTTGAACCCTAAAATCCATATTGGTGAATATCTACACGTAAAGTTGGAAACTTTACGTGTGATTCGTGTCTTAGAAGCCCAGATCTATGAATGGAATGGACTGAAATCGAACAAATCGGTGTATTTAATGGATGCATGGCGACGACTCGGCGAGTCGTTCATGTGACTTGGTGAGTCTGCTCGCGAGTCACCGAATTGGTCCCTTTATGCTGTATCGAGTTTGAGCTGTGAGTCACAGGGAGTGACTCGGTGAGTTGGAAGCTGAACTCACCCATGGTAGGACTCGGCGAGTCATGGCCTGGCTCGGGCGAGTCCAAGGCAATCTTCATAGATCAAGAACAGACTCAGCGAGTTGTTCATACAATTCGGCGAGTCTAAGCATGAGTGTTCGTCAGATGAAGATGAACTCGACGAGTTGTTCATACAACTCGGCGAGTAGGATGAAGAACTTCAATGTCAGTTTAGAAGAAGAACTCGTCGAGTCATAGCCTAACCCGACGAGTAGAATCAGGGACTTAGGACAATCGTCTGGATAGGGACTCGGCGAGTTGGAGAGCCAACTCGGCGAGTCGTGTCAACTGAAAGTTGATTCTGATTTTGACTTAGGGCTAGACCATGGGTAAAATGGTCATTTTACCCAAAGGACAGTTAGCAGTGTGTGATTGAGTATGTTGTGGGAATTGCAGTCGGAGGATTTCCAGAGCAACAGCAGCGGTCAGTCAGTTCCCGATTAGTTCAGCAGCTACTTTGAGGTGAGTTGTCTTCCAGTAGCGGTGGGTCTAAGGCCACAATACCGGCCTACCAGTAGGAGATGTGTGATTAGGTGATTGTCTTTGTGATATTCATCTAGGGTTGCTAGACTATGTGATATGTGTGTTATGTGGTAGTAGTAGGGGGTGAAATAGTCCCCAGTATCCGGTCGAAAGGACCGAAGGGGAGGCCAGCACCCAGATATGCTAGGCAGTATCCGGTCGAAAGGACCAAAGGGGAGGCCAGCACCCAGATATGCTAGGCAGTATCCGGTCGAAAGGAACGAAGGGGAGGCCAGCTGTGACAATCGTCAATCTTGAGTCAAGTCAAGTCATCAAGTTAAGCCGGTCAACTCTATTAAACCTTGTGTATTAGGGTAAGTGTTATGTTCGTATTGTATAACTTGTTATGATAATGAGAAAACATCACAGGAGAAAAGTTTGTGTTAAAAAAAAAAAAAAAAAAAAAAAAAAAAAAAAATTCCTAAGCCTTCGCATTAATCACCTTCGCATTTTAACCAAATAAATCAAATGCGATTCACAAAATTTTCATTCCAAAAATGCGAAACTCCAGGGACAATAATTGAAATCTTCTGTTTTCTTCCCCAATTCGCATTCTACTGTGAAATACTTCGCATTTTCATTTTTACACCTTTCGCATCCCTTCGCATTAATCACCTTCGCATTTTAACCAAATAAATCAAATGCGATTCACAAAATTTTCATTCCAAAAATGCGAAACTCCAGGGACAATAATTGAAATCTTCTGTTTTCTTCCCCAATTCGCATTCTACTGTGAAATACTTCGCATTTTCATTTTTACACCTTTCGCATCCCTTCGCATTAATCACCTTCGCATTTTAACCAAATAAATCAAATGCGATTCACAAAATTTTCATTCCAAAAATGCGAAACTCCAGGGACAATAATTGAAATCTTCTGTTTTCTTCCCCAATTCGCATTCTACTGTGAAATACTTCGCATTTTCATTTTTACACCTTTCGCATCCCTTCGCATTAATCACCTTCGCATTTTAACCAAATAAATCAAATGCGATTCACAAAATTTTCATTCCAAAAATGCGAAACTCCAGGGACAATAATTGAAATCTTCTGTTTTCTTCCCCAATTCGCATTCTACTGTGAAATACTTCGCATTTTCATTTTTACACCTTTCGCATCCCTTCGCATTAATCACCTTCGCATTTTAACCAAATAAATCAAATGCGATTCACAAAATTTTCATTCCAAAAAAAAATGCGAACACAGTTTAGTTCATGAACTCTAAACTTGCGAAATCAAAAATTCATATGTTGAACCCATATGCGAATATTAACCCAATTGACTTCAAATTGATTCATAGATGCGAACACTCGATCGTTTTACTTTCGCAAAATGAGCATCAACAACTCCACAATCGAGTTTTTAAATTCTTGCAAACAACAGTTTCATAGTCCTTGACTTCGCGTTTTTTTTTCTTCACGAATCATCCCTCAATCATCAATCCAATTGCGAATCAAAACTCATATGTTCTTGCTTTATCGATTCATCGACTACACTCATACAAATGCGAACAATACTCAATTTCAAAATCGATTGAAACTTATAGCAAAGCTAAATCCAACTTCGCATTCAAAGCAGTGTCATTGATCCGCAGTCACAAGCAACCACCCCACACCCACTCTATGACCAGCCATACCTCCCCACCTTACCTATGTCACTTCAATGTTCCCTTACACTCAAATTTCACTCACTCCCACGTTTTTGAGCTGGAACAATCAACCACACTCCTCATTTTCTCTCAATTCTCTTATCCCACTAAGTAACAAACATCACTTTTTCTCTCAAACTCTTCTACACAAATTTTCGAGATCCAAGGCTGGATTCAAGTGTTCTTCCACACTTAGTAAGTAAAAATTCATCCTCCCTACTATTATTTCGCTTCATTCTACTCAAATCTTTGGTTGCTTACACAAACTCCCTAACTATGATGTTAGATTCTCGAAAACCTTCAAGGCATCTCCAAGTGTTCTTGAATTAAACACTTCCATTCTTCAACAATCATCTACTGAAATCACTCAAGGTGAGTTCATACCCCTACATTTTCATGATTTCTCAAGTTTTCAGGGGGGGGAATACAAGTTAAAACACTAAGAATATAACTAGATTTTTCTAACAGCCTTCATCAGAAAAGTTCAACTCCATTCACGGACTGTCTTGGGCATCTTAAACATTTTTGTTTTCAAAACTGTACAAGGTGCAAATAGTTCGAGTTTGTAGCTTTAAAATGGCTACTTGCACATCTCCATACGATTTTTCTACAATTTATGGTGATTTTTACAAAACTGCCTATCATTTCAAACAACAATCCGGACCAGTCTGTGATTTTGGACTTTTTCACCCAAGTTAGAGGTCATTATAAATTGAGATAAAATTTATGAGCAAACTAGACACATTTTGTGAACTCTCAAAATTTACGGATCTAGTTTTCGACTTCGTATGATTTTTCTATGATTTTTCCAAATACAGGGCAGAATGGCTAAAGTTAGCCAACAGCATGTAAATATCATAACACTTTGTATTATGTTGAGCAAAGTGTATAATCATAAGTTCTAATATTTGAATGTGTTTCCATGTTAGTTTATCATTATGAACTGGAATTAAGACATTCATATTAAATATTAAATATTATTCATTCATTTTGGAACACGTATTATTAGACTATAAGAGGTATAGTTTGATAAATTCACAATACTAATATATTTTCATAAAAGAATTCATACATATTACAAACATTTTAGATAAACTATAACAGGTATAGTTTATGATATATCACTCTACGCACTCGTACAAGAAGGGTACATTCATACAAGAAAGATTTCTATTCGCACACATTTCACGAAAGTTAATCTATGTTTTGATAAATTCACAACACTAGTTACATTTCCACAAAAAGGGTTCATACATAGTACATACATTTTAGATAAACTATAATAGGTATAGTTTATGATACATCACTCTACGCACTCGTACAAGAAAGGTACATTCATACAAGAAATATTTATATTCACACACAATTATCGTAAACTTGTTATCCTATATTGTGAGTTTCTCTATTTTTTTTTTTGATCTCTATCTCTCTATCTCCCCGTACGTCCGAGTGCGGGATATAATTCCTGGTAGTTATAATCAGAATCTCCTTGAGGGAGAACGTGATACTTGTATATAGATCTATATTGGGATTGACACCCCACACCTTGCTGCTAGCTACAGTTGGACCTGCAGGTCTACGGGTGACAAATGTCATTTCATTTTCGCGACGCCTGAGAAACGTTGTGGCAGGTTCACATAGTCACAGTATGATTATAGCGACTCACTTAGGGAGACAACAATTCATAAAGTTTACGGGGTTGCATAAAAACCAAAGTAGGTTTTAGGTTGATAGAATAAATTTACTTTCCATTTCATTTTAAACTCACAACATTTCTACTAAGAAACGATGACTTCTCATACATTCTAGTCTTTGGTTGTAAGGCTACATTCTTCGGATTTCAAGGAAAATATCGGATTTTTCTGAAACAACGCGACATTTACATGTGAAAGACTTCTAATAAGATTATTAATAAAAGCTTATGAACTCACCAACCCTTGTGTTGACACTTTTCAAACAACTTGTATTCACAGGAAAACATTAATCGGGTTACCAAGTGCTTTTGAGGATGGGACGTTGAGGCGTCAAACTTTTCATATTTTGACAACATATTGTAATTGATTTTTGAAACATGTAATTCATACAAGTGATGTAACTTTTCAATTATATATATGTTGGTTGTGTTTGCTTGAATTACTATTGAAATTGTGGTTATGATGCTATACATGAAGTCCTCCACCCCCGAACGTTTCCGCCATCCTTGGTTTGGGGGTGTGACAGATTGGTATCAGAGCACGGTTTATAGCGAATTCAGTATATCAACCACATAAGATATACAAACTATAAACACATTTGGGACTAAAAGTCTCTGATTCTTAAAGTGAATTAAAGAGTTGTACTTTTGGAAACAAATAATTTCTTGTTTTAAAGTATACTTGCATGCATTCTATAATAGCATGGTGTCATAACTTAGGAGAACATAAATTGAAAGAGGAGGAGTCGAACATTATTAATACGCCTTAGCATGTGTAATCAGTTCTGGGAAGGATATAGCCTGATCAACTATATCCGTCCAAGAAGTGACTTACGCACATTAAGGAATAGTCGTAATGAGCGACAAATCTGAAAACCTAATAACACTCCATAAAGAACACGCTAAGAACCAAATATAAACATTTAAAAATACTATAGGAGTATTTGTACGTTTCTATAGCGCCAAATTATTATTTTCCTATACATACTTCTTAACCCCGTTTCTCGTGCAGACGACATGGCAGGATTTCACATACCCAGGGACCCCTACTTTCCCAATCAGGGAAACGCGGGATGGATTGAAGATGAGCCCGAGGAGAATCCCGAAGAGGAACCCGAGGAAGATCCCGAGGAGGATCCCGAGGAAGATCCCGAAGAGGATCCCGAGGAAGATCCCGAAGAGGATCCCGAGGAAGGGCCCGAGGAAGAAGACGAACAAGAAGAAGAAGAGGAAGACAACCAAGAAGAAGAGGAAGAAGAGGAAGAAGAGGAAGAAGAGGAAGAAGAGGAAGGTGATGAGGTAGTCATGGTTGGGAACGAAGCGGAGGAACCACCAGAAGTATTCAACCCTCCCTACATCGCGAGGGTACCCGCGCACCGTTTTGGTTACAATGGACCCGAACCCCCTTGGGTAACAATGATCGAAAGATGGAGCCGACAACAACGCCAACGGTCACCATATGGCTACCAACGAGGTTACTATGATCTCACTCATGGTGGACCGGCTGATAGGGCTCTCCCCGTCACGATACAACGAATGGCAAGAATGGATGATCGTGGTAGGACAACGACAGATCAGGTCCGGGAGTTAAGTGCCATTGTACAGTCTACTACGGGTCGCACCAGAAACCTGGAACGAGACTCCCACCACCGAGACCAACTCATTAGAGACCTTCTCGCGGCTCAAGCAGAAACAAGAGAGTATCGGGAAAGATACATGGCACTCGAAGAGAGAATGGTTACAGCCGAACGCAAATTGGCGGAACTGCAGGGCGCATCGACATCATCGCAGCCTCCGTCAAAGAAGGGTCGCAGTGATTAGAGCTCGTTGCTATTCTCCCGTCTAGGTAGTAGAATTTTATGAGTACGCGTTGGTGCTACTCCTTGTATGTAGGTCGACCCTGCGACTATGTGATCACACTATTCAAAGGGGTTTTGTAATGCCAAAAACTACCTTTTGTAACGATGTAATGTAGACCCTTATGAGGTCAAACTTTTCTCTTTAAGCGTTATGTACTAAAAGTTATCAATGAAATTTGGCATGTATTTTATTTATTGAATGTTGGACACTATACATCATAACCTGATCACACAAACAATTACGAATAATAAAGTTATGATAAAATACAAGAGGGATGAAACCAGTAACACTCGACTCGTTATCACTATTGAAGTCTTACCGACTAGTCATTTTTTTTATGACAGAACCATGCTACCAAGGAAAAGACCAAGGCCTTCCAACAACCCAGTGCCGCCTCCACCACCACCTCCGCAGTTTGATCCTGCAATGTTCCAGGCTGCAGTGACGGCAGCCGTGGCGGCAGCAATGTCGCAAATGGGAACCCATGGTTCCGGCGGTTCTGGATCCGGAGCTACCAATTCCATTCATGGGGACAGCGCGGGGCGTACGAGGGAGTGCACTTACAAAGACTTCACAAATGGCAAACCCGATCCTTTCAATGGAAGCGGGGGCGTTATCACACTGGTGCAATGGTTCGAAAGGACCGAGGCAGTTTTTGAAATCTGCGCTTGTCCCGAAGCGAGCAAGGTCAAGTATGCGGCATTCACTTTCACTGGAAAAGCACTTACTTGGTGGAATGGCCGAGTTAAGTCACTTACTCCTGCAGTAGCTAACGCAATCAGCTGGGAGGATTTGAAAGCCCTAATGTTAAAGGAATACTGCCCGAGGGGCGAAATACAAAAGCTTGAAGAAGAACTTTGGAACCTCAGGATGACAGGCACTGATCTTGAAACTTATACTGCCCGCTTCAACGACCTAGCACTCCTCTGTCCAACAATGGTCACTCCAGAAGAGAAAAAGGTGGAACGATATCTCTGGGGCCTATCATCCCAGATTCAAGATAGTGTCTTGGCCTCGAAACCCACTACCTTTGAGAGTGCCAAGGAATTGGCACAACAACTCATAGATCACAGGGCTAGCCGTGGTACCGTGATAACCACCACCGACCGAACAAAAGGAGGGAACAACAAGAGGAAGTTCTGGGGAAATAAAAGGAAACAACCAATTCAGGACCCCGCCAAAAAGCAACCAATTGTTGCTGTTCGCGCCGCCACTACTGCTGCCGCTCCAGCGCCACCGAAACAGTATACAGGAACTCTTCCCAAGTGCAACAAGTGTAACTACCACCATAACGGTGCTTGTCGTGAGTTACACTGCAATAACTGTAACAAAAAGGGGCACACTGCACGATTCTGTAGAGCGACTACCCAACCCGCCACACAAGTCGCTACGACCGCCAACACTGGAGCAAGCCAAGCCTGCTATGGGTGTGGTGAAACGGGACACTTCAGGAGGAACTGCCCCAAGGCACGAGCCCCTAATGCTGGGGGTGTAGGGAGAGTCCTAACTTTAGGGCAGGGAGAAGCAGTCAAGGATCCCTCTGTGGTTACTGGTACGTTCCTCCTCAATAACTCTTATGCATGCGTACTTTTCGATAGTGGGGCAGAAAGAAGTTTCATAAGTCACCAATTCAAACATATACTTAAGCAAAATTCTCAACCACTAGAAGATTCTTACATCGTAGAAATGGCAAATGGAAAGGTTGAGCGCGCTAATGATATTTACATAGGGTGTACTCTCACTCTAGACAACCATTTGTTCAAAATCGACCTTATGCCGGTCACCATAAAAAGCTTCGATATAATCATTGGTATGGATTGGTTAAGCCTTCATCGTGCCGACATTCTATGTTACGAAAGGGCCGTCCGCCTCAATCTGCCAAATGGCAACGTTCTCACCGTTTATGGCAATAAACCTAGTGCGAACCTACAAATCATCTCTTGTGTTAAAACCCAAAAGTACCTCCGAAAGCAATACCATGTTTTCTTAGCCCACATCGTAGATAAGAAACAGGAGGTGAAGGACATCAAAGAAATTCCAGAAGTATGCAACTTCCCTGATGTTTTCCCAGACGATCTGCCTGGTGTACCACTCGCAAGACAAGTCGAATTTCGGATCGACTTAATCCCAGGAGCTACCCCCGTCGCCAGGGCTCCATATCGCTTAGCACCGGCAGAGATGCAAGAACTATCCAGCCAGTTGAATGAACTATTGAGCAAAGGATTCATCAGGCCAAGCTTCTCGCCCTGGGGAGCACCAGTCTTATTTGTAAAGAAGAAGGATGGGTCTTTTCGCATGTGCATAGACTATCGAGAACTAAACAAACTCACTATCAAGAACCGTTATCCCCTACCCCGAATCGATGACCTCTTCGACCAGCTCCAAGGAGCCAGCTACTTTTCAAAAATCGACCTGAGGTCGGGCTATCATCAACTGCGAGTTCAAGAAGAGGATATCCCCAAGACGGCATTCAGAACTCGCTATGGGCACTATGAGTTTGTAGTGATGCCATTCGGGTTAACTAACGCGCCCGCGGTGTTCATGGATTTGATGAATCGAGTGTGTCGACCCTTCTTGGATAAATTCGTCATCGTATTCATCGACGATATCCTGGTCTATTCGAGGAGCGAAGAAGAGCACAGTCATCACCTACGACTAGTTCTGGAGGTTTTAAGGACCGAAAAGCTTTACGCTAAATTCGCAAAGTGTGAATTTTGGCTCCGAGAAGTAGGATTCCTTGGCCACGTAGTAAGCAAAGAAGGAATACATGTGGACCCCTCGAAGATCAAAGCAATCGAAGATTGGTCAACACCTACAACGCCGACAGAAATCCGACAGTTTTTAGGACTCGCAGGCTACTATCGAAGATTCATACAAAACTTCTCCAAAATCGCTAAGCCTCTCACCACCTTGACTCAGAAAGGGGTGGTGTTCGAATGGGAAGATAAACAAGAAGCCACCTTCCAGACACTAAAGCAAGCCCTATGCAGCGCACCAGTCTTGTCTCTTCCAGAAGGAACTGATGATTTTGTGGTGTATTGCGATGCTTCAAATCAAGGCCTCGGCTGTGTGCTCATGCAAAGGGGAAAAGTCATCGCTTATGCATCAAGACAACTGAAAACAAATGAAGTTAATTACACAACCCACGACCTTGAATTGGGAGCTGTGGTGTTCGCCCTGAAGATTTGGAGGCACTACCTCTACGGCACCAAGTGCACCATCTTCACTGATCACAAAAGTCTTCAACACATCCTCAATCAGAAAGAACTAAACATGCGCCAAAGAAGATGGGTGGAATTACTGAATGACTACGAATGTGAAATTCGCTACCACCCAGGCAAGGCTAATGTAGTAGCCGATGCCTTAAGTAGGAAAGAATACTCGGGTCGCCGAGTAAAATCCCTAGCCATGACCATCCACTCCCAACTGGCCACTCAGATCAAGGACGCCCAATTTGAAGCCCTGAAACCAGGAAACGTGGCAAGCGAAGCACTAAGGGGGATGGATAAGAACTTGGAAGTCAGAGGGGATGGAGCTCGTTATCTCATGAATCGAATCTGGACACCGAAGTTCGGTGGATACCGAGACGTTGTAATGGATGAGGCCCACAAGACTCGATACTCCATTCATCCGGGGTCAGATAAGATGTATCTAGACCTCAAAAGGTTATACTGGTGGCCAGACATGAAGGCTGAAATTGCTACTTATGTGAGCAAGTGCCTCACTTGCGCCAAGGTCAAGGTGGAATATCAGAAGCCATCAGGACTACTTCAGCAACCAGATATACCCGAGTGGAAGTGGGAGCGAATAACCATGGACTTCGTAACCAAACTGCCTAAGACATCAGGTGGGATGGATACCATATGGGTGGTTGTGGACAGATTGACCAAGTCCGCGCACTTCCTGCCAATAAAGGAAACAGACAAGATGGAAAAGTTGACCAGGACGTACATTAAGGAGATTGTACGACTACATGGTGTACCAACATCCATTATCTCGGATCGAGATAGTAGATTCACCTCGCGTTTCTGGCAGTCCCTGCAAAAGTCACTGGGAACCAGGTTAGACATGAGTACGGCCTACCATCCACAAACGGACGGACAAAGCGAGAGAACCATCCAGACGTTGGAAGACATGCTGAGAGCCTGTGTGATAGATTTTGGTAAGGCATGGGATACCCATCTACCGCTTATCGAATTCTCTTATAATAACAGTTATCACACTAGCATTGGAGTCGCTCCATTCGAAGCTCTCTACGGCCGCAAGTGTAGGTCGCCGCTGTGTTGGGCCGAAGTTGGAGATACTCAGCTAGCCAGAGGGCAAGTCCCTGATAGCACCCTTACGGGGCCGGAAATCATAAGGGAAACCACAGAAAAGATCATTCAAATTCGGGAAAGACTAAAAGCATCTCGTGATCGACAAAAGAGTTACGCGGATAAGCGACGCAAACCTTTAGAATTCCAGGTCGGAGACCGGGTACTACTAAAAGTTTCCCCCTGGAAAGGGGTGATACGTTTCGGTAAACGGGGGAAACTAAACCCAAGGTACGTTGGTCCGTTCGAAATCCTTGCTAGGATTGGTCCTGTGGCGTACAAACTCCGACTACCGCAAGAACTTAGTAATGTGCACCCTATCTTCCACGTGTCCAACTTAAAGAAGTGTCTGTCTGACGAGACACTCGTAATACCACTCGAAGAAATCGAAGTTAATGAGAATCCCCACTTTGTGGAGGAACCCGTCGAGATCATGGATCGAGAGATCAAGAGAACAAAACAAAGTCGCATTCCCATAGTGAAGGTTCGTTGGAACGCGAAACGAGGGCCTGAGTTTACCTGGGAACGTGAAGATCAAATGAAACAAAAATATCCACATCTTTTCCCAAATACTTGAAGTCCCAGCCGAATTTAAATTTCGGGACGAAATTCCCTCTAACGGGGGGAAGATGTGACAATCGTCAATCTTGAGTCAAGTCAAGTCATCAAGTTAAGCCGGTCAACTCTATTAAACCTTGTGTATTAGGGTAAGTGTTATGTTCGTATTGTATAACTTGTTATGATAATGAGAAAACATCACAGGAGAAAAATTTGTGTTAAAAAAAAAAAAAAAAAAAAAAAAAAAAAAAAAAAAAAAAAAAAAAAATTCCTAAGCCTTCGCATTAATCACCTTCGCATTTTAACCAAATAAATCAAATGCGATTCACAAAATTTTCATTCCAAAAATGCGAAACTCCAGGGACAATAATTGAAATCTTCTGTTTTCTTCCCCAATTCGCATTCTACTGTGAAATACTTCGCATTTTCATTTTTACACCTTTCGCATCCCTTCGCATTAATCACCTTCGCATTTTAACCAAATAAATCAAATGCGATTCACAAAATTTTCATTCCAAAAATGCGAAACTCCAGGGACAATAATTGAAATCTTCTGTTTTCTTCCCCAATTCGCATTCTACTGTGAAATACTTCGCATTTTCATTTTTACACCTTTCGCATCCCTTCGCATTAATCACCTTCGCATTTTAACCAAATAAATCAAATGCGATTCACAAAATTTTCATTCCAAAAATGCGAAACTCCAGGGACAATAATTGAAATCTTCTGTTTTCTTCCCCAATTCGCATTCTACTGTGAAATACTTCGCATTTTCATTTTTACACCTTTCGCATCCCTTCGCATTAATCACCTTCGCATTTTAACCAAATAAATCAAATGCGATTCACAAAATTTTCATTCCAAAAATGCGAAACTCCAGGGACAATAATTGAAATCTTCTGTTTTCTTCCCCAATTCGCATTCTACTGTGAAATACTTCGCATTTTCATTTTTACACCTTTCGCATCCCTTCGCATTAATCACCTTCGCATTTTAACCAAATAAATCAAATGCGATTCACAAAATTTTCATTCCAAAAAAAAATGCGAACACAGTTTAGTTCATGAACTCTAAACTTGCGAAATCAAAAATTCATATGTTGAACCCATATGCGAATATTAACCCAATTGACTTCAAATTGATTCATAGATGCGAACACTCGATCGTTTTACTTTCGCAAAATGAGCATCAACAACTCCACAATCGAGTTTTTAAATTCTTGCAAACAACAGTTTCATAGTCCTTGACTTCGCGTTTTTTTTTCTTCACGAATCATCCCTCAATCATCAATCCAATTGCGAATCAAAACTCATATGTTCTTGCTTTATCGATTCATCGACTACACTCATACAAATGCGAACAATACTCAATTTCAAAATCGATTGAAACTTATAGCAAAGCTAAATCCAACTTCGCATTCAAAGCAGTGTCATTGATCCGCAGTCACAAGCAACCACCCCACACCCACTCTATGACCAGCCATACCTCCCCACCTTACCTATGTCACTTCAATGTTCCCTTACACTCAAATTTCACTCACTCCCACGTTTTTGAGCTGGAACAATCAACCACACTCCTCATTTTCTCTCAATTCTCTTATCCCACTAAGTAACAAACATCACTTTTTCTCTCAAACTCTTCTACACAAATTTTCGAGATCCAAGGCTGGATTCAAGTGTTCTTCCACACTTAGTAAGTAAAAATTCATCCTCCCTACTATTATTTCGCTTCATTCTACTCAAATCTTTGGTTGCTTACACAAACTCCCTAACTATGATGTTAGATTCTCGAAAACCTTCAAGGCATCTCCAAGTGTTCTTGAATTAAACACTTCCATTCTTCAACAATCATCTACTGAAATCACTCAAGGTGAGTTCATACCCCTACATTTTCATGATTTCTCAAGTTTTCAGGGGGGGGAATACAAGTTAAAACACTAAGAATATAACTAGATTTTTCTAACAGCCTTCATCAGAAAAGTTCAACTCCATTCACGGACTGTCTTGGGCATCTTAAACATTTTTGTTTTCAAAACTGTACAAGGTGCAAATAGTTCGAGTTTGTAGCTTTAAAATGGCTACTTGCACATCTCCATACGATTTTTCTACAATTTATGGTGATTTTTACAAAACTGCCTATCATTTCAAACAACAATCCGGACCAGTCTGTGATTTTGGACTTTTTCACCCAAGTTAGAGGTCATTATAAATTGAGATAAAATTTATGAGCAAACTAGACACATTTTGTGAACTCTCAAAATTTACGGATCTAGTTTTCGACTTCGTATGATTTTTCTATGATTTTTCCAAATACAGGGCAGAATGGCTAAAGTTAGCCAACAGCATGTAAATATCATAACACTTTGTATTATGTTGAGCAAAGTGTATAATCATAAGTTCTAATATTTGAATGTGTTTCCATGTTAGTTTATCATTATGAACTGGAATTAAGACATTCATATTAAATATTAAATATTATTCATTCATTTTGGAACACGTATTATTAGACTATAAGAGGTATAGTTTGATAAATTCACAATACTAATATATTTTCATAAAAGAATTCATACATATTACAAACATTTTAGATAAACTATAACAGGTATAGTTTATGATATATCACTCTACGCACTCGTACAAGAAGGGTACATTCATACAAGAAAGATTTCTATTCGCACACATTTCACGAAAGTTAATCTATGTTTTGATAAATTCACAACACTAGTTACATTTCCACAAAAAGGGTTCATACATAGTACATACATTTTAGATAAACTATAATAGGTATAGTTTATGATACATCACTCTACGCACTCGTACAAGAAAGGTACATTCATACAAGAAATATTTATATTCACACACAATTATCGTAAACTTGTTATCCTATATTGTGAGTTTCTCTATTTTTTTTTTTTATCTCTATCTCTCTATCTCCCCGTACGTCCGAGTGCGGGATATAATTCCTGGTAGTTATAATCAGAATCTCCTTGAGGGAGAACGTGATACTTGTATATAGATCTATATTGGGATTGACACCCCACACCTTGCTGCTAGCTACAGTTGGACCTGCAGGTCTACGGGTGACAAATGTCATTTCATTTTCGCGACGCCTGAGAAACGTTGTGGCAGGTTCACATAGTCACAGTATGATTATAGCGACTCACTTAGGGAGACAACAATTCATAAAGTTTACGGGGTTGCATAAAAACCAAAGTAGGTTTTAGGTTGATAGAATAAATTTACTTTCCATTTCATTTTAAACTCACAACATTTCTACTAAGAAACGATGACTTCTCATACATTCTAGTCTTTGGTTGTAAGGCTACATTCTTCGGATTTCAAGGAAAATATCGGATTTTTCTGAAACAACGCGACATTTACATGTGAAAGACTTCTAATAAGATTATTAATAAAAGCTTATGAACTCACCAACCCTTGTGTTGACACTTTTCAAACAACTTGTATTCACAGGAAAACATTAATCGGGTTACCAAGTGCTTTTGAGGATGGGACGTTGAGGCGTCAAACTTTTCATATTTTGACAACATATTGTAATTGATTTTTGAAACATGTAATTCATACAAGTGATGTAACTTTTCAATTATATATATGTTGGTTGTGTTTGCTTGAATTACTATTGAAATTGTGGTTATGATGCTATACATGAAGTCCTCCACCCCCGAACGTTTCCGCCATCCTTGGTTTGGGGGTGTGACACCAGCACCCAGATATGCTAGGCAGTATCCGGTCGAGAGGACCGAAGGGGTAGGTCAGGCACCCAGATATGCCTGACAAATTTGCGTATGTTATGTGATTATGTGGTATGTGGTACAGTGGGGGAACTCACTAAACTTTGTGCTTACGTTTTACAGTTTTGTTTTCAGGTACCTCTTCTTCGAAGGGGAAGGAGCTGGCGCGGTAGCGGCACATCATGCACACACTCTGGTTTCCGCATTTACGAGATTCACTAGGATTTGTACTCTGATATTTTGATGGGTTGTATGGTTTGGTTTTTTTAAACATGGTTTGCGTTGTGTTGTGGTTTGATCAAACAATGTTTTAATTATTAATGTTTTCTAAAGTAAGATTTTAAAACAAAATTTTTGGACGTGAAAATTGGTTCGTTACATATATAAAGGCCTTCTTAGCCCCATATTTCGTCCATCTCTTCCTTCCGAATGCTTGGCCGAAATTTTTCTCTCCCCTCTCCTCTCTCCATAATCTTCTTCTTGCTGGCTTGGGTGTGAACCATTAGAGGCACGACATTCGTGGTTCTACAAGTCAAGCATAATTGTTATTTACTATAATAACAATAAGGTATGTAATCCTAAACCATTTCTTGTGTTTTTCAAAAATTACCTAGGGTTTCTAGGGTTCTTATTTTGATGTTCTTAGTTATAGGTTCAATAGAGAAAACATAGATTATGTTTTAGGTTGCATGCACACTTAAGAGTTTTAAGTGTGCATGCAACCTAAAACATTATCTATGTTGAATTGATCAAATTATGGTTTATGTAAATTAAATGTAACATCCCAAAAATATTCGACAAAAAATTTCATTTTTAAATAAACAATTACAAAGCCATTTGTCTGAAAACAACCATAGTATCAACTCATATCAAATCCAAAGTATCAATAGTCAAAACATGTCATGATAAAACAACATCAGAGTAACAATCCCAAAGATCTCTAGTACGGAAAGTATAGTGTGATGCGCTGTGATCATGCCAAATCCTTTCCCTTCGAAGAGGAAGTACCTGAAACCAAAACTGAAAACCATAAGAACAAAGCTTAGTGAGTTCCCCCATCACACTACATACTATACAATAACATACTTCCTAGCATATCTGGGTGATGGCCTACCCCCTTCGGTCTCATTCAACCAGTAACCACCTAGCATATCTGGGTGCTGGCCTACCCAGTCGGTTTCTTTCAACCGGTAACTATCTAGCATATCTGGGTATTGGCCTACCCCCTCCGGTCTCTTTCAACCGGTATCTATTTACTATTTCACCCATACCACTACCACATAATATCCTAGCATATATATATATATATATATATATATATATATATATATATATATATATATATATATATAAAATTATCCTACTGCCTAGCATATCTGGGTGCTGCCCTACCCCTTAGGATTCTTTCAACTGGTAACCACCTACCATATCTGGGTGTTGGCCTACCCCCTTCGGTCTCTTTCAACCGGTAACCACCTAGCATATATGGGTGCTGGCCTACCCCATCGGTCTCTTTCAACTGGTAACTGTCTAACATATCTGGGTGTTGGCCTACCCCCTTCGGTCTCTTTCAACCGGTATCTATGGACTATTTCACCCCTACCACTACCACATAATATCCTAGCATATACATATAATTATCCTACTGCCTAGAATATCTGGGTGTTTCCCTACCCCTTAGGTCTCTTTCAACCGGTGACCGCCTAGCATATCTGGGTGATGGCCTACCCCTTCGGTATCTTTCAACCGGTACCTGAGAACTATCCGACCCTCCTACCACTATCACATAAAATCAAAGCATACTAGCACATAAAGCATAATAGATAATGGAATACCAGACAATTATGTAACGCCCGCAGATCCGGGCTAGTCAATTTAAAGGTAATAGGGGTCAAAAACAACTTTTCGACAAAAAGATTATTTAGAATAAATAATCTTAACCAAGTTGTAGAATATGTCACAAGGTTTCCATACATATAAGGAACGCTGAAATCCGAGTTATAACGAAGAAGTTATGACCCGTCGAGGTTTCGCGTCGGAACCGGCACGGCGCCGGGAAGCGTAAATAGTAAATTTATGATAGAGAGAGAATTAGCCTTAGTGCTCTAAAGTAAAGTCGTAGAATATGTTAAACTAAGAACATCAATAAAAAGAACGCCCAAATCTGACTTCGTATGAAGAAGTTATGATTTTTCGAAGTTTCGGATTAGCGGTGTACAGCCCGAAATTCGAATTTTAGATCGATTGATTTTTAGCCGACACAACCTAAACAAGAATCGAAGATCTCATTATTAGTAGCGTAACGAAAAAAAGACAGACGAAAATGGACATCGGATAAAGAAGTTATGAGATTTTAACGGACCAATCTTGTCCCGGCTTGTTAAAAATATAACTTTAAAAATAAATTCAAAATTAGCCGACGGAGTCCAAACGAAAGTTGTAGAGTACGTCTCCACCTACGCGTGGATATAAAGAACATCAAAAACGGAGTTCGTATGAACGAGTTACAAATTATAATAGCATATTTACGTATTAAAATAAAGTATAAATCATGTATACGTACACATATATATATACATATGTATATATCATTAGAAAGGTATCGACGATGCGGTCATTATAAGACTAATGTTGAGTTCTTTCGATATTAGTTTAGTACAAATATCATTAAATCCATTTAAAATAGTATTATAGAGGGGTGTTTAGTTGTTTATATAACTAAAAGGTCATTAAGTAATTATGGAGGGTAGTTTTTGAAAATTCAATTAGTATAAATAAGAGCCTTGGGCTCTTATATTTCTTGCACCATTCTCTTGATTCAAGAGTCTTTCTCTCCTTATCCCCCGAGCATTTCGGTCCCTCGTGATTCGACTTCTCTTTCTGTAGTTTTAGTATAGTAAGGTGAGCGCTGAAGCGCTGCACGAATCTTTCTTAGAAAGATTCAGCGACGAAGTTCTGCCCCTGCAGAGCCCGACTCCTAGCTAAAATCCCCTTGAAAGTAAGTTATGCTTACCCTATTTTAAATATAATTTATATTTAAAATTATTATTGTTATTATAAATTTATAATAAATATTTGAGCTATTATTATGACTTATATAAGTGTCGTTATAATATCTTTTAACTACTCGCGGTACGGGGAATCTGGTTTAAAGGGCCGCATAGGGTTGTTGGATTTCAGAAGTGCTATACGCCAAAATGGTCCTGCCCTCCGGTGTTTTATGTCTGGCCCCTGTCTGTACATAGTAGTTGGAAAGTATTGTTTAAACGCTTATATAATAATAATAATAAGACTAATAATTAGTGATGGTAATATTAGACTAAAATCTAGTGGTGATAATATTAGGTTTCGAAGCGCTGTCCGAGTACCGAGTCACCACCTTCTCAGGTGAGTGCATAGTCCCTTTCATCTTACACATAGATATGAAGTATTTATTATATAATTTACGTGTTGTAAGTGCATAGTCCCTTTCATCTTACACATATATATGAAGTATTTAATATAAACTACGTGCTATGTGTGCATATTATCTGAATACTTGCTGTCTATGTTGGATGAACGTTTTATACATGTTTTAAAGGATTTAAACTATATACGTATTTTATATATACGAATATGTGGGGTATGATGATGGGTAGATAGATGATGAGAGATAGAAGATGACGTGAGTATACATTGGCAGCTATAGACTTAGTGTCTATGGGACAAACACCGGTAGCTATGGACTTAGTACATGTCAGACGTTGGTATCTATGGATTTAGTACCTGTTAGAAATTGGTAGCTGTGGACTTAGTACCTATTAGTTAGACACTGATAGCTATGGATTTAGTACCTGTAGGAATTGGTAGCTATGGACTTAGTACTTGTTGAACGCTGGTAGCTATGGATTTAGTACCCGATGAGTAGGATATAGCAGCTATGGAATTAGTGCTTTACGAACTAACATCGGCAGCTATGGATTTAGTGTCAGTCCTATAACCCTAGAGGTAAGGGACTTCGGAATAAACGAATGCAGGATAGATGACTCTTAGGTTAAATCCTTAAAGAGTAAAGAAGATAACGGGGATGGGTAATTGGGTTGATTGTTTGATTGAACATAGTAATTATATTATTGTGGGTTGAAAACCCTATGTACTCACCAGGTTTCCCAACTTGACCCACTCAGTTTATGTATATCACAGGTGACGAAGTGAAGTGACATTACACTGAGAGATTTAAAAGAGATGTAGATCACTAGTGTAAATCATTGTAAGTTCTGTTTATGCTTATGTTTCGGTATTAACGATGACATCCCAAACATTTTAAAATGAAATAAATACGTTTCTTCGAAAATGTTTTAATAACGTATTTACCATGTTTTTCTGGGAACAAATTCCGCAAACTTTTTATAAAATGAAGTACTCTGATTTTTATAAAGCATAAACAAAAATCGGTCTTTTCTGGCCGTGATTTTGGGGATGTCACAGTTGGTATCAGAGCATTAGTTTAAGAGAACTAGGAATATGGATTTATTTCTAGACTTAAACTTAGAATGCTAAGCGATGATTGTGAGGTGTGAGCACTAGCTTATTTTAGGAATAATGCCTAAATTGCGTTTATGTGCTAAATGCTTTGCGCATGATATGATTTGTTCGGATCT
Source organism: Lactuca saligna (assembly GCF_052625555.1). Lineage (NCBI taxonomy): Eukaryota > Viridiplantae > Streptophyta > Magnoliopsida > Asterales > Asteraceae > Lactuca > Lactuca saligna. Next base: position 183,727,587 of record NC_136424.1, on the reverse strand, counting down.
ATGGTCTGTTGCCGACCGGATCTGGAAACCTTATGTGTTTAGGATTCTAAGCGTTTAACTACGATATTAGAACTAGCATATAAACGTTTCGGGGTGATAAGGATGATTTAAGACGTCAATCCTAAATTAAGATCTAGATTCACCTTATTCGGTGTAGAGATCAAGATGGCAAGAACCCGTAGCGGAAACGTAAATGCGAATGGGAACCGAAACCAACCCCCAGTGGTTCAGCAAATACTTGTTGTTGAAGAAGTTGCGCCTGAGCCAGTCACCATGGCTGGAGTTCAAGCCATGATTCGGGCTATGTTAGCTGAACAAAGGGAAGAAATGAGATAAATGTTGAACAGGGACGAACCTACCGTACATGTTGAACCGACGGAGCCAGTTCCCGAGCAATCTGAGGAAGGGAACTACAACCGCCAAGTGAGTCAAGTAGGGACTCAAGGTGAGCAAAGGGATGGCCCAGAAGGGAGAAACAACAAGGATGGGCGGATGTACAAAAATTTCTTGGGTGCGAAACCACCAAGTCTCTCAGGAAGCCCGAAGCCGGTTGAGATTATGGATTGGATCTCTGAGATGGAGATGGTGTTTGAGAGCTGCAGCTGTAACGAGAAACAGAAGACTGTCTTCGCAGTAAGACAGCTGAAAACTGGATTCTTGAGCTGGTGGAAGCTATTGGCAGATACGATGCCACGAGGAGAAGCCTTAAGGATGTCGTGGGAAGAGTTTTTGGAACAGTTGAAAATGCAATACTGCTCGGAGATAGATCTGATAGACCTAAACAACAAGTTTCAGAACCTGAAGAAAGGAAAGATGAGTGTTGATGAGCATGCCACCGTATTCACCGAGAGGATGAAGCTATTCCCCTACTTGGTGCCTACTGAACTCTCCAAGATTGATAGGTTTGCTAACGGGCTGCCCACTGACTTTGGGCCAATGGTCAAAATGACAACTACCTTGAAAGCAGCTGTTAGGGCAGCTAAGAACGTACAGGCCCAGATAAGAGAAAAGGGTCTAGAAAAAGATAAGGTAGGAGAGAAGCGGAAGTTTGAAGGATCTTCGAGGCCGAACAAGGAAAGAAAATTCTCAAAGCTTGGAGGAGCAAATGGAGGTGAAGCAAGATGGTGTGATAGATGCAAGAAGAAGCATGGTGGAAAGTGCAACGAAGAAGTGACTTGTTACAAGTGTGGGAGGACTATTCACTATTCCAAAGACTACATGCATAATGACAAAGTATGTTATGGATGTGGAGGCAAGGGGCACATGTCCAGAGACTGCCCAAGGAAAAATAAAGCAGCAAGACTAGAAACGCCACCAAGGCCAAGGGCATTTCACATGATCCTCGATGAAGCAGAGAACCATGCGAGGAATCAAGAATGAGGACTTCTTACCCGAAGATCGGATTATGCAGTAGCCATAGTTTCGTACGATGTAGCCTAGTAGAGGCATGTCTAGGGTGAACTTGAACACCTATGTAATCGTTTCAAGAAATGATATAAAACCTTCGTTTTGTTATCTGATGTGTTGAATGATTGTATGAATTGTTGCATGGTGACTTAGGAAACTGCGAGACAATACTTGGGACGAGTATGAGTAGGTGTGAATGGTAGTAGAGGCCTATACTACCGGAAGCACAGGACTCACACTTGGATCGGGGAAAGTCACAAGGTTACCAAGAAGCTAGTAATTGATTTCATTTTTTCAAGTATGTCATTGCCATCGTTTCGATAATGACTAAAAAGATTGTTGATTTCCGATCCTAGTGGTCATACCAAATTGAGTCCGACTACGATGAGTATGTTGCGTGGTTCAGGGAACCAAGTTCAATGTAGCGTCCGACTTAAACCAAATAATTGAAATCAAAGCGATCAATAGAAGTATCGCATTCGTTGTTAAAGAAGTTGGTAGCCAGAAACGCTACATGTTAAAGTCTGATTATATCACATTAGAACATGAAGGAAGGCATAGTCTATTTTAGAATTTAACTCTAAGAGACCTAAGTCTAAACGTGCATCACATGATGATAGGTCATAATTTGAAGTCTAGCCTGAGGTAGAGAGCAAGTGCACGATCGAGTACTGCTTAGAGTCAATGAATCTAAGAGATAGACTTGAAGGAATATAGAAGTTATAATCATTACCTAGGATGAAGAGATGACGTATGGAGTCATTATACGAGCCCTTTTTCATTGATGATTCCGGGACGTAATCATCCTAAGGGGGAGATAATTGTAACGCCCGCAGATCCGGGCTAGTCAATTTAAAGGCAATAGGGGTCAAAAACAACTTTTCGACAAAAATATTATTTAGAATAAATAATCTTAACCAAGTTGTAGAATATGTCACAAGGTTTCCATACATATAAAGAACGCTGAAATCCGAGTTATAACGAAGAAGTTATGACCCGTCGAGGTTTCGCGTCGGAACCGGCACGGCGCCGGGAAGCGTAAATAGTAAATTTATGATAGAGAGAGAATTAGCCTTAGTGATCTAAAGGAAATTCGTATAATATGTTAAACTAAGAACATCGATAAAAAGAACGCCCAAATCTGACTTCGTATGAAGAAGTTATGATTTTTCGAAGTTTCGGATTAGCGGTGTACAGCCCGAAATTCAAATTTTAGATCGATTGATTTTTAGCCGACACAACCTAAACAACAATCGAAGATCTCATTATTAGTAGCGTAACGATAAAAAAACAGACGAAAATGGACATCGGATAAAGAAGTTATGAGATTTTAACGGACCAATCCTGTCCCGGCCTGTTAAAAATATAACTTTAAAAATAAATTCAAAATTAGCCGACGGAGTCCAAACGAAAGTTGTAGAGTACGTCTCCACCTACGCGTGGATATAAAGAACGTCAAAAACGGAGTTCCTATGAACGAGTTACAAATTATAATAGCATATTTACGTATTAAAATAAAGTATAAATCATGTATACGTACACATATATATACATATGTATATATCATTAGAAAGGTATCGACGATGCGGTCATTATAAGACTAATGTTGAGTTCTTTCGATATTAGTTTAGTACAAATATCATTAAATCCATTTAAAATAGTATTATAGAGGGGTGTTTAGTTGTTTATATAACTAAAAGGTCATTAAGTAATTATGGAGGGTAGTTTTTGAAAATTCAATTAGTATAAATAAGAGCCTTGGGCTCTCATATTTCTTGCACCATTCTCTTGATTCAAGAGTCTTTCTCTCCTTATCCCCCGAGCATTTCGGTCCCTCGTGATTCGACTTCTCTTTCTGTAGTTTTAGTATAGTAAGGTGAGCGCTGAAGCGCTGCACGAATCTTTCTTAGAAAGATTCAGCGACGAAGTTCTGCCCCTGCAGAGCCCGACTCCTAGCTAAAATCCCCTTGAAAGTAAGTTATGCTTACCCTATTTTAAATATAATTTATATTTAAAATTAGTATTGTTATTATAAATTTATAATAAATATTTGAGCGATTATTATGACTTATATAAGTGTCGTTATAATATCTTTTAACTACTCGCGGTACGGGGAATCTGGTTTAAAGGGCCGCATAGGGTTGTTGGATTTCAGAAGTGCTATACGCCAAAATGGTCCTGCCCTCCGGTGTTTTATGTCTGGCCCCTGTCTGTACATAGTAGTTGGAAAGTATTGTTTAAACGCTTATATAATAATAATAATAATAAGACTAATAATTAGTGACGGTAATATTAGACTAAAATCTAGTGGTGATAATATTAGGTTTCGAAGCGCTGTCCGAGTACCGAGTCACCACCTTCTCAGGTGAGTGCATAGTCCCTTTCATCTTACACATAGATATGAAGTATTTATTATATAATTTACGTGTTGTAAGTGCATAGTCCCTTTCATCTTACACATAGATATGAAGTATTTAATATAAACTACGTGTTATGTGTGCATATTATCTGAATACTTGTTGTCTATGTTGGATGAATGTTTTATACATGTTTTAAAGGATTTAAACTATATACGTATTTTATATATACGAATATGTGGGGTATGATGATGGGTAGATAGATGATGAGAGATAGAAGATGACGTGAGTATACATTGGCAGCTATAGACTTAGTGTCTATGGGACAAACACCGGTAGCTATGGACTTAGTACATGTCAGACGTTGGTATCTATGGATTTAGTACCTGTTAGAAATTGGTAGCTATGGACTTAGTACCTATTAGTTAGACACTGGTAGCTATGGATTTAGTACCTGTAGGAATTGGTAGCTATGGACTTAGTACTTGTTGAACGCTGGTAGCTATGGATTTAGTACCCGATGAGTAGGATATAGCAGCTATGGAATTAGTGCTTTACGAACTAACATCGGCAGCTATGGATTTAGTGTCAGTCCTATAACCCTGGAGGTAAGGGACTTCGGAATAAACGAATGCAGGATAGATGACTCTTAGGTTAAATCCTTAAAGAGTAAAGAAGATAACGGGGATGGGTAATTGGGTTGATTGTTTGATTGAACATAGTAATTATATTATTGTGGGTTGAAAACCCTATGTACTCACCAGGTTTCCCAACTTGACCCACTCAGTTTATGTATATCACAGGTGACGAAGTGAAGTGACATTACACTGAGAGATTTAAAAGAGATGTAGATCACTAGTGTAAATCATTGTAAGTTCTGTTTATGCTTATGTTTCGGTATTAACGATGACATCCCAAACATTTTAAAATGAAATAAATACGTTTCTTCGAAAATGTTTTAATAACGTATTTACCATGTTTTTCTGGGAACAAATTCCGCAACCTTTTTATAAAATGAAGTACTCTGATTTTTATAAAGCATAAACAAAAATCCGTCTTTTCTGGCCGTGATTTTGGGGATGTCACAAATTATCACAAAGACAATCATCTCAACTATAATCAACTACTAGTGGCTGACATTGGTTCCTTTGAACCACTTCTACTGGAAGGTAACTCACCTCAATTGTTGTGAAGTAGCTGAATGGTCCTCTGCTCTGAAATCTGCCCCACTCAAACTCCTACACATAAAGATTTCCTTTAGTTACCATTTCATGCTCATAACCCCTTAAGGGTTGTCACACCCCTAAACCAGAACGATAGAAACGTCTGGGGGTGGATGTGTAACATCCCAAAAATATAGTCCAAAAATTTTGTTTTAAATCATTAGAGAAAAACCAATAATTCATAAACAACATAATAAAATCACATGTCGTATATCTCAAACATCATATCAAAATACTATATCAAAACCATGTATCAAAATACCAGAGTCTAAAATATCCCAGGCTGAAACTGTGGTGTGTGTCATGCAGTCATCCCGAGCTCAATCCCTTGCTACAGGAAGTACCTGAAACCAAAACTAAAAAATGTAAGCACGAAGCTTAGTGAGTCTCCCCAAACTAACCCATACCATACAAATAATCAAATAAAAACATACATTGGGTCTGCCCACTGTATCGCGCCTCGCCCGTCATTGGATGAATCTGACATCGGACCCCGCCCGACATTGGACCGAAGTCTAGCATCGGGCCCTGCCTAACATCAAACCGAAGTCCGGTATACATATAACATCGCAACAAGCACATAACATAAACATATAAATAACCCTCAGGCTTTCCCTGACATTGACCAAAGTCCGGAACACATAAAACATAACATATAAGCTAAAATATTCCTCACGCTTGCCCTAACATCGGTCTGAAGTCCGGAGCACATAAACAAACGCATGCAAGAATCACGAAGACATCAAGCATACAAACATTCCTCAGACTTGGCCCGGTATCGAACCGAAGTCCGAGGATATATAATCTACATCGGGCTAACCCCGACATCGGACCTAAGGTTGGTATATGCTAACATACATAAATGGGCAGGCATTGGTGCCTTCGACCCGTTCCTACTGGAGGAAAACTCACCTCTCAAACTGTCTGCTGAAATCTCGTATGAGGGATCTCTGATGATTTCTCCAACGATTGCCTGGCTATCATCAACACAAAACACTTTGTCAAAATCTGATAATCTTTTACAGGGTAAAATGACCATTTTACCCCTGGTCATTGCCAACATTCTGATTGACTCAACTCGTCGAGTTGGTCTATCAACTTATCGAGTTCTGCTACTCAAGAACCATAAAATCACGATCCAACTCGCCGAGTTCTCTGTCCACTCATAATCGCAATTAAGCGAGTCAACTCGTCGAGTTCTACTTACTCAGAATCGGGATAACCCGTCTCAACTCGTTGAGTCCTTCCTTAGACTCGTCGAGTTCTTCAACCTCCATATCCAAGACTATACACAGCTCGTTGAGTCATCTCCTAGACTCAACAAGTTCACTCATTAACAGAAAAAGATGGGGAACCATGACCCGACTCGCCAAGTCGCATGAAAGACTCGTCGAGTCCCCAAGATATTAATCCATTCAGTCGATTCCAGCTGGGTTTATTACCTCCAAAACATAGATTTGGACCCCTAAGGTTCTTATGTCACGTAAAGTTTCCAAATTTACGTGCATGAATGATGTTTTTAGCTCAAAAGGTCCAAAAAGGTAATTCGTAAGGTTCATGGGACTCCCATGGCCATAAAGTTGGCACCTTTATGCCATGGAGTCCCTCAAGGACATAGATCTGCACTAGATACACCAACACATGCTTTCACTCATGAATGGTTCCAACATGAACTCCAAAATGCCCTAACTACACCATAAGAAGATCTAGAAAACAAATGGCCAAGGTATGGACTTGATTATCAGAAAATGAAGGAAATGCGATGTTGCTTCTGGATATACAACCTCCTTTTGAAGTCCTCTAGCTTCTTCTTCTTCTTCTCACAAGCTTCAAATCGCACCAAAGCTCTCAAAATGGTTCACACACTCATACAAAGCTTAAGCTCACCGATTAGGGGTTTCTAGATAATGGGAGACGATGAGGGTGTCCACAAAGGGGTATTATATTCTTTAAATAGGGTGAAAAACCCTTAAAATTAGGGTTTCATTCTGGTAGTCCTACTCGTCGAGTCGGGGCTTCCCTATTCGTCGAGTAGTCTTCAAATCTCGCGTCCCTCTCTATCTCTACTCGACGAGTTTGGGGCTACCAACTCGTCGAGTTTCCTTGTGAAAATGATTAAATAAATATTTAATTACGTACTAGGGATCTAGGCGTTACAATTATCCACCCACTTTTCTTAAACTTCATCCTTGAAGTCTGTTGTCTCGAATAACTCTAGATAGTGCTCCCTCATTTCCTCCTTGGGCTCCTAAGTCCACTTAGAGCCCTTGAGGTGCTGCTACTGCACCTTTACGAGCTCAACCCTCTTGTTCATTAGCTCCTTAGTCTTCTTGTCAAGAATGGCTACCGGTCTCTTGATGTAATTCAGGTTGTCATCGACCTGAATATCCTTTAAATGTACCACTGTTGAGTCATCCACTAAGCACTTCCACAACTGAGAAACATGTAAGGTGTTGTGGATCGAAACATGTAAGTTGTCGTGGATCTGGGTGAGCTCTGCTGGAAGATCTAATTGGTAAGTAACCAGGCCCACCCAGGCCACAACCCTAAACGTACCGATGTACCTGGGACCTAGCTTGTCCCGTTTCCTGAACCGGATGACACCCTTCCAAGGTGACATCTTCAGTCAACCATATCGCCCACCTGAAACTCCAAGTCTAAACGTCGCTTGTCGGCGTAGCTCTTCTGCCGACTCTGAGCAGTTTGGAGCCTGATCTGGACCTATTGGATCCGCTTTGTAGTCTTGAGTACTACCTCAGTACTCCCCATGACTCTCTGAATGACCTCGCCCCAACAGATTGGGGTCCTACAGTTCCTCCTGTAGAGCATCTCGAAGGGAGGCTGGTCTACACTGGCGTGGTAGCTGTTGTATGAAAATTCCACTAACGGAGGATATGTATCCCAACTACCACCGAAATCGAAAACACATGCATAAAGCATGTCCTTGAGAGTCTGAATCTTCCTCTCGCTCTATCTGCATGTCAGCGGGTGGAAAACGGTGCTGAAGTGGAGACGAGTACCCATCTTGTCGTGGATCCACTTCCATAATCGGAAAGTGATACTGACATCTTGGTCTGACACCACCGAGACAGGCACTTCACGTCGTGCTACTACCACTTGCACATAAATCTCGGCCAGCTTCTCGGCCGATATGCTCTCTTGGATCAGGATAAAATGAGCACTCTTGGTCAATCGATCCACGATGACCCATATAAAATCAACTCCACGTGTGGTCCTAGGAAGCTTAGTAATAAATCCATAGTAATATCCTCCCACTTCCACGTTGGAATATCTAATGGTTGTGTCCTACTGTGAGGCCTCTGGTGCTCTGCCTTGACCTTCCTACAGGACAGACATCTCTCAACATACCAAGCTACATCCCGCTTCATGCAGGGCCACCAGTAATTAGGACGAAGATCTCTATACATCTTCATCATCCTCGGGATGGATGGAGAACCTAGACTTGTGGACCTCATCCATTAGAATTTTCTGTACTCCACCCTAGTACGGTACCCACACCCTCCCATCTAGTGTCAACAATCCATGAATGTCGTATTCTAAGGAGGCCACCTAACCTATAATCCGCTCGCACTTCCGGCGCTCCTCCTTCAGGCCCTCAACCTGCGCCTCTCGGATCTGCTCCAACAATGGAATAATAACTGTCATCCTCAGACGGATGTCTCGAATCGGGGCCACTACTTCCTTGCGGTTAAAGGCATCGGCCACCGTGTTGGCCTTTCTCGGGTGGTAGAGGATCTCACAATCGTAGTCCATCACCACATCTAACCACTAATACTGCCTCATGTTCAGATTCGGCTGATCCATGATGTACCTCAAACTCTTGTGGTCCGTGTAAATGGTACAACGGACCCCATAGAGGTAATGCCGCTAAATATTGACGGCGAAAACCATGGCCCCCAACTCTAAATCATGTGTCAGATAGTTAGCCTCGTGAGGCTTCAACTGCATTGAAACATAAGCTATCACGTGACCTCGCGACATCAAAACCGCACCCATGCCCGTGATCGAAGCGTCACAGTAAACCATGAAGTCATCGACTCCCTCTGGCAAAGTCAGGATCGGTGCCTCGCATAACCACTGTCTGAGAGTCTTGAAGGTTGCCTGCTACTCAAGCCCCCAGTGGAAGGTCACTGACTTCTTGGTCAGTTGGGTCAAAGGAACTGCAATCTTGGAGAAGTCTTGAATGAATCTCTGTAATAACCCGCTAGACCTAGGAGACTCCGAATCTCAATTGGAGACCTCGGAATCTCCCACTGCATCACGACCTCTATTGTAACACCCATAAAATTCCAACCGATTTAAAACATTTTAAATCATCTGAAACCATTCAATTATTACAATTTGTTTTCAAAATAGTTTATACATTAGAGTTCCCAGAAATCATAATTGTCAATCAAAGAAGTGTACGGTCACGCCTTCGCCTACCTGCGACCATCCACTGAACCTGAAACAATAAAATGAAACTGTAAGCCCGAAAGATTAGTGAGTTACCCCTAAAATACTAACCTCTTATAACCATAATCATAATCATAACATATCAAAAAAATATAGAACAACATGCATAATGAGCCTTCAGCCTGATTGGACCGCCTCACAGGGCCTACAGCCTATCTGGACCGCTCCCGAGCCTTCGGCATGACTGCATAGCCTTGCATGGCATATAGCCTATCCAGACCGCTCACTGGGTATGTTGGCCTACAACACAAAACATGAACGCCTCAACCCAATCCCCAACCAAACAAACATGTGCACGTAAGTATCATACTCTAGCTCATATCATGCAACAATTAAACTGATCTAACAAATCACTAATCATTGCAACTTCCCAACCAGGATACCGACTAAACCAGGTCACAAAACGTAATACCATCCTAATTTACCAGGATGCCGATCTAGCAGATCAATAAGCATATCAAAAAAATACAAGTATACAATCCGAGAAAGGGTCGGCCTTGGTGCCTTAGACCCTGTTCATATAGTGAGGATAACTCACCTTGCAATGCCGGACTGAACCATGAAATCATGCTCCTGAAACAGTGCCCCTAACTCCAACACCTATAACCATCAAAGATCCAATTCATAAATACCTGCCTACCAATTATCTTCAAATGTCAAAACGGTCAACCCTTGGTCAAAGTCAAAGTCAACTATCAAGGTCAACAGTCCATGTTGACCTCAACTCGTCGAGTACCCTCAGTTACTCGCTGAGTTCCTTGCATAACTTGCCAACTCGCCGAGTCACCATGCCACTCGCCGAGCCCAAGGCAATCTTCATCGGACTCGATGAATTGTTCATCCAACTCGTCGAGTTTATGACCATCTTCATGTGACTCGCCAAGTCTACCATGCGACTCGCCGAGTCCCTTCAATCCTTCATCCATACAGATGCTTTTTAAGCCATGCTAAGGCTCCATACTACAGATCCAACCTCTCAAGGCATGCATATCACGTAAAGTTGCAAACTTTACGTGCATGCAAGGCTCTAATGACTCAAAATGCCAAAACCAAGCTTGAAATGGGGTTTTACACTTAAGAAGGGGTTCATACTTGCCCAAGCTTATAGCTTTATGGATTTAGAGACCAAGGAGAGTTCATATTTGAAGTTACCACTTCAGATCTGAGCTCATACCCACAATAGCTTCATAATATCCTTGAAAAGCCCAAGACTTTAACTAATGAGATCTAGAATGAAATGAGGTCAAGGTAATGACTTGATACCTTCCAAGACATGCCATATGAGGTAGATATCAGATCCCCACAAGTACTTTGCTCCTAGTCACTTGCTCTTCAAGTTCTTCTTACAAGGATACAACTTCCAAAGCTTTAAAACACACAAATGGAGCACACGCACATGAATTAGGGTTTTTGGACTCCCAATAGGTTGCAAAGGGACTAAGGGAGGCTTATGATCCCTTAAATAGGGTGCGAAACCCCAAAAATCAAGGTTTCACCCTCCAGCTCCAACTCGTCGATTCACTCTTCTGACACGGCGAGTTGGTCACTTAAACACGTAGCCCAAACCCACTGCTACTCGACGAGTCACGCAACAAATTCGTTGAGTAGATCTTGAATTCACGAGAATTTATGACCATAAATTGGTATTCTAGAATCGGGGTGTTACATCTATTTTTGGCCGGATTGACCATAATACCCTTCTGGGTGACAAGGTGCCCTAGAAATTGTACCTCACGCAACCAGAACTCACACTTGGAGAAGTTTTCAAAAAGTCTCTCCCTCCTCAGCATCTCCAATACCTCCCTCAGGTGCTCCTCATGCTGCTCTTGAGTCTTAGAATAGACCAAGATATCATCGATGAAGACTATTACAGACCGATCCAGCATCGGTCTGCACACGCGATTCATGAGGTCCATGAATATGGCTGGAGCATTGGTGAGCCCAAATGGTATCACCACAAACTCATAATGACCATAGTGAGTCCTAAAAGTTGTCTTCTGCACGTTATCATCCCTGAGTCGCATCTAGTGATAACCCAACCGTAGATTAATCTTGGAGAACCAAGATGCGCCATGTAGCTGATCAAACAAATCATCAAACCTTGGAAGGGGATAACAGCCACCGTTACCTTATTCAGCTTCTGGTAGTCTATACACATGCGATGTGACCCGTCCTTCTTCTTCACAAACAAGATCAGGGATCCCTATGGAGAATTACTCGGCTTGATAAATCGTGTGTCTAGCAGCTCTTGCAACTACGTAGACAATTCCTGTATCTCGTGAGCAGCCAACCGATATGGTGCCTTGGTTATCGGAGTCGCACCTGGGACTAGGTCAATCCCAAACTCAACCTGTCTCTCTGGAGGTACCCCAGGTAAATCCTCCGGGAATACGTCCAGGTACTCTCGTACTACCGGTACATCATCTACTGTTTCCATACCCTTATCCCGGGTATTCATGAAATAAGCAATGTGACCCACACAACCCCGTTAAAGATAGCACCTCGCCCTTGCTGTTGAACATAGGGTCAGTCCAGCTTACGGCCTCTCGCCTTGAATCACTAACCCTCCACCGCTAAGATTGCAAAACCTCGCTAGCTGTTGCTCACAGTCAATCACCATCCCATTGGGGCTCAATTAATCCATACCGACTATAAACTTATTCCCTCTAAGGGGAATAGGGACTAGATCCACAAAAAAACTACTCATCAAAAAAATGCAGTGTACATCCTCTGTGAACCCTCGCAAGCCTGACGATCCTATCATCTGCTATCTCCACGTCAAGTGGGCAATCCAACTCCCCATGAGCCCCTGAGAATCGCTTGGTGAGTGTGAGCGACACAAAAGATCGGGTGGCACCCGAATCAAAAAGTACCAAAATTGATATACCGTTCACAAAGAACGATCCTATAACAAAACACATAAACATTAGCAATAATCATTATCAATAAAGAGTTAAGGGAAAGATACATACTCGTCACGATGTCAGGAGCTACTCATGCCTCACCCCAGCCCTGACGGTCGTTTGTAATCCTCAATGTAGCAGGGGCAGGTGTTGCCACCTGCCCTGTTGTTGCTAAACTTGGGCACTAGGACCACTTGTGTCCCCTCTAATTGCATGGAAAGCAAATCAGATCTGATACTTTGGTGGTGGTGGTAGTAGTCGTACAATCTCTGCTCACATGTCCAGCTTGACCGCACTTGAAGCAACTGGAACTCCCTGCCTTGCACGTCCCCTCGTGCAACATGCCAGATTTGCTACAACGGCTGCGACCCTGTTGGCTCCTACGTCTGTGGTCTGATACCTTAGGCTTCTTGCCCAAACTCCCTGACTGAACCCCCTCGGGTTTCCTCTTCCTCTCCATCCTAAATCCAACTATCTCTCTCTCTCTCTCTCTCTCTCTCTTGCTCTTTCCCTAGAAACCATGTCCTCTATCGTTTTACAGCTGGAGTGGCTCACAAACTGGCGGATATCACTTTGCAACATCTCATGGTATCTGGCCTTCTTCATCTCCTCGTCCACCATGTACTGCGGAACGAGAAGGGCTTTATGCCTGAACATTGCGGTGATCTCAGTCACCATCTCAGTCGTCTGCAGGCGATCCTGGAACTCCCTAGCAAGCTGTTGCACCTCTATCGTGGGTGCAAACTAGACCCTAAACCTAGCCGTAAAGTCACTCCAAGTCATAACATCAAGGGTTGCATCATCACCAATGGCATGTCCGGCCTCCTCCTACCAGTCACATGCCATATCCTTAAGAAGATAGGACACAAATCGAACCTTGTCCCCCTTGGGACATCTGCTAGTGCGGAATGAGTTGGCAACATCCGCCAACCATCTGGTGAATGGGGTCCCGTGCCCCATGGTAGTCGGGAGCTCCACAATCCCAGAACTCCCTGAAAGTCAGTGTGCGCGACCCCATCATGGTTGCCACCTCGGTGTCGAAAGCACTCAACCTCTCACCCAAGGAGGGAGTTAAACTCAGCAAACTTCAAGGACTCTTGAAGACCGCCGAAAGTGGTCTTAAGGGTAAATAAGTTGTTACCACTCCTACTCTTACCGCGGCCCCTGTCTTGGCAATCGGGCAAGGCAAAGGAAAGAAAAGGAATAGCCGTTCGAAGGGTACCAAGGGAAAGTCCCTTGATGGCTCTTCTTCAAGTGGAACCAAGAAAGGTTTTGTCACTCCTTCTGCTAACCCTAAAGGGGATGAATGCTTCTATTTCCATGAAAAGTCGCACAGGAAGTGAAACCAACCAAAGTACCTGCAAGATGTGAAGGATGGGAAAGTGAAACCCAACCATCCAGGTATTTACACTATATTATCTAACAACTCAACCCATTCTAATTCTTGGGTCCTTGATACATGTTGTGGTATTCATATATGTTCTGATTTGCAGGAAAAAAGAAGAAATGAGAATGTGGAGCATGGGAAGATAAACTTAATCATGCGGAATAGGAAAGCTTAATCTGTCACCAAGATTGGAGTTTATTCTTTGTTGCTAAGTAGTGGGTTAGTGTTAGATTTGAATAAATGTTGTTACTCATATGAAAAGGCGATAAATATTATTTCCTTTCATGGTTTGTACAAACAAGGGTTTACCTTTTCTTTTGATAATGAATGTGGTGGTATTAATGCTTTCTTTAATAATGTTCTTTATTTTAAAGCATTACCTTGTGATGGTGTATATGAAACTGTCTCCGTTATTGATAACCTAGGAAATAATGTGTTGTGTATTGATTCTTCCAATAGCTTGGATAAAGCATCATTAAGGCATTATCGTCTTGGACATGTAAGCAAGAAACACATAGGCCAACTCCAAAAGGATGGAGTCTTGGAGTCATTTGACCTAAAGTCGGATGATTGTTGTGAATCTTGTTTGCTTAGGAGAATGACAAAATCACCCTTCACTGGTACTTGTGCTAGGGGTGAGGGTTTGTTGGACCTCATACACATTGATGTGTGTGGACCCTTCAGAACCACCACAAGGGATGCTAACCGCTTCTATGTGACTTTTACTGATGATTATAGTAGATATGGATATGTCTACTTAATCAAGCATAAGTCAGAAACCTTTGAAAACTTCAAGAAGTTTAAACAGGAAGTGGAGAATCAGCTGGGTAGGAACATTAAGATGCTTCGATCTGTTTGAGGTGGTGAGTATCTTAGCACAGAGTTCCTTGACTATCTTAGGGAATGTGGGATTGTCTCACAATTGACACCTCCTAGGACACCACAACTTAATGGTGTGGCTGAGAGGCGTACTCGAACCTTGTTGGACATAGTTCATTCCATTATGAGTCGAGCTTCACTACCAATCTCATTTTTGGGGGTATGCCTTAGAGACTGCCACCCATATTCTTAATCTAGTCCCTACTAAAAAGGTTGCCAAAACACCCCACGAGATGTGGATTGGTAAAGTTCTGAATCTGGACCATATCAAGATTTGGGGTTGTGAGGCTTTCGTGAGGCGCGAGACTCACAATAAGCTCGAACCTCAAAGTGAGAGGTGTATTTTCATCGAATACCCATAGAAATCCTTTGGTTACCTTTTCTACAGACCTAGTGATAATGTGGTCTTTGTAGCAAGGAAGGGAGTCTTTCGCGAGAGAGAGTTCATAAGCCAAGGAAACATTGGGAGGCAAATTGACCTTGAAGAAATTCAATAGTTAAGTGGTGAAGGAACCTCAAACCCTAGCAATTAACCTGAGGAGGAAAATCCTGTTGATCCGACTGACGAGTCTGTACCTCAGAGGCATTCCACGAGAGTTAGGAATGCACCTGAGCATTACTATGGTTTCCATATTACTGCGGAAGGTGATACACTTATCAGTGATAGCACACTAGTAATTCTAGATGAGCCTAAAAGCTACACGAAAGCCATGACAGGCCCTGAGGCTGCTAAATGGAAAGAGGCTATAGACAGCGAGATACAGTCCATGTATGACAATCATGTTTGGAACTTGGTTGACAATGTACCAGGTCGTAAGACAGTCGGGTGCAAATGGATCTTCAAGAAAAAGACTGACATGGATGGTTATGTACACACTTATAAGGCGCGACTGGTTGTAAAGGGCTTTTCTCAAACTCCGGGAGTTAATTATGATGAGACCTTTTCACCAGTAGCAAAGATTAAGTCTATTAGGGTTATGTTAGCCATTGTTGCATTTCATGATTATGAAATATGGAAAATGGATGTTAAAACCACCTTCCTTAATGGAAGGTTGGCTGAGGATGTTTTCATGAGTCAGCCAGAGGGTTTTGTCAGTACATAGTACCGTAATAGAGTGTGTAAGCATGAGAAAATCTATCTATGGATTGAAACAAGCACCTCGCAGATGGAATCTTTTTTTCGATGAGAAAGTCAAAGAGTTTGGCTTTTCGAGGACCGAAGATGAATCTTGTGTATATGTCAAGGCTAGTGGGAGTATAGTTAGCTTTTTGGTATTGTATGTGGATGACATACTACTCATAGGAAATGACATCCCAACTTTGCAGGAAGTAAAGTCCTGGCTTGGGAAGTGTTTCGCTATGAAGGACCTTGGAGAAGTTGCCTATATCCTAGGGATAAGGATTTTAAGGGACATGAGTAACAGACTAATTGGACTTAGTCAGAGTACCTACTTGGATAAGGTGTTGGAAAGGTTCAGCATGCAGAATTCCAAGAAAGGAGAGTTACCAATCCAGAGTAATGCCAGATTGAGTAAGACTCAGAGCCCGAGTACAGAGGCTGAGATAGCTGAGATGAGTCGAGTACCGTATGCTTATGTTGTAGGCTCAATCATGTATGCTATGACTTGTACTCATCCTGATGTGGCCTTTGCAGTGAGCATGGTCAGCAGATATCAGGGGAACCTTAGCAAGGCTCACTGGACTGCGGTAAAGAACATTCTTAAGTACCTGCGGAGGACTAAGGACTGGGTACTTACCCTCGGTGGGGGGGGGGATGACTTGAGAGTAGTAGGGTATAGTGATGCTAGCTTTCAGACTAATAGGGATAATTTCCACTCTCAGTCAGGCTGGGTATTTACATTAAATGGAGGGGCAATTACTTGGAAAAGTTACAAGCAGGAGACAATGGATGATTCAACTTGCGAATCGGAGTATATAGCAGCAAGTGAGGCAACAAAGGAGGCTATATGGCTAAAGAACTTCATTGGAGACCTTGGAGTAGTACCAACTATAAAGGAGCTTATGGAGATTTTCTGTGATAGTGAAAGTGTGGTTGCCTTAGCCATGGAACCAAAGGATCACGGAAGATCCAAACACATCGACAGGAAATACCATTTCATCATAAATCAAATAGAAGAAGGACTCCTCGTGGAAAAGAGGGTATCATTGGATGAGAACCTAGAAGATCCCCTTACGAAGGGACTGGGTAGGGTTAAGCATCTTCAGCATGCGAGACGCATAGGGCTAAAGTATTATATTAGTTTTAGAAATTAGATAGCTTTTGAAATTTGTAAAGTGTAATTGACATTTGATGATAAATAAATGTTGTTGTTTATTTATAAGTAAAGTGTTGCTATCTTTTGTCAATCGTTTACTATTATTTCATTTTACATGTTTTAACTTCCAGAATTAATATGTTATGGTATACAATATTATTCAAATTCTCCACAGTCAGTCATATGTTGGAAGTAGACATGAATCAAGACCGTCATGAGTTGGCTTGTAGATGTCTAAGATGTTGGACATAGAAAGAGTTGCTACAACACGCATGAGTTCTCATAAGTTCTGAGTATTAGATTCAACCCACACTCACTTGTATCACTTCATGGAATTTATCTCGAGTGATACTGAGACGGTAATATCATATAAGTCTTCAAACCAAGAGATCTAAGTTGTTGACTATGAGTTGGTTATACATTGATTGTACGAAAACGCATTGGTAACTCGTTGTTATAAAATGTGCCTTTGTGTATAATTCAACAAGTAGTAAAAGAAGCATATGAGTCGAAGTTTATCTGTTCCTTCTTGGATTAGAAGCGATATCTGGGCACCTCGATGATTTTGTTGTGACCTATGTACTGGGCCCGGTCAGAACTAAATTGATGTGTTCGATTAAGTTCTATGTCAAACAAATCGGAAATCGGAAATCGGGAATCAAACTGCTGGACAATAAGTAAGACATTGTTCCATGTATTTGTTCGACTGATATCTAGAATAGAGGATTATATGATCACTTATCTTAAATGGTGTATCATCATCATCTCAGTTCCGCAAGACCTTGAAAGAGCTACAATTGCTGATCGGTTCCTGAAGTCATTCTTGCAGTTATAGTTATTAGACTTATCCAAGTCGGAGACTGTTGGATTAGGTGTCTAAGTTCATAACTATTTCTGGAATGTACTTAACTCGGTTGGCATGGTCCATTTGGGTTGCATGGCATTGCAACACTTGGATAGACTAAATGAGAGAAAGGACACTTAAGTTTTATTAATATATTATAAGTTCTAACATATTAATAATATTATTTAATTAATATTGATAAATAATTAATTTGAAATTAATTAAGTGATCAAAAGGGGACTAATTAAATATATGAGGTTGATTGTGTAAATAATCCATTCTTTTATAGTGGGCTAATGATCCATGGTTTATTGAATTGGGCTAAACCCCATAAGGTGCTCCAAGGATAGTCCATGGGGGTTATAAACCCAAGAATCATGGAATATGAAAGGCCATGCACATTAGGGTTTACATAGAGTAACCCTACTTGTGACACAACTATAAAAGGACCCCATGACTAGGAAAATCAGCACTACTAAGTGAAGAACAAGAGGCCTAGCCGATTTTGAGTGTTAGTGAACTTCTGTCAAAGTTATTCCAAGGGTTGGGGTGTTGTGTGAGACATTTGAGGCATCACACTTGAGGTGCTAGGCTCACAAGGTTCTCAAGAAATTCAAGAAAAAAAAATGTATGTTCTTCTACTAGATATTGTGTTTCAAAGTTCCCCATGCCATGCTAGTTAGGTTAAGAACATTGGAAAATCAAATCTGCATGTATCTTAGTAAAACATAGATCCAAGGTTTCTAAGGTTGCATGTACACCTTAGGAGTGTTAGAATTCTCAAAACCCTTCAGTTATTATACTGCACAGTGTACAACTATCTATTATCTTAGATAAGGATAGTCGATTCACCTAATGTTTTTTTACAGTCATTACAGAAGTCTTTGGAAACCCAACTCGTTTTGAGTACAACTTATCATCCCTAAACAAAGAGTCGGAATGAGCGAAACATTCAATCATTTGAAAGATATGCTTCATGCCTGTGTGATAAACCTAGGCAAGGCATGAGATGCTCACCTACCACTAGTTGAGCTCTCTTATAATAGTAACTACCTCGCCGACATCAAAGCTATTCCATTTGAAGCACTATACAGGCATAAGTGCAGATCACCATTAGGTTGGATTGAAGTTGGGGACTCTCAACTGGCTAAGAGTCAAACAACCAATAAGCACCTTCACCATCCCTGAGATCATACAAAAGGTGACAGAGAAGATCATTCAGATTCGAGTGACAAAAGGCATCTTGGGATTGACAAAAGATCTATACAGATAAACGACACAAACCCTTGGAATTCCATGTTGGTGATCGTGTGTAGTCGAACGTCTCACCCTAGAAGGGGGATGATACGTTTTCGAAAAACGGGGAAAACCAAATCCAAGGTACATAGGGCCATTCAAGATCCTTGTCAGGATCGGTCCGGGAACGTACAAACTTCAACTACCACATGAACTCGCCAACGTGCACCCCACTTTTTATGAGTCCAACTTAAAGAATTGCCTATCTGATGAGACCCTCGTCATTACGACATCAGAGTAGACTATAGTCTCCACTTTGTCAAGGAACCAGTGGAAATCATGGACAAGGAAGCCAAGAGAACAAAACGAAACTGCATTCCAATAGTAAAGGTCCGTTGGAACGCCCAGCGAGAACTTGAATTTACTTGGGAACACGAATACCAGATGAAACAAAAAAATAAGTATAAATACCCACATCTTTTACCCCAACACTTGAGGACCTATTCGGAATGTTAATTTCAGGACAAAATTCCTTCCAATAGGGGAATGATGTGACAATTGTCAATTTCGGGTCAACCAAAGTCAACAAGTCAACCAAGTCAACTCGACTAGTATTAGGGTGTAAAGATAAACTCTATGTTTCCTAATGTTCGTAATGTACAACTTACTATTATAATACAAATTATCATTCAAGATTGCCAAATATCAAATATGAACCCTAACTAGGGTTAGTAACGTAACAACTAGATACTCCAGCTATATATATATATATATATATAT